>NW_015090783.1:11169179-11290724 GCF_001431845.1 Calidris pugnax | reverse complement strand
CGCACGCACATCCGCGGCCGCCGCCTCCCCCGCCCCGCCCCGCCGCCGGCGGAAACGGGTGGGCCGCGCTCCCTGCGGCCCGGGGGTAGCGCCTGGGGCGGCCGCGCTGAGGTTCTCCCGCCGGAGCCGGTGATGCCGGTCCCGGATCAGCGCTGCTCCCGCCGTTCCTCTCCCTCCTTGCGGCGGGCGAGCGCGGCGGCGGCGGGGGGCTGAGGGCCCGGGTGGCGGTGCCGGGCCGCCATGGTGCCCTGGGGAGCGGTGCTGTGGCGGCGGCTGCTGAGGAAGCGCTGGGTCCTCGGCGTCGTCTTCGGGCTTTCCCTCGTCTACTTCCTCACCAGCACCTTCAAGCAGGTCAGTGGCCTCCCCCGAGCCCCCGGGGAGGTGCGGGCCCGGGCCCCGGTACCGCTGCGGGGTGGGTTCCAACATCCCCTGTCCCGGGGTGAGTTCTGCTCTTCCAGTGCTGTCGCTGAACTCCGGGGAGAGAAGGGCATCGGAATTAATAAATAAAGAGTTTAAAAAGCCGTATCTGATGCTGTGTTCGATAGCAATGGTGTGTTGAGCCAAAATGGGGCAAAAAAAAGTCTTGAAGGGACTTGATTATTCTGTTGAAATAGCTCTTGTGAACTGTGATTCCAGTAGCAAGGAACTTAGAAAAGAAAAATATGTGTACCTGGAGTTATTTAATGTAATATATGTTACTTTTCTGGTTGTAGTAACCGAGTTCAGCTGTGTTAGCTGGTTCTGTGGTGAACTTGCACACTTGTTTTATGATTGTGTTCCTTTCACGCTGTCTGCAGCAAACAGTGAACTACCCAGAAGTAGCGTGTTGCTCACTTCACTGACCCTTGTGTCTCCTGTGCTGTGGCGTTCACGAGTAGGCATTTGTGATAAATAAATATATACATAAATGTATTTATATATACACGCATATGTAGGTATATATAGATATATGTAGATATAACTATAAATACAGTTATATACATACACACACATATATGTATACACAGAGAGACATGGAGTTGAGGCCTTTTTTTCCCCCAATTAGGTGGGGGAAGGAGATTCCTGCTGGACCACGTAGCTGAACGCACACATATATACACGCATATGTAGATATAGATATATGTAGATATATCTATAAACACAGTTATATACATACATCCTTGGGAAAGACAGAGAGGAGCAGAAACCCTTAGTGCTTCAACCCCAGCATGCATGCATGACCCAACAAGGCCTTTTTCCTCGGGGACTGGCACCTGCAGCCCTGCTCACTGCACAGACACTCCACTGGGCGCCTGCTGCGCTGTACTTTGCCTTCATGGTGTATCCATACACACACACGTGTGCGTGATAAATAAATATATACATAAATGTATTTATATATACACGCATATGTAGCACAGTGAGCTTCACCTCTCCATCTCCTTGGGAAAGACAGAGAGGAGCAGAAACCCTTAGTGCTTCAACCCCAGCATGCATGCATGACCCAACAAGGCCTTTTTCCTCGGGGACTGGCACCTGCAGCCCTGCTCACTGCACAGACACTCCACTGGGCGCCTGCTGCGCTGTACTTTGCTGTATACATGCATATGTAGATACATATATAGATATATGTAGATATATCTATAAATACAGTTATATACATACACAGATATATATGTGTCCCCACATACATACATATATACATATATATATATATGTATACACAGAGAGACATGGAGATGAGGCCTTTTTTTTCCCCAATTAGGTGAGGGAAGGAGATTCCCGCTGGACCACGGAGCTGAACGCACACATATATACACGCATATGTAGATATATATATAGATATATGTAGATATATCTATAAATACAGTTATATACATACACAGATATATATGTGTCCCCACATACATACATATATACATATATATATATATATGTATACACAGAGAGACATGGAGATGAGGCCTTTTTTTCCCCAATTAGGTGGGGGAAGGAGATTCCCGCTGGACTACGGCGCTGAACGCCCCGAGGTGTGGGGAGCAAACCGGCTCTAGGGAGCAGCAAGCCAAGCCCAGCCCAGCCCAGCCCAGCCCAGCCCGGCCCGGCCCGGCCCAGCCCGCCCGGGGGTAGCGCCTGGGGCGGCCGCGCCGAGGTTCTCCGTCGGAGCCGGTGATGCAGGTCCCGGATCAGCGCTGCTCCCGCCGTTCCTCTCCCTCCTTGCGGCGGGCGAGCGCGGCGGCGGCGGGGGGCTGAGGGCCCGGGTGGCGGTGCCGGGCCGCCATGGTGCCCTGGGGAGCGGTGCTGTGGCGGCGGCTGCTGAGGAAGCGCTGGGTCCTCGGCGTCGTCTTCGGGCTTTCCCTCGTCTACTTCCTCACCAGCACCTTCAAGCAGGTCAGTGGCCTCCCCCGAGCCCCCGGGGAGGTGCGGGCCCGGGCCCCGGTACCGCTGCGGGGTGGGTTCCAACATCCCCTGTCCCGGGGTGAGTTCTGCTCTTCCAGTGCTGTCGCTGAACTCCGGGGAGAGAAGGGCATCGGAATTAATAAATAAAGAGTTTAAAAAGCCGTATCTGATGCTGTGTTCGATAGCAATGGTGTGTTGAGCCAAAATGGGGCAAAAAAAAGTCTTGAAGGGACTTGATTATTCTGTTGAAATAGCTCTTGTGAACTGTGATTCCAGTAGCAAGGAACTTAGAAAAGAAAAATATGTGTACCTGGAGTTATTTAATGTAATATATGTTACTTTTCTGGTTGTAGTAACCGAGTTCAGCTGTGTTAGCTGGTTCTGTGGTGAACTTGCACACTTGTTTTATGATTGTGTTCCTTTCACGCTGTCTGCAGCAAACAGTGAACTGCCCACAAGTAGCGTGTTGCTCACTGTGCTGACCCTTGTGTCTCCTGTGCTGTGGCATTCACGAGTAGGCATTCGTTAATTGTGGGCAAAGCAGGTGGATTGGGATGGCAGAAGGGATGTGTGTGCCTGGTTGCAATGCCGTCTTTTCCCCGCAGGAAGAGCGGACGGTGAGAGATCGGAATCTCCTCCAAGTGCAAGAGCACGAGCAGCCCATCCTGTGGAAGGTGAAGTTCAGTTCGGGAAACAGCAGTCAGCCGAGTAACCAGTGCAGGAATTCTGTGCAGGGGAAGCTCCTCATTACAGATGAACTGGGTATACCTGATACTAAGAACTTATTCTGCGTACCGCAGTGGTGAATGCTGCTTTGCCTCTCTGATTGTTGGTGGCACTTTCAAGTAACGACTGCCCCTTATAAAGGCATTTTTACTGCACAACCTCAGCTGCTGCCGTTCTATCCTGAATGTTGCTGTGGCTGATGGGATTCTGTGCACGGTCGGCTTGGGTCCAGCTGGGCTCAGCTCGGGCATGGAATCTTCTGAGTGTGGCCATACTGTTTCCAGGACCACCTTAGATGGAAAGAGCTCCAGTTACCTTTGCATGAAGCTCAAACGTTAAGTCCTGCTCAATTTTGTGTGGTTGCTTGCGAGCTATTCCCATCTCCCTGCAGTGTGTTCCTACCATCCGGGTATGTTAGGCAGAGCAGTTGAGGAAACCTGATGGGCTTTGTATAGAGGCAACTCAGGACTGACATAATTAGTGCTTAGTCACAGTTAACAAGCTCACCTGACCCTTATAAACCCAAAGATATTTCTTGCAGGTTCTTATATTAACTGCTTGTTTTAAGAGCATGGAGCGATTACTGCCCTGCACGTCTCCTTCCCCAGTGTGCCTGTTGTTCAGATGCTGGGCCTTTCTTGACCAGAAATCAAAGCTGTAGGATTTTGCATCAACATTAAATTTAGCACTGCCTGAACGATGCTTACTGCTGATTCACTGAGGTCTGTAAAATCACAGATATCCTTCACGGTCTAACACTGTGGTAGCACAGCTTCCATAAGGACATACGCTGTGCTTCTGTACTGTGAAGGATTCTGCTCAACAATGAATATTACAGCCCTGCACGGATAAATCTAAGTCTCTTCATATTGAACTGTAAAGAGAGTTATCCAGATGTAGACCAATTGAAAGAACATGTTACAGTTTTTTTCCAGTACAGTCATCACCCATCACCTTTCCCCCTTCTAGTCACAACAATGAATTACGCCAAAAAGAAATCAAAACTTAAATATTCTGCATTTAAATACTCATACTTACAGCATTCAAGAGTAGGTACACAATAGTTGTGCAGGTAACACCAGGCTGTTGTGAAACTCAGCTCTGTGTCTAAGTGTTATTTCAAAGAATCGAAGGAGATCATAATCTAGTAAACAATAAATAAACCCATCCTTAAGTGATGTGATTCTTGCTATAGATTTCTATAGAACATAAAAAGGAGCACGTCTTGCTGGTTGTTACTACTTTTTTTTTTTTGTTTTTCAGGCTACATCTGTGAAAGGAAGGACCTACTGGTGAATGGCTGTTGTAATGTCAACGTGCCCAGCACAAAGCTGTACAGCTGTGAGAGCTGCCTTCCCAACGGCTGCTGCAGCGTGTACGAGTACTGTGTTTCCTGTTGCCTGCAGCCCAGCAAGGTGTGTACACTGTCTCCTGCTTTCCACGTGTTCTCAGGCTCCTCTGTGGAATAGCGCTTGTTTGTGTGGAGCTTCTTCCTTAGAGGGGACAGTTCCTTTCCTGGGAAGGATGAGGAAAGCCTGCAAGGACCATATGGCAAGCTATAAATAAAGCTTCAAAAACATTCATCCTTCCCACCTTTGAGAGGAGGTACTGGGAGCCTTGTAAAACGTTTCAGCTTCACGGGAGTTGCGTTTGCTGAAGGGAAATGGTTGCAGAAAAGCTATTCCAGCCAGTATCAGTTCTGGAATTAGCACTTCCCTGTGTTCTGTTAGTTTCTCGAGATACTTTTCCTCCTGCCAGGCTTCCATGATGTATTGACCTTTCAGTGCTTGCTGGAAATTCTGAGTTACTATTACTCTGATACTTGAGCTGTGTACGTTAAGGTGGGCTTTGATTACTCCTTGCTGGGCGTTGATTACACCTTGATGGTGTTTGTGTTTTTTTTATTTTGTCCTCTTTTTTTGCTAACCACTTTAGCAACATCTTCTGGAACGTTTCTTGAATCGGGCAGCTATTGCTTTCCAAAACCTCTTCATGGCAGTGGAAGATCGCTTTGAATTGTGTCTGGCGAAATGCAGGACTTCATCACAGGTAAGACATGAGTACACGTCCAGGGCTCAAAAATGGAAAAATACCCCAAAAGTGCCCTTGGAAAATGGGGCTTGGTCCTAGGAATGGCTGGTCTGCGGTGCTTACATGCACACGGGCATTTTCCTGAACACTGAAGCTATGGCTGGGAGCTGGTCTGCAGGCAATCCTCTGATTTGTCAGGTGAAATAGTAACATCAGCAGTAAATGAAAGGCAAAGTGCTATTCATCCTTCCCACCTTTGAGAGGAGGTACTGGGAGCCTTGTAAAACGTTTCAGCTTCACGGGAGTTGCGTTTGCTGAAGGGAAATGGTTGCAGAAAAGCTATTCCAGCCAGTATCAGTTCTGGAATTAGCACTTCCCTGTGTTCTGTTAGTTTCTCGAGATACTTTTCCTCCTGCCAGGCTTCCATGATGTGTTGACCTTTCAGTGCTTGCTGGAAATTCTAAGTGAGTTACTATTACTCTGATACTTGAGCTGTGTACGTTAAGGTGGGCTTTGATTACTCCTTGCTGGGCGTTGATTACACCTTGATGGTGTTTGTGTTTTTTTTATTTTGTCCTCCGTTTGCTGAAGGGAAATGGTTGCAGAAAAGCTATTCCAGCCAGTATCAGTTCTGGAATTAGCACTTCCCTGTGTTCTGTTAGTTTCTCGAGATACTTTTCCTCCTGCCAGGCTTCCATGATGTGTTGACCTTTCAGTGCTTGCTGGAAATTCTAAGTGAGTTACTATTACTCTGATACTTGAGCTGTGTACGTTAAGGTGGGCTTTGATTACTCCTTGCTGGGTGTTGATTACACCTTGATGGTGTTTGTTTTATTTTGTCCTCTTTTTTTTGCTAACCACTTTAGCAACATCTTCTGGAACGTTTCTTGAATCGGGCAGCTATTGCTTTCCAAAACCTCTTCATGGCAGTGGAAGATCGCTTTGAGTTGTGTCTGGCGAAATGTAGGACTTCATCACAGGTAAGACATGAGTACACGTCCAGGGATCAAAAATGGAAAAATACCCCAAAAGTGCCCTTGGAAAATGGGGCTTGGTCCTAGGAATGGCTGGTCTGCGGTGCTTACCGAAATGTAGGACTTCATCACAGGTAAGACATGAGTACACGTCCAGGGATCAAAAATGGAAAAATACCCCAAAAGTGCCTTTGGAAAATGGGGCTTGGTCCTAGGAATGGCTGATCTGTGGTGCTTGCATGCACACGGGCATTTTCCTGAACACTGAGAGCTGATCTGAAGGCAGTCCTCTGATTTTCAGGTGAAATAGTAACATGAGCAGTAAATGAAAGGCAAAGTGTGTATTTAGAGCAGAGTGAGTTGTATGCTCTCCTGAAAAAAGAGGTACTTAAATAAAAAGAAACTAGCTGAGTTCAATGACCAGTGAAGATCTCAATTAGTTCTGGAGAAGATCTCATAAGGATGAGAACAGTGAGAGTTTTTCCCCAGTAGTTTCAGAATGCTATTTACTTACTGGTACATTTTTAGGCTTACCATATGCTGAGGAGTGTCTGCATAGCAACTCAAAAAGTATCTTCTATTTTTTTTGCTTTTTAAGAACAGAGGTGAACTTCTGTTACTCGTGTGATTCTTACTAGAAATTATGGTCTAAGCAAGCATCAGCCCTCTTAGAAAGTGCAACTAGAGATGTAATGCAGCTTGAGTATTTAATATAGTAATAGGGATGGATTGCAAACAAAGGACATAGTTCCAAATGTCTCCAAAGTTGGTTTAGGTTTGTTTTGGTTTTTTTTACCCAAAGTCTCTGAACTCTAGCTTTGTAAAGAAAAATGCACACACATCAAGTAGCAACTTATTATGCCTTGCTTGCTTAGGACATCTTACGATACTGCCTAAGCAAACATAATTTTTTTAAATATTGAATCTGTTCCCACCTACTTGAGTAGCCTCCTGAAAAGGAGGTCCTGGGTATGGTTTGACATTAAAGTGTTATAGTATAGCAAATGTCTTTTATATGTTGGGAGTGCAGTGGTGTTTTCCCAAATTCATCTGGAGTCAGTGTTTTGCATGTGTATATACACTCTGGGTTTTGGCCCTCAGAGAAGGGGTGTATTATTTCATTATGGGTGTATTGATAAAGCTTCTCCTCCTCTTTCTGACAGAGCGTGCAGCATGAAAACACCTACAGAGATCCAATTGCAAAATACTGCTATGGTGAATATCCCCCTGAGCTTCTGCCTGTTTGAAAGCTGCATGATCTAAGCAACAAAGGGAAGGAACTGGAGACTGGAATCCAAAAGAGCAAGACAATGGCTGTTTTTTTACAAGACTCTCAGTGTAAATGACTTGCGTTGTTTCTGGGGACAAACCCAGAGGCGTATGGACCTAAATTCTCTGGGATTGAATCTGGCTCTCTTTGGTTTGTTACACACCTGCATTGAAGTACTAGAGCACTAGTGTGCTCTTTGAATACTTCCTTTAATTTTTAGGATGGGTGGAGTCGATATAGGCTATAAAAGATCATGGGGAAAATATCTAATGTAGCTTTGCGGCCGTATATGGGAGTTCAGTTGTGTCTCTGGACTGCAGAGACTTTCCAGAGTGACAGTAATAATTGGAGGATTTTTTGCTTTTAGGGAGTAAAGCATGCCTGTTGTGCTTCTCTCTCTGGAGCGCTTCTTGATGTGCATGGTGTATGCTACATATGTAATTATGAATTATTTATTCATTTTATATGGATTACTAGCTGAAACTATTGATGCCTTGCATAGCTAGTTGTTGATGCCTTTCGGTCCCTGTTCTGTTACATCAGGTAGAAAGGATATTTTAGATCCTGACTGAAATTGGTTGATTGTTCTCCTCCTTAGTCTAAAGGAATTGCATTGGAATTTGTCACTGTAGTGCTTATGTTCCTTGTAGTGAGTTTAAAGCATTCAGAACTCCAATGGAGTTGTTATTCTGTCCAAGCCCCATAGCACAAGAAAAGAACAGGGATCTGCCTGGGATGGGATGTTTATTGTCTGTAAACACTTTCCTTGTCAACTCTGCAGCAGTTTCCTCAAAGAGGAGTCTTAGTCTTGTGAACACCTCTCTTCCTGACAGGGAGCACTGAAGATTTGTTTGCTTGTACTTGTTCAGGCCTTGGCAATTCAAATTGTACTTCACTCCTGGTTGTGCAGGAGGCAGAAGGGTGGAGTTGTTCTAGGATTTCAGTTTAATGATGTCCTTGTGCATGAAGTAATTGGAATGTCAGAACATGGCTCAAGCCCTCCTCTGAGGACAAATGTGTTGCATGAGTTCAGTTGAACAGTGATGATGTTTTTGATTTGCTGTTTGACATACTGGCTACTCTGGGATTTCAGTCTGATCAGAACGGCACTACAACAGGGTTGGTTCTCCCACAATTTCTCCTAGCTCTGTGAAGCTCCAGTTTAAACTTCCTCTCTCTTAGGGTCACTCAACACAGAAAAGATGGGTAGAAAACCTGTAAAATGTTGACTAAACTTGTGCTCCCTCTGCAAGTCAGTGGGCGAAGTCCAAGTGCTAGACAAAATCAGGTTGTTCTTTTCTATGTACAGAGCCTCATTTCTCTTGTTTTTTACCCCATTCATCTCCTTCATGATTTTGACTTTGCGGATGCTTGTTTAAACTGATACTTCCTATTCCCTGACTCAAATAAAACAATCTACAGAGGCTTTAAAAAAAAAAAACAAAAAACCAACAAGCACAGTGGTGGAGTATCTTGGTGCAAAAGGTCTGTAGAATGCTATTGCAATTACGTATGATATTAAAAAAGTAGTGTTACCAGCCATCTGATAAAATCCACTTGCGTTGTTTTCATTGTTCTTTCCCAAAAGTCATCGAGTGAGATAATGGTTCCACCAGCAGATTCTCTCGAAAATCTTGTTTTTTCCAAAAGCTTAAAAGCTTTAGTGTTAGCAGTTTATCCAGCTGAAAATCTGTCTCCCCTTTGCTGCCATCCTACGGCAGCTCGCTGCAGCAGACATGATACAGTGTGAAGATGCAGTGTGAAATGCTGTCTTCAGAGGGTAGCAGAGGTTACTTCTCTTTTCAGTGTTAAAGAGATTCTTCACCCCTGTTCCAGCACTTCATAACTGTTTTCCTCAGGGAAGGCCATCAGGTTGGTCTATTGTATCATTCCTGCTGAGATGTATTCCAGCACTTCATGGTTTTGCACAACTGCTGAGATCAAGATACTGATAGCTTGCTCTTGCCTCCTTTTTCAACTTGGTATTAATTCCTTAGCAGGCGATACTGCTGCTTGAAGCTGTAATTGTGTGAAATCATAAGAACCAACCTAATTTGGACAACATTAGTGGTAATCCCTGGCCCTTTTCTTTCCTAGAAAAATAGGATGTGCATTGTGACCACTATCCAGTCAAGGGGACAGAAACTGCATCCTCCCTCCCTGGTTGTTGAGCTGTTCAACTAGTGTCTATACTATATGTTAAATCATTAAAAATTTGTCTGTGTTCCAAAATACTGCCTGTTCTCTTGTCTCTTCTTGAACTACACGGCAAAGGTACCAAAATGTAAGTTTGAAGAATGCAGAGCAGCAGAGAGGGACACTAACTTGAATATGTGTAATAGAGGCAAACAGAAGATCTATTTCATTTCAGTCCACGAAAAGACTATGCTGTGGTGCACAGAAAGATTTGGCCCTTTGCAAAAGTGGATTGAGCAGGGAAAGGAAGGTAAACGATGGCTTCATATTGTGAAGATTTGGTGAGAATGTCAAATCAGTGCTTCCTGGTAATACTTCTGTGTGGATTAATGGATGTTGATCCATCTTGCAAAAAAGCCTGGTGATTCTGTGGTTGTCAGTGGCTGTCTGACATCTCCTTTCTATTTGTCAGCTAAGAGACTTGTGTTTGGCAGCAGATTTAATGAGAGCACTCAATGGAGCCACTAGCTCTGCTTATCTGCACTGAGGTCAATGCTGGGGATAATTGAATGGCTTGTGTACTCCTTGCTTTCTGTAGTTTACAAGAGTATTAATGCTAGTGAAAAATGACAGCAGCTGACATCTAACGAGGAACAGGTATAGTATTTGGCTATACCAATTTGGAAAGAGTAATCAATGGCAGGAGGGCAAAGCAGTAACTGCCGTCGTTGCTGAATTTAAACTTGAGCCATTGGCCTTGAAAGAACCTGCTGTACTGCTCCATTGGGATGGTACACAGAAAATGGGATAAAAATTTTTATTGTGGTGGGCTGGAGTTCTGAAAAGGCACATGCAGACTTCTGGCTTTGGGCACACACTAAACAGTTGATGAGTTGGGATGATGGTTTCTGCGTTCTCAGACTCTCACTTATTGTAGTGGTAACTCTATCTCCCGTATGTGTTCAGGCCCAGATTGCTTGGAGAACTAACAAACTATGTCAGCAGTCAATTTGAGAATATAAAGCACTAAGCACTGCAAATCCTAAACATGAGACTTTGTTCTGATAAGTTGTTAAAAAGCAAATGCATGTTTCACTTGCCTTGTCACTTAGCTGGACAGGCTTGAGCTTTAGGATTTGTTCTGTCTTGTGCTAGTCACTTAAACTGCAAAGACACTAGATTCTTTAACCTAGCACCATAATGTGATATTTGTTCTTCAGTTATTCTAGTCAAGGAGAGGTGGGGGAGGAGGTGAAGAGGAATTTTCTAACTCAGCAAGTTCCACAAAAGATGGAATTCAGCAAATTATTGGTGCTTTAATAAGAGCCCTCTGCATTGCTTTACAACCTGAGGCAAACAGCTAACTATATGCAGGGGGGGAAGCCAACTTCAAAACCTGCAGGGAATGATGGGAAAGTACTTAGTTCTTCATTTTTGATCCGTGTCTAATTAAACAGGCAGTTCTAGCTAATATTTTTGGTCAAATAAGGTCTGACTTGTAGCAACATGCATACTGTCTACACAATGTTTTCCATTTTTGAGGCAGTCACATGGCCACAGATTTTTCTTAAAAATCATGGCTCTTAGTAGATTAAAAGTATAGGTTTTAAGCAAGAATTCTCAGGATGCCTTGAGATTGAAGCATGTTTGCTGCTGTGGTCTGCTGTTTCACTTATGGGTAAAATAACAAAATGTTGCAGAGTAGAGAAAATTAAGAAGTTAACTCTGGCTGAAAAGTTTGCCTCGTAGAAGCTTTTCTAGTATGTATTTCAATTAAGGGGATAGAAGACCACAAGCTATAGTTGCAAATGGAATGGGAGGCAAGTGTTAGGTTTTCCGTAGATGAGATGACAATTAATCTTTCTACTGTTAATGGTTGAAATGAGGACCAGCACCTGATTTTTTGCCAATTTAATGGAAGCTTCCAATAAAATCCAGCGTTCATTTATCCTGTGTGTTTTCTGTCTCTCTGCATGCACCTATAGAGTGAGGCACGCTAACAGGAATCAAGGTGGATGGGAATCATATGTCAATTGTCTGAGTTCTGTTCCTGTCCCACACAAAAACTGTTTAGATTTTAAACTCCTCAGAGCAAAAAGATAACTGTACACTTATAGTTCCTATGACTTCTGACCAGGGCCTCACCTGGTGCCTTTAATGAACCTATTGATATAAGTAACACCTGTCTTATACAGATATGAAATATCACCCTTTGAAGAAGTGGGATAAGGCTAAGTATGAGTCACTGGTCTGACATGTTTGTTTTAACACCAAAAAATGTAGCATCCTAAGCTACTGATGTTGTCATATGCATAAAAAGGGATCCATCAGCTGAGCTGTGAAAGATGACACTGGGTATGCCATATCCACATCTTCAAATGGAAAAAATGTAGATTATTTGCAAACTAGAGTTACAGACCTGCTCAGTCATAACAGTTGTGCGGAGGAAATAAACATGTTCATACATGGAAGAACAGGGTCCTAATTTATCTAAATCGCTCATGCCTTTGAAATACACACTAAACCGATAAACCCCAATCCTCTGTAGCAGCAAATACATACACAAGCATGAGTAAGTAAATGTAATGTACCTGTTCTGATGCCTTTTTGTCTGCTCAGCTGTTGTGGGGGCCTGCAAGCTTCCTTCCAGCGGGGTGCCCGGGCCGGTGCAATGGCGACCATCAGCCAGCAGAGGCCACCACAGCCCTTGGATAAAAGCCGGATAAAAAGCTCCTCCCCGGCTGGCAGCCGGCCTGCGGAGCCGGGATTCGCTTGGTGAAAGGCAGAGGAACCTACAAGAAGGAAACACGAGCGGTTACTTTGCTCCAGGAAAACGTGTGGAGTGTCTGACTGGAACGACTGCTGCACCTTTGGGCCCGGCCGCCAGAACCCGCAAAATAAACTCACCTCAGAGGGCTGGCCTGGGTGCTCTGTGAAAGCACCCACGGTACTGGGGCCACCTGGTTGACAATTGTTCTATTAAAATAATAATGCTAATTAAAAAAAAAAAAAAAGAAACAACCCTGACCCTCACGGTAGGGGGAGAAACGGGAGAGATTTGCCCGATGGCTGCTGTGTGGTGTAGCCTGTCATGGCGGCTCTGCTCTCCTCACACCGCGCTCTGCGAAGGCGGTGAACGCAGCTCCTCCCTCCCCGGCGGTGCTCCGAAGGTGTGAAGGGACGGCTCTGCCGTCGAGGCCGGCGTTTCTCCTCCAGGGCCGAGGAGGGCTGGCTGGGGGCGACCGCTCCTGGCCGCGCCATCGCCCCTCGGCACCGCTTCCCGTCTTTTTCCCCTCACGGAGCTCCCCCGTTAGGGGCGAGGGCAGCCCCGGGCTGAGGCGGCCGTTGTGGTAACGAACCAGGCCCCGGGCTCGGACCGGGCTCCTACCGCGCGCAGAACTCCACAACCGTGTCCGGACCTCGGCGGCAGGACCGTCCTCTCCCCCTCTCCCCGCCCGGAGGCGGCTCCGACAGGGAGGAGCGAGGTAAGGCGGTGTCCTGGTGGCGGAGGGCTCATGGCGAGGGGCCTCGACGCCCAGGTGCCCTTCTGTTTCAGCACTAGTTTTGCTTATGCTCTCATGGATGCTTCTCCTGACTTAAAAAAAGGTTGTTTTCCTTTTATTTTTTTTAATTTTTTTTGGTTGCCTTAACCTCTTAACCTGTTGTGTCCCCGGTACCCGGGGAATGGCCGGGGGGGGACGACGGGCTGGGCCTGCACCCGACCTCGGAGCCCTCTGGTTCTGCCTTTTAACCTCCTGCCACCCTTAAACCTGCTCTCGTTTTTTATCTCTCAGCTGACTGACTGCTCTGGTTTATCTTTTTCCCCTCCTTTCCTCTCCTCAGGCCCTTCTTTTCCCCCATTCCCCTGCTCTGCCTTGGATCTGTCTCGGCTGTAGTTACTGAAGGTTGAAATAGCACAGCAGTTATTCTCCCTCTTGGAGAACACCTTGCTTTTCTCAGTGAGGAGAGGTGGTGCAGCACTCCTCCTTGCTTTTCAGGTAATATGGGGTCTCTCTACTCCTTTTCTCCCCCTTCTCAATTTCTTTTCGCCCCCACTTTCCTCTGGTGCTGGCTGTAGCTTTCCAGAGGCTCAGTCCACCTTTGCTTTGAGTATTTTTCCAAAATTTTGTACTATCGTGGTTGCAGTGCGTGTTAAAAGGCATATCCAGCCAAAGTTTCAGAGACAAAACTAGAGTTTCTCGGCACCTGTGCTGTCAGCTGGGCTAGGAAGCAGAGTATGGATTTTCCCATTAATGTTGCATTTATCCCTAAGAACTTAGATCTTGGACCTGGATTCTGGTAGGCAAATGCATCTCAGATATATGGGTTTTTCTCTGGTCAGTATGCATTTACTTTTTCAGCAACAAGAGTTCTGAACCTTTGTGAAAGTTACTGAAAACGGCTGGATTGTTGAAGAAAGCATTTGTCCTAATTACGATGTCCTATCTTTCTGCCAACAGCAGATGAGGCTGCTTGCAGGAGAAATATGACTTATGAAAAAGAAAGGTGTATGTGCTGTCTGATCTCGATCTTTCATTGTGAAAAATGTATGTTTAGAGTTTGTTCTGATGTCAAAATAGCACCAGTTAAACTTTTTCTTGAGTCCTTACTTAAAATTTTGTTATTATCTCAAAATGAGGCCAGGTGAGTTGTGTTCATGAACCTTCATCTCACTGTATGGAAGCCTAGCCTTATGCTGAAAAGTAATTCTAAAAAACCTATATATAAGCAATGATCTCTTTTGCTTCATGGTACCTGGGAAGACTTGTTCTCAGTGTTCAACGTGCTTTTTTTCTGTCCTGCTAGTTTGTGAATTCAAGCCGGCTTTTGTCCGTATCACACGTATTCCTATTTATACAAGTTTAGCAGTTGGAAGTGAGATGATTTACTGGTACACGAACCTAACAGTGGTGTAATCACAAACCAGGTCCACTCCTAAGGCTATAATATATTTAAAAATAAGTGAGAACTTATTTTTGTACTTGTTTATTATCTGAAGATGGACTAATGATGTTTCAAAGTTCTGAGTTCTTCTCTACAACTTTAGAGGTTTCATTTTTCTGTCTTGTGTAAAAAAGGAGGTTTCTATATGGCCACCTTACTCCGGCAGCTGCAACTGGAAAAAAGTAACAAATATTATGAGACTTATGAAAACATTGTGGGAGCTGGTGACTGACAGCCCTGTTATTTCTGCAATATGAGTGAAAGAAAAATTAAACTTCACCCTATAAGGACTTAGTTGCTTCTGTATATAAAATGGAAATTCATTCACAGTTAGGGTTTTTTTGATACACAAGTAATACTCAACTACAGGAGATCTGTTAAGGAACTGCAATTTTTATAAAGCCATTTTTTCTGATCCTGAGTCCTACAACTTAAAAAAAGAAATGGGGAGGGGGAAGGGGAATTCCTTTGGAATTTATTAAGTGCTGTAAGTTGGGACAGACTCAGAGCTTTGGACCTCATCAGGATTCTCCCTGGCTTCCTGCCAGCTGGCTTTCAGGTAGGTTCCATAGACTGAGCTGATGTATTCTGCCCTCAAAACTAGAATTTGCAATGGAAATGATGCAAAGGACCAGGCTATTAAAACAAGTTAAGCTATCTGTTTGTGGGCATCGGTAAGACGTTTTGTGATGTTACACTACATGCACTTGTCACAGTCCTGCCACATCAAGGTTAGAGTGAGAAGGTGACTAGCTGGCAGTCACTTAATCAAAGGGGAGATGTTGATTTCTCAGGTAACCCAGGCAGGGTGAGGCTTGCATGCTCCGTTGCTTTTAACAACCAGATAATGAATATGCTTTCCAGAATTCGTGTTTCTCATCGTGGTAGCAGCAGCTGCATGTGATCTGTGTCGCTGTCAAAGGAAAAGTGAGATGTAGTTAATTCAGGTCTACACAACAAAGACATATTGATCATGGCTCTTCTTGCTATGGTTGGCTATCTGCAATGACAGTGACGAGGACAATGCAGCAAACCAGGATGGCAAAACCAAATATGCTTTGTCTTAATCCAAAAAGTGAGGGGGTTTACCACCTACCTTCGCTGCTGAGCATCAGCAATTTCAGAGCAATTCTGCTCCGGTCTTCAAAGGGTCAGTAAGATACTGAAATCAAGTGAAAAGGGCACATCTTGTTCGTGTCGTTATAAATACACTTCATTTGTAGCTATAAGGTTAGTACAAGCAGCTTGCTATGGATCAGTTCCACATGGTTTAAAAACCCCTATGTTTATGGTTTCTGGATAAAGTTATACTGATCTGCCTACAGTGGTACTGAATGTTGCAAGAATTATATGGAGTGGATGTATACATAATGTTTCCTCTGCTCTTGTCTAGCAGCAGTACTTGGATGGGGGTGATTACGTGCTATATATTTAGTAGTGTTCATATTGCGGTGTATTTTTTTTAGAGCAGAGCTAAAAATCCTCCTTTCCAGTTTGTAATAAAAAAAAAAAAGGTAAACATTATTTTTTAATTCTGTAGAGGTACCCAACGCATTGTCTGTCATCCCACTTTTCCTTCCTGTCAGTTTCCCTTAATAGCTGTGTCTGCTTTTCTTTTGTTCGGGTGTTGTGCTGGAGAAAAATGGGCACTAACAGGTTTGCTAATTACTATAAAATTCTTCCCAGCCTTGTTCTGTTCAGATCATTCTATTAGCTAAAGTAATGGAGTGCAGTGGCAGGATGGCTTTCACGCTTTTCGTTATATAAGGTCTTTCTGGTGCAATATATTACTGGGATTGTCTTTTGGGGCTGTCACCAATAGCTTTTGATTTTCTACACCTGCTGTTTTCTTTTTATCTCGATATTCCCATTTTGCTGCTAGGTTAATCCTCCTTATCTTTCCTAAATGACTTCTAAGGGCACAGGACTGCCTGCCCCCTGCTTCCTCAGTTTTTGCTAGCGAAGCTGAGTATTGGTGTGCTCAGCTTCCTCAGTTTTTGCTAGCGAAGCTGAGTGTGTGCTCGGTGTCTTGCCAGACAGTCCCCTCACCAGTGTCAGTGCAGCCACATCCATGCAATAGCTCTTCTCAGTTTTAAGCTTTGCTGCTATACCCAAAGGCAAAGTCTTTACCCTCGCTGCATCATTGTGCTACTGACACCTATTTTTCCTTACCTATCAGTATTGTCAATGTCATCTTCTTCAGCAGTATTTACGGCAGCAGACTTTTGTCTCATCACTCTGATTATATTAGCTCCAGTGATTGTACTTTCACCTCATTATTGAAATAAAGTTAACATTAATGAGAGTCATGCAGCTAAACCTCTGCTCACCTCTCTGGAAATTTATTCTAATGATGAAAAGGAGATGCATGCGGATCTATTTAAAAGCAAGCTAGCTTTTTTCCCGACCCCCACCTAGCTACCTACTAAATTCAGCGTTAAATAAAGTCTTTTGTTATTAAGAGCTCATGATGCAAAAGAATCCAAATGCATTATACAACATTAACAAGGACATATGATATTGGTTAAACACTGATCTATGTTCTGGTCTGCTACAGAGTTCCTTTATGACCCAAATTTCTGTGTTGCTGCTGCTTCTGGAAAGGTTTTCTCATATCTGACTCCCACAGTAAATTTGCCATGAAGCACTTGCAGGTCCTAGGGAGTGTGCTACGAAAGTTCAAGATATTATCGATTACACCTATAAAGGAGATGAAGCATTGAGAGAGAGGTGGAAATTGTTTATGGAAGACACAGCAAGGCTTTGAGCTGAAAGAAGAAATATAATTTAGATAAGA
Organism: Calidris pugnax; assembly: GCF_001431845.1. NCBI lineage: Eukaryota > Metazoa > Chordata > Aves > Charadriiformes > Scolopacidae > Calidris > Calidris pugnax. Next base: position 11,273,467 of record NW_015090783.1, on the reverse strand, counting down.
CAAATGTACATGATGCATGCGCCAAGCAAAGAGGCTCAGGAGATCTCTTACTGATCAGAATTTGGATTTACAATAAAAGCAGTTATTTTGCTATCGGTCACTACTAGGGTGGCCATATCAGTCGAGGTGGTTTGTGTGGGTTTTTTTGTTTGTTTACTAGTGAAAGGCTAAAGAATAAGAATTCTCTTTTTATTAAATCTTCTTACAAGCAGCTACTATGATGTGGCCTCAGACAAGACTGAGGCCACTGTCTGCTGTAGCAACACAGGTTAACTAGAAAGATAGTAATATTGACTAAAAGGAATCCTCTGAGTCTGAAAAGGAAGAGGATCCTCTGAATCAACTGTATTGTTTGATGTTTTCCTTAAATGTTCCCTCTTCATGTATGAAACTAGACAGAGCCTGGTGTAATTTGAAGTCCAAAATGATTCTTGCTGAAAATTTGCATATATTTTAAAGAGCCTTTATAAAAAAAAATAGAAAAAATCATGTTCACCTCAGACAATCTTGTGAGCAAACAAAGCTCCTTTATTAAAAAAAAAAATATAGAAAGGTGAAGCTTACTAAAAAATACCACTGAGCTGTATAGTGGAATGTTTCAGACCCTAAGTATTCTAAAAAGCTTGCCATTGGTTTTCAAAGCAAAAAGTAAGCCAAGAATTACCAAAGCATGGTTGACTCAGAAGAGGGAGTGAAAAATTACAGTAATATTAATCATGCTTTGACCTACTTCAGATTCCGGGGTGTAGAAGTATTTTCTCCCTTACGCAGGTTTGTGATTTTGACCACAGAGTTCACAAGGAAAAATACGTAGACTTGTCACTGGAAGAAAAGCTTTCTAATAGGAAGACTGTTTAAGTTAGCCTTTTCAAATGTCAAAATCCTAAACAAAATAGATAAAGTTGGATAAAGGTAACCCTTTACAAAGGTTGGTGAAATAACATTGTGGCCCTTTGGCAGAGGGAGAAATTGAAACACAGTGTTTAGGAGACATCAGCCCTGTCAGATGATGCAGCAGGAGCAGGCTGGGGCATAGGATCTGAAACTGGCCCCTGGATCGCTGTCCTGCGCTGCCTTCAGGAGATTTCTGCCTCCTCTGAGATTGCTGCTGTTGTGCCTGAAGATAGCACTGACTCACAGAGTCTCTAGTCACCAACTGAGTATGTCAGGTTGAAATGTGCCTTATGAAATAATTCATATTATGTTTGATTTGTGAGGTTTCCACAAGACTCTATCCTAAAGCAGCTTTTCTTATAGAGGCAGACAAAATGAAGTACTCTCTGTGTAAGCAACGTGAATGAAATAATTTTCAGCTCGTGTTTCATGGTCGTTCCTACTGCTCCTGCAAGCACTCTGTTTCGAAAATAGTCTCTATCAGCTGCAGGTATTTGCTTCACAGTTTGGTCTTTTTCCTTTATGTGCACATCCCCTCTTCTCCCACCTGCTTCCCAGCTTGGCTTTTCCTCATGTTGGTGCCCAGGAAATGCCAGTGTCTAGTTGAATGAGCTCCGCTATAAATCAAAGTGTCATCACTTAGCTGGTAGAAGTGATTTAATTAATGCGTCATGCCATCCCCAGAGCCTCTCTCCCCACCTGACTGCTAATCAACCTTCATCAGCAGGAGGAAGATGTAGCCCTTCTTGGAACTGTGCAGGAGAGACTGAAGGAGAGACAGTTAATTGCAGCTGCAGAGATCAGCCTTGTCACTTGTCTCTAATCTGTTGTCTGCTTCTTGAAATACTGCTGTCCTGGTCTCTTACAAGCCATGCTTAACTCCATTCAGACAGAAATTATCTAGTATCATATCAGCAATCACTTTCTGTCAGAAAATGTATTTGGCAGATGACAAGCTTAAAAGCACCCTATTGTGAATATGAGTATTTTAGCAACTTTTACAGCCTGAGTACTGGTTTAGCTGGAACGAGCAGTTAATACATAAACATTTCTGTGTACCGTGGGTGCACTTCAAAGGTGATGCTGTGCAGTTAACACGGCAGATCCCTGAGCCAAAAATGGTCCTGCCAGTATGGAATTACAGGGCAGATGTTGTTAGCAAGTAGTACCCTTTGTCAGCTGCTGAATAAGTAGTTGGTGATTTTATCTCAGGTATATATGTGTCTAAATGATAATTTCTGTGGAGGCCAGAGCACTTTCCCACTTCAGTTTGGTGCCTTCCACTGCTTAGATCAGGATCTGTGGTAACAGGAGTCTCAGCCTCCATCTAATTGGACAACGTAAGGTGAGAACAAGAAGAATTTAGGGAGTGTTCTATTTGTGATTTTTCATAGTTATATAGGCCATCGAAGTAAATACAGACAGTAGCACTTGTGGGAAGCAGTGTTTTTTCTGGTAGAATAGAAGACTGAGAGTCAGTATTCCTGCTTTCTAGGCTTGGCCATTCCCAAGTTGCCAGGTGACCATGAGAAGAACACTCAGCTAGATTTTATCTAGGTGTGCCCCAACTGTAATGTTTGCTAGAGAAGGACCCATATTGTACGTGTGATAGGACACACTCTGCACTCTCTTCAACCAACCAGTGCTACTGAAGCAGATGGGTCTGCACTGCCTTCTGAGGACGTCAATGAGACTCAGCAGTAAGATGAACAGCAGTGCACCCAGAATTTCTTTAAGGTCCATATGCCATTGGGATGACAGAAATGCAATAATGGTAATTTCAGGCTTAATGCTGCAGGTATTAGGGAGTATGTCTGCTTCTAGAGCCTAAGATGCTGTCTCAAAGTGGGTTTTGGGTGAGCTTCAGAGGGCAGTGGGAGAAGAACTTGGCCTCCACTGACTCTGTGAGAGCTAAAAACTGCCAGAAGCTGTAGAACGTGTGAGTTGGGCCACAATGGGTCACTTCCCATATCCCACATGGCCTTAAAAGGGTGCCACGTGGCCTGTGTCGAGCACACTCTCAGCCTTTAATCCTGCCAGGGGGGGCCTGCTGCACAGTCAGCCGCACACACCGCTTCCGCCTGTTCCTCAACCTGTCTTGTGACAAACCCCACGGGTGAGTCAGCCACAAGCTCTGTGCAGTGACACTGATTCAGTCCCATCTCCGTGTCGTCGCGTGTTGCACGAGGCGGGTGCCGTGAGCCACAGCCTCAAGGTTGGGTGCTCTGCAATCTGACCAGGGTAATTACCATTATGGTTAAGCAGCTGTTTCCTTTGTAAGTCCATAATTTTGAGGGTTCATTACATGGACGTAAAAGTCCTCTCCAGGCAGAGATTTGGCAGACAAAGCTCAGCCGGGGAGCTGTTTAATCATTTGTTAGTTTGTTTATTTTTGCATCTGTTGGGCAATTCTTTTGGTATTTTGTATACAAGGTGGCAAAAGATACAACTGCAGTCATTTTCAGTTGCTTACCATTAAGGTCCTCATTGATCTTTATTTTCCTATTGGTCACTTACGGTTTATTTGAAGAAATAAATTTATATTACTATATTAAAAACATTTACTATGCAGTATTCAAATAGTAGCTTTTTCTGACACTTCATCGATCTCCCTGTTTAACCCATGTGCTTTGTTTTACTTAATTCCCACAAACTCTGTTGCTCTGCAATTGCTTATTGCTGGTTCTGTTGTTTTATACTAGGATACCCTGTAGAGTAGTAGACAAAGAGAGTGTTCACTGCATAGCTTTGCTGCTATTTTTATTCTTTCCCCAGCTTTTTTTTGACGGAACTGAAAAACTGGAACCAAGCTGCATAAATCTCAATCTTTTTAGTGATTTAAATTGAGAAGGACTTTTAAGGTAGTGGAATTACTGTAGTTTTATCTCAATGCAACTAGTAACTGAGTTTGTACCTATTGAGGAATTCTTTTTTAGGAAATGCTGTTGAGTATAACATCTGTAAATTTGATCTCCGAAGGGAATTGTGTCCTCAGGCTTTCTAAAATTCCACAACGCCCCTCATTTCTGCTGTTTAAACCACACCTGAGCTAATTTAAAAGCGAGATGCACTGATACCCATAGCAACCGATGCCAAATAAAACTGTCTTCCTTTGTATGATTTTGCTCAGGGCGCAAGACTTGAAGAGGTGGCCTTGTAAGGGTTGTGCTGCAGGTGGGAGAATGGAGCCATTCTTTAGCAGGTAGTCGGATACTAGTGAATCTTGTGGCTGGCAAGGTACTGAGCTTTCTAAGTGCTACACCTGTGGGGCTTTTTCCCCTCTTAAAAAGCCTTGACACTGTCTAATGACTTAAATCTGAGTTGTCATCAGGCCAGTTTTCGTCTTGCACTGGAAAATATTTTAGTGAACTCCTTCACAGAGGGGAAAGGAGTTGAGAGTATGTTTTCGTCTCACGCTTGTAGTTCATTTTAGCACAATAAAAATGGTCTGGAGAATAAGTCTTATGAGGAGAGGCTGAGGGAACTGGGGTTATTCAGCCTGGAGAAGAGGAGGCTGAGGGGAGACCTTATTGCTCTCTACAACTACCTGAAAGGAGGGTGTAGAGAGATGGGGGTCGGTCTCTTTTCTCAAGTCACAGGCGACAGGACAAGAGGAAATGGCCTCAAGTTACACCAGGGGAGGTTCAGGCTGGATATTAGGAAAAATTTTTTCACTGAAAGGGTTCTCAGGCATTGGAATGGGCTGCCCAGGGAGGTGGTTGAGGCCCCATCCCTGGAGGTGTTCAAAAGACGGGTTGATGTAGTGCTGGGAGGTATGGTTTAGTGATGATGCTCCTTGTTTGTTGTGTGGGTTACTATTTTTGTCAGTGAGGTTGACAGTTGGACAAGATGATCTTTAAGGTCCCTTCCAACCTAGAAGATTCTGTAATAACGGTCCTGTCTGTGCACTGGCCAGATTACAGAATCAGGAGATATATACTGCATTCACTGTGCCACCCTCTAGACTGGGAATGTCACCTTTTGTGAGCCTGGACGATGTCATAAGAAAAGATTGTGGACTTTCTGATCAAGTGCTTGGTGCTGAAAAGAGGAAAAGTTAGTAATTCTTGTACAACATTACCCTCGCTGTCTGAAGGCAGGAGCAGCATCCCTAGAGCTGTGTGAGCAGAAGACAGTGTGCGAAGGAGCGCAGAGCTGTGGGGGGTGTGTGCCCCAGCCCCCTGCGTGCCGTCAGACCTCTTCAGCTGCATCTGGTCCTCCTCTGCTGACACCTCCTGAAAACTGGCTGTTACATGCGAGAGCAAAGCTTGTGTTTTTAGAACAGACAGACCAAAATTCTGTTATTGCTGTCATGACAAATACAGTGTTAACCAGGAAGTTCGTAAGGGCTTACTAATACATTTGTTTTATGTTAAAATGTCTCATCAAAAGGTTTCTATCCTTTTTTTTTTTCCCCAAAGAAAATTGCTTTTTGATTAAATGAAAATGCTAAAAGGAAAAGTCAGGTTTGGTTTAAGAATATTAATTTCTGGGGGAAAATTGTAGCCAGATGTTTCCACTGCAATTTAATTAGAAACCTAAACCTTTAGAATATTTGCTATTTTTTTTCTTAAAATTTTTATGTGATACATTTTTTTTTAACTTACTCTGAATAAAAAACAAACATAAAAGAATAAGTCCTTTTAAATGAAAAAAAAATAATAATCAGATGAATGAATCATGTGCAATTGACAGAGGGTTGGATTGGGAGCCTGGTGAGAAAGCTACCTTTTTTTTGGGAAATGGAGGAGAAGAGGACTGTCACTTCTGAAGGTATCAGAAATGCAGGTTTTTTATTCTCTTCTGTGTTCTGCCTCTCATTCTCATTTTTGTGTGTGTAGTAAGTGGCTCTTGCTGAGCTCTGTGTTGAGATGTGTCATTGTGATAAATCACTTTTACTGGAGATTATATTTTTCCTCCAAATGAAGCTGCCAGCAAGACACATTTTAACAGTTGCAAGTGACTGCAACATTTTCTGTCACCTTTTCTCTCTCCCCTCAAAATATTATTCAATAAATTCTGACTAAATTCTGTTGAAGACCGTGTTTTCTAATGGGAGGGAAAAAATAACAGAGGTGGCAATTAACAACTGTCAGCACTAGTCAAGAATCTTTATAGATGTGAGTAAATCTGGTTTTCTCCTACCTTACGACTTGAGGAGTCGTAGCCTGCTTATAGTATTATCCAATGAAGCTCTCCAAGATCTCTACGGAACAGAGATCCATACCAAAGTGAGTTGCTGAGGGTCAAATATAAGACCCAAGGTGCAGCTGTAAAGAAGAACCATCAGGTTTTTTTCGCTCTAGCCATGTGAACCCATGTCGTCAAGTTCAGGCACCTGATATCAAGGTCATACAGTGTCTTCAGTAAATTTACCAACTTCTTTTAACAAACAGTCGTGCCATTTTGTTGTCACTGCAGAATTGTAAAGCTGTTAGAGAACCTCATCTGTCCGATGGTTAGGGAACCTTTTCCTAATTTCTCTCTGAATCTATTCTTGGCTGGTTCCCACTTATTTGTTGTTATGCTGATGTTGTCACTCTTCTTAGCCCCTAAAAGAATTCAAAATGAATATAGGAAATAGCATATCATATTTGTAGCAAGAAAGGAATAAAATAGCTTCATTACAATAAAAATCAATTTTAGATCTTCATTCTTTTTAAAGTGCTAGCAACTCAGAGACAGGATATCTGGAAAATGTTGACCATAACATTTTCTTGAAAAGTCTTATCAGGGTCATCAAAAGCGTTACTAAATTTGTTTTGGTTTTGGAAAATTGTTAACTAGTTTTGACATTTTGAGAAAATAATTTTGATGAACTTCAGAGGTACCAGCTTAAATGCAGTCCAAGTCACAAATAACAGGTTTTACACTGATAACTTTTTGGTGTGCTTGACAATCACTTGATAAGGTTGGAGTTTTATTCCCCAGGAAACAGCTGGTTGAATCCCAGCTGGAACTTTAGGGTTAATCAAAGTAATGGGAATTAGTTCATCATAGATATGTAAAGTAAAACACAATCTCCTTCCAAAGGTATCTGGTTACTCAGGTGTAAGATTAAGTAACTCAGCTGGTGGAATGAGTAGTGTTGCTGTTCAGGCTGCCCAAGCAATGTGGACAAATGGGACATGAGTTTGCCAGTCCTCCTCAGTCCCTCTCTCTCCTCTCTCTCTTCTTCTCTGCTTGTCAACCTGCTTTGATTTTTGCTCTAAAATTTCTGAACTTGCTCTCATTTTTGTTTTCTCTCCAATTCTTCCTTTCAGATGAATTCCACATAATTTTGCCCTTGAATTCCATTTATGGAAAGTGGTGGTGAGTGAAAAAATTGTGATACCATATTCCTGTGTGAAAGTCAAACGGTTTCAGAGTTTATTTAGTATTTCATTCTATCCCCCCTTTCTTTTAAAATTTACATTGCTGGTGGATACTCAAAGGCCATCTTGATTTATAATTTTCTGTGGGGTTTTGTGTTTTTTGTTTTTCTTGAAAGAAATAATATTGCAGTAGATCTCATAGAATCATAGAATAGTTTTGGGTTGGAAGGGACCTTAAAGACCATCCAGTTCCAACCCCCCTGCTGTGGGCAGGGACACCTCACACCAGGCCAGGTTGCCCAAAACCCCATCCGGCCTGGCCTTGAACCCCTCCAGGGATGGGGCATCCATGATCTCCCTGGGCAACCTGTTCCAGTATCTCACCACCCTCGCTGTAAAGAATTTCTTTCTAGTATCTCATCTAAATCTCCCCTCTTCCAGTTTAAAACCATTACCCCTTGTCCTATCACTCCACTTTGTGACAAAGAGTCCCTCTCCGGCTCTCCTGTAGCCCCTTCAGATATTGAAAGGCTGCTCTAAGGTCTCCCCGGAGCCTTCTCTTCTCCAGGCTGAACAACCCCAGCTCTCTCAGCCTGTCCTCATAGGAGAGGTGCTCCATCCCTCTGATCATCTTTGTGGCCCTCCGCTGGACCCGTTCCAGCAGATCCATGTCCTTCCTGTGTTGAAGGAAGTATAAGTTACTCATAGAAACTTATTTTCTGCATATGACCTGGACGGCCATGCCCTTCCATTTTTCTAGCTGTAGCTCTCATCTTTCAAAAGTGAATTTTTTTAGAAAAGGAGGGAGAAATAGGCTGGATTTTCAAAGCTAATTTCCAGATGTTAAATGCCAAAACGCAAGTGCCAGACCCCTTATTTTGTCAACACCCTGTGAAAGTCAGTCATACCCTAGAAAAATACTGACTGTAAGCCAGTGTCTTGGGTAAGTGCTAAGACAATTGTAGCAAAGATAACAGATAGGCACGTTATCTAGCCCCACGACGATGGAGAGTGTAACTTGGTGATGGAGGAGAGCCTTGTTCCTCTGTGGTTACTTGATAAACACTTTTAATTATCAGCATTGTCATTTGCATAATGGAATTGTACAGCTGGCCCCATGCAGCAAATGGAGTTACCACATGCTCTGTCAGGACTGGTGCATGGGACTGATTGCTGGGAGGATGCTGGCTCTGAGCAGGGGGAAGTAACAATTGCACCTCACGAATGTAGGGGCTGCCTGCATAGGAAGAAGGGGTTAACTGTGCTAGATTGTGGAGCAGTACTCAGAAAGGCAGCAATTTGCTGGCCTGTATCAAGAACCGCTTTCTGTTGGTTGCAGGAAGCTACCTTAGGGTAAACTGCCTGGGTTTTTTTTATTATTTTTTGGTCATGGTTCAAAGCTGTAAGTCTAGGGAACGGCTTTTTGACGGAGATCCAAGCATCTTAATGTAATGGTCAGCTGCACTTTGATATCCTGTGGTTTTGGCTTTGGCTTCTGCTTGACTGTAGCGTAGATGAGGAGACACTGCATTTCATATTCTGGTGTACCAGCGTATGCTGAAATAGGAGCAGGCTGTGAGAAAAGATGGATGACTGCTTTACCTTGAAGGCTATAAACACAGCTGTGGAGATCAGCAGATGGCAGACTACTGCTAGCAATGGGCCACAAACAATATGAACCGTTCCTCTTCCCCGTACCGTTCCAGATGGGAGGCCTCTAAAGGGAAAATGGAATAAGCTTGTTTTGCGGTGGTCTTTGCAATTCTGCCTTCCGTACACTTGGTTTGTTCTTCCCTTCTGGGGGACGCTTTTTCCCCTGTGACACATGATTCAAGATGAGCACAGCCAGCCTCATTTATTGTATTGTTTTATGACTCTCTTTGACCTTGTAACATATATAACCCTACTCTTTAAGCTATCGCCGATCTTAAATGGGGAATGAGATTTAATAAATACCATAATTTCTGACACTTGATAGAGTTACGAGTGAAGCTTTTGGACTGCAGAGCCATGATCAGTGAGTGACATTCAGAGAGGAGGAATGCATCAAAATTAATCTACTCCATCTGGGGCAGTTGGAGCTTGGCTGCCAGTGCAGTAAGAGCAAACAGGATTGCATCTTTCAGAATGACATAGTATTTGGCGTAAATAAATTTTAATTTCGTCCCATTGCTGAGGTAGTTAACTCTGTCCATCAGCAAAAACTATGCCTTAAATGCTGCTGTTCTGAGTGAGTGGGTGGTTGTAAAGTACCTGTGCATGGGGCAGCATTGACACCTTAGGATGATGGAGCGTAAGAAAAATAAATTGATTTTTGGGGTATAAAAATTGCTCATTTACTTGTGTCTTCATGGCATCAGGTAACAAGAGTTTCCCGGTGGGAATCTCTTTTTTAGTGCCGCGAAGAAAGAGAAGTGAGGTCCTGGCCGTCAGCATGTGCTAACCTCTGCTGTCAGCAGGCCAAGGGTGCTCTGTGGAACACCTTGGTAATGTCCTGCTAGTGGTGTGCTAGTAACGCCATGAGTTGTCTGGACGCCTTCAGTTTCTGACTGAGGGCTCACAGATATGAATCATGAACTCCGAGGAAGTATTTGGGAAGTCAGTCATCTCTACAACAAATCCCTTTCCCAAAGAGCTGCTGTTATTTTCCAGATATAACATTTTTATAGGACTATCAGAGCATTCTACAGAAAAAAATTTCCTCTCTCACACATGAAATATTAGGAATTGGGTTTGGTTTACATTTTTTCTCTGCTTCCCAAGTGCTTCGTAAATGAAACAAGCAGCAGAGGATGAATATTCTCATCAATCATCTTTTGTTTGTATATGCTAGTCAAGACCTAAAAATCCTCTTGGAGGGAAAGGGGAAAAACACTGGAGGCTTTCTTTTATGTTACTTCAAAAGTAAATGCTTCCATTTAAATGGAACCCCATAAAGTAACTTTGTCGAGTGGCTGCGTAGTGGCATAAAACCAAGAGAGGCTGCCAGTCTGGACCGTTGTCTCTTCCGTGGCCAACTAGGTCCATAATTCTGCCTTTGCAGCATGGGCTGACCCAAGCAGACGTCCCGTTCAGGGCTCCCTTACAAGTTTTGGAGGGAATGCTAAGCAGCTGCTGAGAGTCGTTTAGAATTTTCATGTCCCAGAAGCAATTGCAAACATCCTATTTCTAACCACAGCCGCTGAAGATGCTCTGATCTAAGAATGCTGCAGCAGACCGCTCAATGTATTATTTTCCATAGAAAATTTCCTGCTAATCCTCCCTTGCTAGACAAAACCCCCAGTATATCAGGGTTTTCTTTCTTAAATAATTTCCAATTTTGACCAACAGTATTTTATTATTTTTTTTTTTGAACGCATCTTCAGCTGACCTCTTGGAGCCAGAACCTCAACAAATACTGAGGAGGATTCTGTCATGTGCATTTACCCTTTGTCTGGAGTCTTCACTGTTTTGACACAAAGATACCACCTATATGATAGCACTTAGAACAGGAGATTAAGTGTGTGGTTTCAATGCAAAATGCAGTATTAAGGAAAATAGTTGTTAGGAATGACTGCACCTTGCAGTGAAACAAAATAATTGAGCATTCTAGGGTTTACTGTTGGGATTGACATCTTAAATATATTAATGACCTGGAAAAAATGGACTGTAAGCTTTCAAAATTTGTGGATAAAAGCTATGGAGCTTGTAATGTCCATGCAAAGTAAATCACTGGGACAATCATTATTACAGCAGGTGAAATTTCATTTGGCTACGTGTCAAGTACTACATGCAGGCAAAAATCATCTAGGCATTTTCTATGTAGTATGCTGATGGACTCTTAAGGAAATACTGAGCAGGCTGTCTAAATATTTAATTCAAATATGTATCTACCCAATGAGCAGAAATTGTAGCAAAACAGTACAGCTAGAAGCATCGTACATGGGACAGGGTAAAGAGAACAGGTGGATATTGTTTCCCCACATCAAGGTTTTGTTTTCATTTTCATCTTCTGTGACCTATGGTTTTCTGTAAGTCTGGGATTTGTCTCTGTCCTACTCAACCCGTGTATGAGAGTATTATTGCTCTGCCTACTGTCTCATATTTTACATCACAAGTGCTTTTGGCACCTGAGTAGCTATAAATGCCACAAAAGTTTAAGTTGCAGGTTGGCAAAAAGATGTATCACAACGAATTGAGGTTTGACACGTGCATTTGTGACCTTCAGTTCCTGTTCTGTGTATAAAAAGCAGCCATTTATCTACCAATGCAGCACCTTGCTGCCTTGCTATGTTGATTTCCCAGGATTGCTCACAGAATGTCTTCCTCGTGTTCACCGTGGCTTATGTTAGGCCTTAGCATCGCCTTTAAAGAATATTTTGGGTTGGAAGGGACCTTCAAAGATCATCTAGTCCAAGCCCCGAATGACATATAGGATCCCAGAATCTCGCTGTCCCGGTGGCATACAGTTGTTGGAGAATTAAACAGGAAAACAAGCTTTCCCTGGAGCTGGGCAAAACCAGATTTGTTCTTGGTGAGATGATGACTCTGAACTTTCGATTTTTTAGAACACAGTAAAAAACTGGTTTACATTGCTCAATTTGTCATCAGTTTCTTATCCACACTGTCACATCTATGCTTGTTTTTCTCTTTTTGCCTTATATGCTGCTGAAGCCCTGGCGTTTTAGCCTTTTAGGGACATGAGACTTGCACAAGACGCAACCCTAAATCAGTTAACACTGCATTAAATACAAGCTTGCCTCATACTAGATGTTCCATAGACAGTTTGTATAAACCTTCTAGTGAGCACAGAAGTGTCCTTTCATTTATATAATAGCTTCCTTTTTTCTGTAGTGTTACTCTTAGGTTACTTTCTCATGGATGATGAAATATATGCTTCAAAGATTGTATTTGTGTACCAATATCACAAACCACCAAGGCTTCATAACTAGTGATCTACTTCTTGTGAATAAGCATTAAGCAAAGCTCTCAAAGCTCTGCAAAAGAGTTTGTGGCTTCCTTGTTTCCATTAGTTTGTGCTGCCCTGGCTTAAAGCAGTCTGTCTGTCTTGGTAGTATCTCAGATGAGCAGCGATAACAGTGCCCCAGGGTAACAGGCACTGAGCTGTACTGAAGTTGTAAGCGTGGGAAGGGCTCAAATCACCAAACAGCTATGATCTATGCCATCTAGAGAAGGAAACTCTCTAAAATATTTCCAGGCCTCTCTAGCGTTTCTTAATCTAATCAAAAAACAGAAGAAATCACTTGGAAAATGATCTGTAATGACTACCTTAAGTCACGAAAAGGAACCCATGAGAAGTGATTGACGAGTGCCTAAAGCTACTGCTATACCCATTGAGGTGTGGATGGTGGAAAGAAAAGGTAAGGGTATGGATAGACTTTAATATTGGCTCATCTTGCAAAGATAACATCAAACAAAGGAGACATCAGAAGATCAGGGAAGAGTCTAAAACCAGAGCACACATTGTTATCGCTGAGCTCGCATTGCAGTGAGCATGGCAGTAGCAGCGCTATTAGTTCAGATTTGTTGTTGGTTATAAACCCATAGCTTAGCACTTCCAAAGACATTTCAAACAGTAAGATTCAGAAATACTTATGAAAACTAGCATGCAAGACACCGGTAAAACCTGCTGGTGTTGCCCAGGTGTACCAGACAATATCCCTTCAAAGCACTGAGCTACCTACTGATGGCATAACGCAGTGTGTAACAACAAGGGGGAGGTATTCCTACAGCAAAGACTGCTTTAAAGGTGTATAGCTATTCTTAACAAAAACTGAGCTTGTTTGCAGGACCCAGAAACATAATATAAAATAGCATTAGTTTTAATTTCTGTAGAAGGTAATTGAGGGACTTGGCTTGAGGTTTTATAGCTGCTCTTCACCTAAAAGAAAATGAGCTGCTTCTAGCCAGTCAGATCTGGCTTAGGGATTTGGAGATCTGTAGCTATAGGTTTAGCTACAGCCTTATTAATTTTGGGGAAGATCCCAAATGAGTTGATAGGTGTAGGGGTTCCTGCTCAGGAACTGATGATGGCAGGGTATCATCCGAAAGTTTCCTCCCAGCTGGCAGCCTGAAGCTGAAACAGCTCTTCTGTTGAGCAGCCAGCTGACTGCAGGCAGGAGGAGGGCTCTCGGTAGCGTAAGAAGGAGCACATTGTGGGGTGAGATCTGCTCTCGTTATCAATTAGCACTTGGGATACCCAGACCACTAGTCCCTGCAAATCGCTGGAACTTCTCCTAGTTAAAAAGTCTTCCTTCAGAAATCCCTCTCCAGCTGCTGCGGGAGAATTGATATTGCTGGAAGTGCGTTTTTTTTGCGAATCTGAGGTTTAGCTTCCTAAGCAATCCCCCCTTCCCCTGGTCACCCAGCAGGCAATGAGTTCCCCATACAGAATCTTACACCAGTTAATCCAGTGTCCCAGGTTATTTTGTGCTGCTTGACTTCAAGTGCTTCTATCTTTACTTGAACGTGTCTATACCTTTTTAAGTGTCTGCCTAGCATAAATTCCAAAAGCTGTTTTGCTGTGCCTGCAAATGCCTGGATGCGTTCCAAGTCCTAGTCTGGCATTTAAAAGGGATTTTCCAGGATGTTACAATTCACCCAGCGCTATAACTGTGCCAATCCAAAAGCTTCACTGCCTTCAAAGATACACTACTGCATGTAGTAAAAGTGTGTTCCAAGGCACACAAAGCATTAAAAAGACCAGCTCAACCAACGGCTTTATTGGCATAGACATTAAGCTACCCAGAAATGCTTTCTCTAAGCCACTTCCAGGCTGTGTGAACTATTCAGTTTCAGTGCTGCTGTGTGGATAAAGTTAATGTGACAAAGCATATTCTTGTGCCTGTTCCTGCACATATGTGCCCTGCCTAGAGCTTTTCACACAAAGGAGGGACGTCCACTTCCTTTTTTCCCAGTAGGTCACAGCATCCAAACCCAAACATACAGATCCTCCCTACAATCCCAGTGCTTCCTTGGAAGAGGGGGGCACAAAAAATGTGGCATTACAGGGAGCAGCTCTTCAAGCAAAGGGTGGGTCTGTTTCTGATGAAGATGGAAGTGAGGTGTCCATAGTGGCAGTGGTGTGACATTGTTAAAAACTAAATTACTAAATGTTTAAAAAAATAAAAGGATGAGTGGGAGAAAATATATTTAGCAATTAGTAATTTAAGTAGTTCAGCCCTTGACTGAAGGCTTTGCTGTTTCTAATTTAAAATGGACAGATTGACCCTACCCTTGCATAGAATATGAAACTCTGCTAAAAGCGGAATAAAATAGTCACTGTTGAAAAACTTAAACAAAACAAACCAGAATAACTGCAAGATGGCACAGAGGGTTTAAACTGCATTGTTGCAGCCACTAAAAATTTAACGTTGCTCAGAAGCAGCTGCCTTGTACTGATTCTCAGGGTCCCAAAGCTGGGACTTTGTTATGAATCTAAACTATAGGTCTTTCTGGAAAGACGTGCTTTAGCCAAATGCAAGTTACTGGGGTCAAATATATAAGGTAAGTGGCTGAAACATACTTGTCTTATTTAAAAGGTGAGATAAAGCTATCTAAAGGTATATACTGGCTTTAAAATACAAGAGTTTTGGTGAGACTGCATGATTTAAACATGAGAGTATATAAGTATGTGTATCTAAGTATGTAAGTACCTGTGTGAATGCAGTTTCCAGCCTGCCGGTCGGTGGGTGAGTTTGCCCAGCTCACTGGATGGTTGCCCAACCTAAAGGTTTGGGTCCCAGCTGCTCCTGTTTCTGGGGGACCTCACTGCAGAGACCAATCCTTTTGCTCCATTCGGATGGCACAGCTCTGGCTTCCAGGAGGCTGCAGCCTATCCTGATCTATTTGCTGTTTCATTACTGGTTGTATAATGTTGAGCTACGAGTGTTCCATGTCTTAATAAGAACAGCAACATGGAGAGCGGTAGTTTGGCAGGACAGATGAGCCGGTTCTCTAGGATATAATTAAGTGCTGACAAGCTCAGACATAAGCCACATGTAATAAATTAGTTATAGTACCTGAGTAAGAAGGATGAACTCTGCCGCAAAGGCAATTATACAGAATTTCAGCCTTGGGACCACTTCCACGCGTTCATGTGTGTTGGGAAATAACATATAAATTTTATGTGTCTTTAGCAAAACTCAGAAATTATTAACATAATATTAACATAAACAGATATAAATTTTTAAGTCCAAGTGAAATCTAGGAAGATTGTTGCAATAGCACCTGTTTTTGACAGTGTTATCACTCCTCTGGCTGTAGAAGCAAAGCAGCAAGTATGGAAACACTCTAAATCTACTCCTGTATAAAACAACTGGGCTTTTAATTACTGAACTGGTATTTAAAAACCTCAGCAATCTGCTATTAAAAAACTACCAGGCCTGGGTTTCATAAGATTGCTTCTTCAGAGGTGATAAACATTCTGGCTGTATTCAAGTGGGTTTTAAGCTCTGCAATCACCACAGGAGCTATTTTAAAAGTTGTATTTGCTAGCTTCCCATTTTTCCATTTGTTTTTATTTTAATTCTTTCTTTGTTTTTCATCTCTTCTGGCCACATTCAACTTGTATTTAGCATATCTGTGTGTTTATGTTGGAGGATAATTTTACTCATACAAGCAACACAAATTATTGGATTTTTGTATCTTCTGTTTCAAAATCCATTTCATGGAGGGTGGAGCGGGGTAGGAAGGACCCTGAAATAGCTGCTGATCCTTAAGGAAGAGTTAATATTTCACTAGCAATAACTTGCAGCTTGTCTTCTGAAAGGAATTGCCTGCTATGCTTCAAATAAGAAGGAACATTGTTTTATTTGCTTTCATATAGGCTGCTGAACAACTAAGATACCAAATAATTTATTTTTTCTTATTATACAAGGTTTGGAGCTATTTTCCCTATTGGCTTGCACTGGAGTTTAGCTTGGATTCTTGATGTTAAAGTAAGGAAGCTATGTAGATGGTAGGGGATCAAAAAACCAGAAAGAACAAGAATAGAAGGTATGTCAAGAATAGCAGTATTTCGTATTTGATAGTGGCACTGAAATGCACCACCGTCATGGGGATAGAAGGTGACAATGGAACTAGCATGCTGTGAATATTATCCATGGGCAGAATCTTAATCAAGAATCTGGGGCAAATGGCTGTTCGAAATTAAATGTACTGTTGGATCTCCAGTATCAGAGCAGATGAGGCTTTAGCTTTTCAAATCTCAGCCAAATAATGTATGAGCTAAACAAAAGTGTAAGTGGCAAAGAAGAGGATTCAAGATGGAGAAAGACAATATCAAATATAAAGCACTTATTTGTAAACCTGAGCAGTGCACAATTTGACTGAGAAAAAACAATGATGTAATCAAAATTAAATGGAGTCCAGGACATTATTAGAATTAACATCTCCATTGATTAAATGAGTTGCTGACAGCAGCAGCAGCGCTGCCGGGCTATCAGTCTTCCGCTCTTGTTTGACATTTTAAAAGAAAGTGATGAATGTCACCAAGTATTTTGCCATTATTTGTATGATGTAAGGGAATTTGCCTGATGAATTTCAGATCTCTTAGTTTAGTGGGATCCTGAGCACATCAAAATATTTACCGCTTATCTTACTTGGAGGCAAGTTTAATTTGTGTCTTTTACTGTTGTTCCAAAAGCAAGGGCTTGTCTACTTACACCTTGAATGAAATTAACTAAAATCTGTTTTGATTTATTCTGACAATTATTTCAATGCAACTCTTGTGCATATATATCTTCTTTGGCTGTGTCTATCTCCTTTGAAACTGACTTAATCCTAGTTAGTGCGTAGAGGAGCTTTAATTGCCATCTTCCACAGAGCTTTTCTAATGCTCCATGTTTTTCATACATTCTGAAGGCAGTGCAGCTGGACACTTGGCTAGAACTCGCCTTTCAGGAAGTGATCTTCTGGTTTGTGTCTGGCACCACGATGCTTCTTCTGGTGCCAAAGAGGAGGCAGCGGCCGCTCTCTGCTGTGTCCTGGCAGAGGCACAGGGCACAGATTGTGAGTGACCTCTTGTGGAATCAAATAATTGCGATGGAGCTGATCCAGTCCTACAAGGGCACACTCCATCCCCCTTCGTCCTGGCTCTTCTAGGCTGTTCTAAAACCTCTTGAAAAAAAAATATTCAGCTCAAAATGAAGATGGGTACACTACCTCTAATTTGGCCAGGTTTACCAGCCTTCCAGTATGGCAAATACCCTGCGATCTTTAATAACTAGAATAAATTAGGATTTACTGAAGTTGGTACTGACAGCAATGGCTCAGTTTGGGAGTGCCTTAGTACCCTTAGGGGAGTCTGTTGAAGAATACCTGCTTAGCTGCTGGGAAATGACAGCCTCCTCACAGATGTCAGTGCGCTGCAGAAGGTCTCTGGAGTATGCTTCATACTCACTTTCCATTATATGTCAATGTCGCTCACATTCTGTGCCTGCAGAACGACGAGAGGCTTGTGCTAACTGCTCCTGCTTTTCCAAGCTCAGGTGGAGGGTCTGATCCTGGGATTCAGGAGACAGAATATGGGTTTCAACATGAGCCCAGTCCTTAGGTTGGCAGTTGTCGGTGCATGTGAATATCCCCTGTCTAATGGAAGTGAAGGGCATGATAAACAGAAATCACAGCCCTGTATACATATACTCTGCAAAGACTGATTTGAAGGTAGAGCCTGTGCCCCACTGACCGCTCAAGCTCTGGGCCATTGCTTCCTCTCGTAATATTGTCTCCAGCCTTCTTACCTGTGCCTAATTCTTCTGTTCTTGATGTTCTTGCTCGTTAGAGGCCCATCTTTAAAATCTGCCCTCCCAGGCAGGACTTTGTACCAGAGACAGTAATTAACTGAAGGTTAGGAGGACTCAGTCTCCCTTCTTCCTGCTAGGTGTCTGTCACAGGGATGTTCCTTCTGACAGAGGTGCTGTGTGAGGCTCCTGCAGCCTGCCAGGCTCCACCATGTCAGAAAAGCAGGACTCGCAACAGCCAAGTGACATGTGCCCAGTGCCTCTTTGTGCCCGAGGCTGAGGATGCGGTGGTGTTATCACTCATGCTTTTAACTGCTTTGCTTTGCTTAGGCCACAACCTGCTCTTCTGTCCAGAGACCTCAAAAGCCACAGGGGAAGCAAAAACGTTATTTCCAAAGATGGGAGCATTGCATCACTAGAGGGCATCCCACACCTCGCCACGGCCAGCAGTGATCCCAGGGTGGCGGAGGGGCAGGCAGGGTCCCCCAAATCCCTGCTGCTCCCTGGGCTTTGTCTGCATGGTTTTCTGTATGTAAAACTGACTCAATAAGGGCGTGATTTTCCTTATAAAATACTAAGGCATGTATTCAGTCTGTACTGTAAATGCAGTTGTGCCAGTACTGAAATATTACAGACAGTTTCTGTTCAGGAAATTAGTATAAACCTTCAGTATTATACTAATGGAAATAGATCTGTGTACATGTCCACATGCACAGGTGGGAATGTTACTATTTTAACTCGACTAGGTAAAAAAAGCAGTATCATATTTGGTGTGTGCAAAAGACTACACAAAATAAAAGCATCCAGATCAGCAGGGGGTTTCTCCCCTGCTTTTATTCTGTTTCCTAAAAGTCTGGAATTCGCAAGCCAAGGAGAACCCCTTTCTGATTCCAGCTTTCTGTAAAAGAAGTCAGGTATATGCTGCCTGCATCCTGAGAGCAGGATGTCCTGAGGTCTCAAGCACTGTGGCAAAGAACATAGCGAAATGTTCTAAGTGGAACACTTAAAAAAAAACCAACCAAAAATAGATACCAGTAATGCAGCAAGAGAGAAGGGGGAGGGTGAAGACAGCTTCATTTTACAAATGTCTTTGTTGAGACAGTAACTGGATACAGAAATCCAAGTCACAGTGGGATTCCGGGAGTGCACATCTGCCTCCCAGCCCTCGTGTTTCCCAGAGCAGTGGTGGTTAGCTGAGATCTTTAGAAGGTGGTTATATGTGTCTGCCTCTGAAGGCAGATTTTGAGGTCCACTTTTGGGTGCCCAAAAGATGATGAATGTAATGTCTGTTCACTGATATTGAGCAGACTACCCTCCAATACGGACCTGTTTCCATATCTCACTATTCTCCGAGAAGAGAGATACTAAATTAACTTTTACCGTGTAATTTTACTAAGGCCCACTCTACAAAGCAGCAGTGTACAGCTCTGACTCCAGTGAGACAGCCAGGTGGGGCCCACTGGCCACGGCTACTCAGTGAAAGAATTCTAAGAATAGAGGAGCTTCAGCAGAAATTCATGAAATAAAACACTTTATGTGCCCCACTGATGCCCGGGCAAAATTTATCTGTGAGCTGGTCTTAGACTGGAATCTGTTAGCTGAGTTACCTGCCTGTGGGAAACCATTGATGTGGATATCCTGGGCTCTCCAGAATTTCTTTGCTGTAAATCCCTGCAAAATCTTTCCTTTCCTATCATGTAACCCTATGTTATGATGCCAAGGCTTCTTGTAAGTAAAAGTTTCCTTTTAACACACTTTAGCCAAGCAGCAGGGCCGTTTTCCTGTAGTCATATATAAATATCTATGGCACATCAAAGGTCTCCCTTAGACAAAAAAATGCAGCAGGCAAACATGTTTTCATGTGAGGCTTCACCCAGGTTTGGTTCCCACATGAAGCCTCACCACAGCCATATTTGCTTGCTTTCTTTTCTGTCTTTGCCATCTTTACGTCAGGGTTAAAGGACTGCACTGAAGGAATCTAGAGAACTTGTTGCTTTCCCATCCTGTTAATTGGCTCCATACCCATTGCGTACCCTCTCCATTCATACTCTGTTCCTCGGGGTTTCTCTGCAGCATCTCCTAGTCACAAATAGGGGCCAGGTCCACCTTTGCATAGCTGGGTGTCAAGGTTTTTGGGTCTTAGAACCTATTGCTTTTGCATCCTCTGGTATGCTGCTCTCCAGATCATATTGATAACTCTGTTTATTTCAAGACCCACGGCGAGGCTTAGCAAAGGCAAAGGCTGGAGCTCTGTGGCAGTTCTTGGCAGGAAGCTCTTTGCATAAAGCTTATTAGGGCAGTGGCAGCTGAGCTTCCCCCTTAACAACTTGCAGAAGCAGATTGGAACAAATTGTTCTTGTGGTTTGTTTGTTTTTTTAAAAATACGTATTTTGAGAGTAAAGTTTGGTGCATGCACACACACACTCACTACTGAATTACTTTGAAATAGGAACAGAAAAAAGCAGATGAAAATAGAGGTTAAAGAGATGCTAAAGAAGAGACACGTCTTTCTGTTCGGTTTGATGGTTTTGAGCACAAGGAAGAGCAGGCAATGCCCAGATTCAGAAAAATCAGTGCTCTTTTCTAATCCAGTGTTAAAGGTCCAAGGTCCAAAACTGATTCTGGGAGATTTTAAACATGCAAAGGGGAGCCAAATGCTCGTGTTGTCTTTTCAACTCAGTAGGATCTGAGTTCTTTCAGCTCTTACTTGTGCCTTCTCCGTGTTTGTAGCAAGCAATACAATCCTAAGAAAAGCTTTGGGGACTCAGAGGGATTATTAGACAAGGATGCCTCTGAAGCAGCGCTGGCATTACACAAGGCATCTTGTCACATGTCTCTGCCTATCCCCTGGTTAATAGAAATATGTGTAAATTTAAATCCTGAGACACAGGTATATCCTGCGCTCATAGATATTTTCTCTCTAATTATATAATTAATTTAAATCCTGAGACACAGGTATATCCTGCACTCATAGATATTTTCTCTTTAATTATATAATTATTTTTTTTTTTACCTTGCTAAATACTTTCCCACTTTACAGATGTGGAAACTGATAGGTAAATAAATTCTGTGGTTCTGTAAAAGATTTCTTGGATGTAAAGGCAGATGAGTCATTTGCACAGGCCAGGGCTCAGGCATGCTATATATCTGCTGTGTGTCTGAGAAAGTGTTGTATTTCATAGATGTGTCAATCGTGAGATTTCTTGCTTCTCTAACAATGTGAAATTGCAGGTATTCAAACTCTCTGGCTTTGTAGCAAGTTCCCTGAGCAGTCCTGTTCACACAGAATCACAGAATGACATGGGGTTGGAAGGGACCTCTGGAGATCATCTAGTCCAACCCCCCTCCAGAGCAGGTCCTGTTCGTGTGAATGGGGAGATCACCACAGTACGTGTGGAAGGCTTTTGAAACAAAGGCCTTGTGTAAATGGTTGAGGTATTCAAACTCTCTGGCTTTGTAGCAAGTTCCCTGAGCAGTCCTGTTCACACAGAATCACAGAATGACATGGGGTTGGAAGGGACCTCTGGAGATCATCTAGTCCAACCCCCCTCCAGAGCAGGTCCTGTTCGTGTGAATGGGGAGATCACCACAGTACGTGTGGAAGGCTTTTGAAACAATGTGTAAATGGTTGTATAAGCCAGCATAGCCCATTAGGACCAAAAAATCCAGGGTGTGACATCTTCTGATATGGTGGCTAAGGGCTTTGGAGAAGTTAACTGCTTCCATGCCAGGATGGTGGAAGGCCATATCCAGTGAATATATGATAACTAACACAGCAACAAGCCGTATAGGATGATAAACATGTTCTGCTGTCCAGACACTTTGCATACACAGTGCATCAAAGGGGTTAAATATAGTTGTTCTCAACAGTGTTTGGCCTGGCTGAGGATTAGAGCTTATTTTAGCTGTTCTTCCTAAACATAGCAAAGGTCACGAGGGAACAGGCTTTGTTGCTGAGTCTTATTGGCCTTGTTCCTTGTAGGGGTTTTGCAGGAGGACAGGATTGTCTCACTTACAAGGATAATAGATGACAAGCCTGGTGCTGATTAACCTCATTTTAATTGATAATTAATTTTAAACCCTATTTACTTTCCCTGGAACAGCTGAGACTTCAAGGGAATCACAACAGAGGTGAACAAGAACTGAAATCTTCCCCAAGGAAATGATAGAGGCAGGAAGAAGATAAGGCGAAGATAGATGCATATTCAGATTGTTAGTTTGAATCTTCATTAAATTTATTCCTTCTGAAAATCGAGGGCTCTCACCTTTTGATAGCAATTACATGTGCTAAGTCATCCCAGTCTTGTTCTGCACTTAAAATTCGGGGTCCTTCCTTAGCCCTGCTTGCCAGTCAGCCTTCTTTTTGCTTTTGCCTTCTTTCTAAACCTGGCAAATTGGTGGAGTGGCCTGCTGGCCACCTGGGAGCATGAATGCTCTTTTTATACTTGAAATATATGTGATGCTCCATAGTTTTACAGTAGTAAAAGCTTCAGAATGTGTGTAAAAGATCATTTTTATTTGCAGCCCAACCGCACATTCTGGAGTTTGTTCTGCAAATCAGAGCCTTCCAGGATTAATAGCTGCATTAAGTTTCCTAGCAGTGCATTCCTGCAGGAGCTTTCCTTATCATAGTTAAAATCTATTGAAAGCCATAATGACTACAGTAATAAGTCTGCCCTTCTACAGCACCGTCTAGAGAGGGATCTCAAATCATTTTACAAACATTAAGGAGTTAATTCTTTAAACACCTTTGAGATGAATGTCATCCTTATGGTATAGGCTGATAAACTGGAAGCCTGAGTAATTTATTCAGGGTCACATAACGTCTATGGCAGAGGCAGGAACTCCTCCTGGCACTAGGAACTGCTCTAAACTTATTTCCAAGACAACGTTACAACACAAGCCACGTTCTAAATTACCTTTTCTATCAAGATTGCAGTTTGTCTCTCTGTAGTAGTTATGGCATTACAGAATCTCTACTCAGTGGAATTACAGACTCCATTTACTCTGTTATGTTTGTAGCTGAGTTATTCCCTACCTTCATCCTACATCGTAGGGCCTTTTAAAATACTGCAGATAGTTTACTCTGAATTTACATAATCTCACTTAATCGTTAGGTGTAATCAAGGTCTATTCTCACAGTATCTTTCTGAGATCCTCACACACATTGAATATGAAATGCCACCTGTGACATCTCCCCCTGGCTTTACCGACCAGAGGAACTCTCATTCAGGGAACAGGAAAAAAAAGCTTTCCTGAGTCCTGACCCAAGTTCCCAGAGTGATTGAGGTCTTACACTGGGCAGTTCTAGAAGAAAGATTCCTTGGGGCAGCTTCATACTGTTTTGGCAT
Organism: Calidris pugnax; assembly: GCF_001431845.1. Classification (NCBI taxonomy): domain Eukaryota; kingdom Metazoa; phylum Chordata; class Aves; order Charadriiformes; family Scolopacidae; genus Calidris; species Calidris pugnax. Next base: position 11,250,166 of record NW_015090783.1, on the reverse strand, counting down.
TAGAGCAAGAAGGTTAGAAAACATAGCTCCTATTCAGTCAGATAGAACTAGAAATGCTTTTCTAAAGGGCATCTGACACTGCGGGCATTTTAACCCTTTAGAACTAATACCAGCTGATCCCACTTCTACCTTTCTTGTTTTAATGAACGATTGAACATTTGTCCTAATGGATGCTTCTCTTTTTGAAAGTTAAGAGTTTGCATTTCGTTAGCTGTATCTTGCTAGATAGTTAGCATTCTAGATTCCAGGTTTGTTTCAGTGACTGCAAATCAGCTTCACTTCATTAACAGGTTAAAAAAAAAAATCCCTAGGTGTGGTCCTGCAGATTTGAAACTGAGACTGAAAGTCAAGGTGGGTTCCCTCTGGCTCCTTCATCCCTAGAAACAATAAATACTCTGCCAGTCATTCCTTCTAGTACAGAATATTTCTAGTCCCGTGCCAAATGAGGCATAGACCCCATCTCTTAGTGCAGGTTTTTGAAGCTGCACAGGCTGCTTGCAGAACTGCCCATTGCCAACAGTTTTTTCTGAATGGGTCCTACCAAGAAGAGAGTTGTTTGGAAACACGACCACACTTCTAAGAACCATTTTGAAGTTCTTGCCTTTGTAACTGCTTTGCTCTTTTTTGCCCAGTTACATATTTGGACTGTGGGTCTCAGCAAAGTACTGGCAGTTCATGGGAGGAACATGGTATGATGAAACACAAGCCAGAGCTCCTGATGACGTGTTCTAGGCCCAACATTGTGAGTCTCTATCTGTCTCTATCTGTCACACCTTATAAAATGGGGGTATTTTTCTGCTGTCAGTTCTTATGGTAAAGCTCGGTGTTTGTTTAGAGAGGGCATTGGGATGCATCACAGACAGAATGTGGACGTTCTATTAATGAAAGCAATTTAGTTTTAATAGCTGCTATGTGAGTGCTGGATGTGCTCAAGCAGAGACAAGTTATTAAAGGTGATAGTACGATGATGATTAGAGCAAGCCCCTGGCTACAGTCTTTCCCACATTTAAAGAAATTTCAAGCCTCAGGATCCTTCTGCTACAACTGGCAGCACAGGTGGCTTCCCTGCTTGCATACGCACATCGAGGATTTCCCCAAGCTAGGTGTTCCATGTGGTTTTTGACAATGCTTTCTTTCCTTCCTTTCCCCCGCCACGTCTTTGTGCTGGAAAGAGGAAAAATATTTGCCTTTTGCTTTCTTCTTAAAGCCTGCTATGTATTTTTAGCTGCTCAGGATGTCTCCCAATAACACACTGACTCTGAACTTGCATTGTCAGCCTTCCCTGTAAAGCCCCTCCTGGGAGGTTTATGGCTCACTCTCTACAGCTTTGCTGATACAGCGTGTAATGTTTATACCTGCAATCAAGCATTGGCTGAGCTGCAGCCCAGTGCTGGCAGCTTCTTGCTTCCTCCCTTTCCCCCCCTCTTCCCTCGCAACTCCGCTCCGGTGATTCTCGATTGATATAGTACATACAGTGGTGATTGCCTGAGTAAAAGTTAAAAAAAAAAAAAAAAGGCATTACTCAATAGCCAGAAAAAACTTGTATATTCTCTGCCCAGCAAGAACGAGATGGACTCTGATCTATATTTCTTCTTCTGGATGATTTATAATGCCTTCCTCCTCTGCACTGCTGTTTTCCAAGCCAATTCATGGATTTTGAGATTTACCAGATAAGAGGTTCATCTACAGTTTATAAACTGTTTTTCTTTTAAACAGAACACAAGGGTTAGTTTCTTTTTTTTTTTTTGGGTACTTAACAAATCTTTTCCCCAAAGTATCTAGTGGGCTGCAGTTGTCTCAGAACTGCTCAACAGAATTTTTACCAACCCACAAAACTACCTTGCACTTGACAGGCAAAAAGATTGCCTTTGAAACAGGGGCCTCATCTGGATGGGAAAGTGAGGCTGATTCAATTGGAGCAGAATTTTAAACGAGCTTTACTTAAGCATTCACAATGCAGACAACTTTATTTCAATTTAAGAGGGTCTTACTCGTGTTCAGCTTTGGTTTGCTGTGTATTCCCAATCCATGTTAGCTAAACCAAAATAAACATATCTTACAGACTTTTGCCAGCATTTGACTAAATGGGTTTGAAGTCACTCTTTACTTAAATCAGTGCAGCTGTGGGTGAAAATCAGGCCAAATGCATTCAGTTATCTTGAAGACAGTGCCAACAAAATGCATGAAGAAAGGCATCATGCACATTTTTCATGATTAATGTATCTGCAAGTTCTCAGTTACTAGCACAGGGGTGCAAGTGAAGTTGAGTTTCGAATGCCATGGAATTAAGGATGTCACTGTTGTGTGCATTTGTATTTATTTTAATAGTCTCCCTGAAGTACATACCACTTTATATGGATGATGTTAGGTCACTGTTTGTCTATGTTGGGTATAAACAGGACGTTGTAGTTGCCGTGCAGCTGTACATTCAGATTTTTGGGAGTCTTCTCTCAGCCATACTAAAAGAAAATGTGAGGAAGAGTGCGTCTAAGAATTCAGGTTGTGCAGGCAGGTGAATCTTGTGATGCTCTGAGTATGGGGTTTGACTTAAAGACATATTTCAAGTCTGTATGAATCTTTCACAAGAGCTCAAGTACCTTTTCTGACCAATGCTGTGATCCCCTCTGTCTCTACTAGAGACAAGAAGATTTCTCACCTGTCAGTGGAGTTCACTATGTAGTTAAAAAGCTACTCCAAACTGAGCTAAGTTTGTTCATTTATCCTTGAGGATTCTTGCTTAATTAAAATGGGCCTGAGGGAAGTATGACTATCTCAATTTTATCTTTTACCAGAGAAAATGTTTGAAGGCCATGATTTTATGCAGGTCCAGGCTTTATTTTATTAACAGAAGATACTGTTGGTTACCCAAATCTTTTTAGGCTGATAGCTGGGATTCTTTTGCCACTTCATTAAATTTAGAAAGTAGGAGCAGAGGTATTGAATTGAAAGGCATCACTGGAAACACTGCAAAGAAGAGAAAAAGTAGTTCAGTGTATCTTCATAATAGAGTTCAATCAGACTTCTGTTTTTAAGCTTCAAAGTCAATGTACCTGCTGTTTCTAGAGCTTAAATCAACATACAAAGGAGTTTTTTTTTCACCCTTATCCACTAATAGAAGTTTCTGTCTTGTCTCTGACTTGGGCTTCCACAGTACAGTCAGCTTCTTAAGTTCCCATTTATTATTTATTGCAATAACTCAACTGAAATATGAATTTCCTCTATGAATGCTTTAGTTTCTTGGATCTAAATCCTGCTGTTGAGCTGCATCTAACAAGAGTAGATCATTAAATGGTTGCCACTTTACAAATGTAGTGATCCAGTCCACTACTACCAGTCTTTTACATTTTACCCTCCCTGGAAGCAGATTTACTAACAGTCATATGGCACTTGGCCACCAGACCCCATCATCCTCATTGGACTCAAGTAGGGCTCCGAGTACGTCTTTGCCCAAAAGAGAGAATATTATTATGTGGTTTCTTAACTTACAAGAAATTGTGCTAAGTTTCCTAGTAGTACTGGAGAAGTCGTTCGTGTCACTGAAGTAGCTTTGTGGTGAGTGTTGTTTATCAGTTGCTCTATTTTAAATACGCAGAGGACAGACATATGGTTTTGGTTCAGAAATACTTGTTAAAAAGCTTCCTTCTAATCTAAGGTTAAATAGTAACAAAACTCCCAAGGGAGAGTTCAGTGTATGTGTGTCTTAGAACAGGCTCTAACAGCTGTGAAAATGAAATAGCTACTTCTCTAGCAGACTTTTGGAGAAAAATTTGCTATCCAAAGCACATAGATAAGCTGGTAGGTTGTTTTTTTACTTATCAACATGAGAATAATGAATTGGTATCTTATATTTATGTGTTTGAAAAGCAAGGTCTTGAAGAAGAAAGAACTTTTCTCTCCCCGAAATGCTACTTTCAGGTAAGAGAGAGCTGTCATAAAGTGACTTATCTTTTGTGCACATTTGCAAACAATTACTTTGTGATTTTTTTCATTTGTCCCTATTCCATCTTTCAGTAATATGGCCTATATATCTTGAAAGATATTTTAATTACACTAAGATTTGTGCCTAATGCTGTGCAGCTTCCTGAGAGTGGATGAGTTCGTAGAGATTGCAGTTGTTGCAGGTAGTAATTTTGAATTTACCATCGGGGAACGAAGGGTAGGTGCTGTCTAGGTACAGGCTGTCTCAAACACTGTGTTGGTGCATCACAAAGTTACGAAAGCCTTCCCAAACAGCATCTGCACGGCCAGGGATGTTTTGGTGTGAGTAGCAGAGGTTCGGGCAGGGTGTCAAAGGTGTGGCTTGCTGTGCCCTCCTTGCCTTCCAGCACTGAAGCTTCATTATGTGACTCACTACTTACATGTGTTGCTGTTCGCAGCAAAACTGCGCACAGAAACCACACAGCACTGGCTAAAACTCCCAGTTCCTGGCAAACTCACTCTCAGCTGGGTTATGAGACCTATTCTTTTTATTTAGGAAATGCTATACAAGAACCCAGAAATTTCAGTCTTACCCTTCAGCAAGAAAACAAGGTGCTGCCAAAGAGGGACCCTTTGTAGAAGTAAGGGTAGAAGTGTCAGCTACAGGAACCTAAATCAAATTTAATCCCATCCATGTGTCAGACTGGCCACACTTTGAGGTTCTGCGTGGAAGGGCATCCCACCATCAGCTCTATTCTTGCTTCCATCAAACTTCAATCAGTTAAAAGAGTAGAACATGTGGTGCGCTCAGAAAAATTTACAAACTTATCTTCTGTGTACAATTGCAGAAAGAAAAACGTAGGCATCTAGTGAGATAAGTTGTTACCATTCCGGCCCGTATTTTGAAACAATGTGGAGACTCTGATGAGTGCCAAGACTCACTTCCTTCCTAGGATTTGGCTTTAGTGAAATATGGCTTGAAAAAACAAACTCCTCCTGTACCACATGCACGCATGGCACAGTGCTGCCCGGTGAGGGTCTGGAACGGGTTCCCTCAGTGCAGCCTGGCCACCTCCATGCACTCGCTCTGGGGCTGGATTTCCAAAATTGCTCAACAACCAATGTGCTGATGGGCTCTTAAGTGCAAGGCAGTTTTTAAGCAGTGGCCATTTACATGTGGGAGCTGAGCTGCTTTGAAAATCTGTCAGTAGCTGTCAGCGTTCAGACAGGCTGAAAATCCCAGCCTCTTACTGACATGTACGTTATCAATCTTTGCACAGGTGATTGAATAAACTGGCTGAAGCCTGCAGACTCCCTTCAGGAAGAACTAGCTCACAGTACAACTGGACCCATCACAAGACAGCTCAAATGTTTTTGCTTAACAAAATTTTGATAGCTTTCTTCAAAAATAGAACAAGACAGCTCAAATGTTTTTGCTTAACAAATTGTTGATAGCTTTCTTCAAAAATAGAAAAGCTTTTTTTTTTTTTTAACCTTGAAATGAAGAAAGTTCTTCATCTGATGGCAATAATCACATTGATCTGGCAAGCTGCAGAGACTGGTCATATCTCCATAGATCTTCCACTTCTTTGATTTCTTCTTAAAAAAAAAAAAACCTCAAAAATGTGTGTCTTTGTGGAGAGATATTCAGGAGGGAAGCAGGGAATAAAGTTTGCTTCTGTAGTTTTATGAGTGTTTACATATGGGTTTGGCTAAGAGATGTGAATCAGATTATATACTCAAACTACTCTAAATTTAAAACTTTCAGCTGAAAAACACCAATAACACAAATTTACTCACTGTAAATTACACACAATCCCACCTGAAGTGTTTTAAGAACCAACTAGGCTAAGACATTGATCTGAACAAAACCTGAAATAACAATACACTTACCTCAAATTGTAAATTTCAGACCCAGCCCTGACTTCATGTACAGCCAGTCAGGCCTGGATAACTGTAGCATCGGTGCCACAATTTGGATTTAGGTCCCCAGGATACTTTACCATAGGAAGGACAAAGCCCATTAATCCAAACACAGCATGGGGTTAATACAAACCAAAGCTGAGCTGTAATCCTGAAGATTATAGTTTCAGGAGAAAGATTTAATGTCATCTCAGGGTGGTTACTTTTTTTTTTTTTTTTTTTGGTTCTATTTTGTTTCCAGGCAAACTTCAAAGTGCCTCATTAGATGCCTTCAGAAGTCATGAAGATGAAATGAATAAGAAGCGATTCAGGCAAATTGTTGACTCTGGAGAAGGGTTTTAAAAAACAACAACACAAAAGCAAAACCCCAAGGGATAACTGTAATTGCATATCTGAAGAGTATTTCAGCACTGGTCTGCCAGCCCCACTTAGCTGAGGCACCTTTTCTTCAGCCTGAGAAGGGCTGATCCTTTTGGTCCTGCCTTCTCAAACATCAGTCTAAATCTTCCCTGACTGTCTAAATTTCCCTTGACTGTGTCATGGTGATTGAGCTTCACAGACTTCCTGTGGGGAATGCTTTATGCTACAGAGTAAATTTGCTGAGGAGAGATACATTCAATATCTGTTTTTTAAAGTGTATAGGAATCCAGACAATTTGATAGCTACAGAGGAAAAAATGTTTGTTTTTTTTTTTAAGGTTCTGTTTGTTACTTTAAATAGTCCTGGGACAGGATGAGAGAACGAAAAGGAACAGAAAAGAAAGATTCTCTCTGATAGATGGTTTTCCTATTGTCAGGAGTTAAATCCTTAGGTCGTGCTCGACTGTGAACACTGTCCTTTGGGAGCACGTGCTTTGGTCTCCCGGGTTCAGCTGGGCCCAGCCCTCCTTGGCACGCTTATTCTTTTGTGAAACCACAGGTACCACAGAAAGTCTCCGCTGTGTGACCCTGTTGGTTGAAACAAGCGTGGACACGTGCTCTCTGCATCAGCAGGGCAGATCTGCCTGCCCTGGTCACTGCTGAATTGAGACCAGCGAGGAAGGAGGAGTTCCCAAGCCAGGCTTTTGGGTTCATGGCACTTTGCAGTACTGGAGTGTCACTCCAGCTGTGCTGCAAACCTCTGGATGATGCCCATCTCACTAGGGTGGGGACATGGACACCCAAGGTTCAGTGGGATGCGCTTCGTGGCTCTTGCCAGCATTTCCTGGCTGTGTGTGTCTCTCCCAAAGGAGTGAGAAGTGTGGTGGAGATAAGAGGGCAGCTGAGCTCCTCCTTTTCTTTTCTTGGTTAGACTGTCTTCCTCCTTCCCGAGCGCCTTGCTTACTGTGATGAGAGCCCCTCCTTTTTCTTTTGCATCTACTGTCTCACCAATGCATTTGTGTCTTGGAAACATAACGAGCAGAAGAAAAGTAGGGAAGCTGGAAAGGTTGTTTTAGTTGTTTTTTCTTTTTTTTTTTTTCTTGGTGCAGTCACCTTTGTCATATGCACAAGGAGTACGTGAAATTTCACACTGGGCAAGGACAGAAGTTGTGCACATCACACACCTATGCACAAGCTTTTCCAAACTTCACTTTTCTTTTTTTTTTTTTTTTGGTGCAGTCACCTTTGTCATATGCACAAGGAGTACGTGAAATTTCACACTGGGCAAGGACAGAAGTTGTGCACATCACACACCTATGCACAAGCTTTTCCAAACTTCACTTTTCTTTTTTTTTTTTTTAGTAGGAAAATAGTTGTGCTCCAGTTACAATAATCAACGGGAATAAAAAAGGCTGTGCCTGTGGGTGCAGGCCAGAGGAGTGCCACTACCAGCGACAGCCAGACGGGGCTGCTCTGGCCCTTGGATTATAGGGGAAAGTGCAGGAGAGAAAACAGTGGAAAACAGGCGCTAGGGAAAGAACGATTTGTTCCAAAACATTTGCTTTGTAACAGGGTCATCTATAAATTCTGGGATTTCCTGTTTGCTGAATGGCAGGCTTTCTCTTTTCAGGTTACGGACTGGAATAATTTTATTACAGCTCATTGTAAGCTCCTTTCCTTTCCAAGCCCAGATTTGCAGCCTTTGCACAGAAATTTCCCAGCTTTTTTGGGTTTTAAGTTGTGTCCTTCAGCGCTGTCCTCTTGAGCTGTGCTTTATTTCCTTTGGGCTTTGGAGTGGTGAGATCATGGTAGTTTTAGGGGGAAAGCATTAGACATATTAATGGGTTCTTTTCATACTGCTGTATGTTTGTTCTGGATACTGGGAAAGTAAAACTTAAAGAAAGAAAACTGGAAAAACAGTAATTTTAACCACAAGGAGCCCGATCCTGCATCTTGTACATCTTGTGGATTCATTGCCTTGACTGGGAGTTCTCAGTGTTCAGGAAATACAGGTTTTTGGCTACAGCTGGTCAGGATGTTTGGGGTTTTTTTAACAGTTTTGTTTCAGAAAACACCCATTAATGGGTTGTCTTTGTCAAGAATGTGGTTGGGGAACACTGCCAGGGTAGTCCCTCGGGTCCAGACCCTTCTAGCTAAAACAAGAGAGACCTGTCCCAGAATATTATCTCATCATGATAATAGCCTCATGTTGGGAGAATTTACCTGCGCTGTTAAAGATGTAGGTCAGGTCACAGGTCTGGAGCGGGCAGGGACAATTTTCCACATGAGTGCCTTGAGTACCTGGATATCTTAGGCTCCTTCTGTTTCAGGGAAAGAGTGGGAAACAATCAAAAAATGCAATCCTTCGAGAGCTGGTGATAAATGAGGAGATGAAGAGAAAGGTAATTGCCAGTTTTGTGAGATAAGAAAGCTGTTTTCTGCCCAGCTGTGGGGTGAGATACACTCTGTGGTCTGCTAATGCAAGGGCAAGATGAGCCCTCAGAGTGGTACCAACAGCTTTGGCCAAAGCTGTTGTGTGTGGCTGACACTGCACTGCATCGGGCTTCAAACACAGAGAGAGATCCTCTCTTCTGGCCTGGGGAACATTTACTGATTACATTTGTGATGAGGCAAGATTAATTTTTCATAACTGGGGAGCGAATCTGCTAACTCAGCTTGAATTTTTATCAATGGGACAAGGTTTTAAAAGCTCTGAACGCATGATTTTAAAGATGTCAGTTGTCGAACGTGCTGGGAGCATTTTGTCTTTATGCTGAGTTTAGCAAATGAGATTCTGGTCCTTGACTGGCATTATTAGGCGCTATTGTAACAATAATGAAAAGAAGATGATTAAAATCTGCCTACTAGTGGCGGGGGTTGATGTTACTATATAATGCTATAAGTAGGATGGCATTCTGAGGTTCTTGCGTTCTCCACTGATGGGAGCACAGTATTATCTGTGTATCTCTCTGTTGTAAGGCAAAATACAATTTTCAGAAGAGGTAAAGTGTGTAATTGCAGTTTTTATTTTAAGTGATGAAATAGCTCCATTCTTTTCGCATGGAACTGATGCTTTCCATGGAAATTTTGTCTGTGTTAACTTTGGTGAAAGCTTCAGACTATTTTTGGCAGCAATTAAAAGCATTCAAGAGACGCCTGTCACTTCAGCTCACATATTTCCACAGGGTACTTTATTTGTGTTTTATGAAAGAAATAGAAAACACAGCAATATGGCTTCTGCTTAACTTTAACTATCTCGCATCTTGAGGCAGCAAGTGACAAGCAATTTTTCTTCATTGGAAGCTGTTCTTCCAGATATCACAGCACGGAGTTGCTGATGGGATTTTCACAAGAAAAATAATAGCACCTAGCATTCACTAACACCTGCTGTCCAGCAATCTTAAAGTGCTTCTGAGAAATAGTTATAAGGATTCATGACTATGAAATTGGTAAATTTTTACTGAACTGGGTTCACAATTAGAAAGGTGATTGTTGCCTGTCTAATACTCAAAGTACCACTAATTTTAAACGTCAGCATTTTAATTTAAGGGAAATGGGTCCTGATGTTCAGCGCATATGCATTCCTACATTCTGCAGAAAGGGTTAATTGCTAAGAAATTGAAGAGTTGGAGCCACAGGTTTCCAAAATTAAGAATGAGCTGAGAAGACGCTGCTGCAGAAAATTTATGGCTAGTAATTGATCAAAGGGGCAACAGGCTCGGATAGTAGTTAAGCTGAGAATAAAACTAGGATCTATTTTATTTGCAGGATCCTCTTCTCATTCAAATATTTATAAAGCTTGTTGAATACATCTCTGTGTGGATTATGTGGGAGGAAATATGAAATGTATGTGTGGTATCTCTATGATAAAATTTAGCTTGCTGTGTGGGTATAATCTAAAGAGACGTTAGATCAAGGGTACAACTGCGTTGAGCTCATCTGCTGTATGATACACCCAGCTCCTAAAAGCGGCTGTGCTGCAACAGCTAATACTTGGAGCTTCCACCACAATTCTTCCTACCTCTGTATACTGCATTTTAAAATCTGTAAATGACAAAACTCACTAATTAATACGGTGTTGAGCCACCTGAAATCACAAGAGCAATGGCTTTTCTGGCACACTGCTGAGTTACTTCTGAGCAATCCAGGCTGACTGCGTGCAATGCCCCCATCGCCACCTCTGTATACTGCATTTTAAAATCTGTAAATGACAAAACTCACTAATTAATACGGTGTTGAGCCACCTGAAATCACAAGAGCAATGGCTCTTCTGGCACACTGCGAGCTACCTCTGAGCAATCCAGGCTGACTGCGTGCAATGCCCCCATCGCACTTGCGCTTCTGTAGACTGTATCTTCTATTGCAACTCTTGCCTGAATTAAATCACTAGATGTAGTGTAATGCACAGCCACATTCACAACTACACACCTCTGTCTTGTTTCCTATTATGCACTAGTGGAAAAAGTAGGGGGGAGAAACGGAGTGGGATTTTTAGGAACGACTCACCAACACTATGCGAAAGCATCATCGTATTCAACTGGTCTAAATGGTAAGGCTGGCTGCTCTTCAGGATGAGGGTGCATCTGTGAGGGCTGTGGACGGTAACAGGGAGGTAGTTGATGTTGAGAAAAGGAATTTGTAATATGAGTACAGATGGGATATTGATTTAACAGCATGTTTCCTTACACCTCAGGGCTTGTTTGGGGACTATACAACCTGGGAGGCTTATCTGAAAGTCAGTTAAGGCTGTTCTGTAGAGGAATGAGTTGGATGGTGGGGTTATATTTCCACCAGCCTTAGAACCTCGGGTTTTGTGTTCATGGTGCTGAGACTGTGGTTGGGATGGGCAGTGTATTGTTAAAATGCTTCCTTGCTACATTGCCAGGGTTTGTGTTACTACAGGACTCCCTGGTGTTCAGTGATGGAAGGGTGTATTCCTCCTGCAGGAAGCAGCTGTTAATAATATATTAGGTGTATTGCAGCAACTCTGAAGTCCTGTGCACAGACCAGTCTCAATTTCCCTAGACATAGTACAAACAGGGACAAAAACCTCTACTTTCAGTTCTTCCTGATTCTTTGGAATCCCATTGCTACTATCCCAGACTATGGGCAAGATAAAAATCCCAAGAGGAAATGGCTCATCTCTGAGCAGGGAAATTCTTTTAAATACAACTGGTTGCCAGAGTTTAGAATAAGGTACCCTGCATGGCAAGGCCGTGTGCCAGTTTTATAAAAACATGTAAGTGTAATTTATGCAGTATTTCTGTTAATCATGCTCTCTGCTTAAGATATCCATTAAAGCCCATCGTATTAATTTAATTGAAAAATTCTGTGGGAATTGTATTAGATATTTTCCCCATTAAATTAATATTGCAGTCTTTAAATAGAATTTCTGGGCACCCATTGTTGTTTGCAGAATTATTATGCAAATTGATATCTGCTATCTGCCTTTTTTTGGATGTGACCACTATAACTTTTTTTTTCCTTTTGCCTCTTGTCTGCTCCCTCTTCCCCAGCCTATGTTTAATTATCCTCTTCCTTTTGATTTCTGGGGTCATTAACGTGTTTCTTTCTGGGGCATGTCACAGGACATTCGTTGTTTGTCTGTCAGTTTGGGCGGGGCATGTCACAGGACATTCGTTGTTTGTCAGTTTGGGACATGCTCTCTGCTTAAGATATCCATTAAAGCCCATCGTATTAATTTAATTGAAAAATTCTGTGGGAATTGTATTAGATATTTTCCCCATTAAATTAATATTGCAGTCTTTAAATAGAATTTCTGGGCACCCATTGTTGTTTGCAGAATTATTATGCAAATTGATATCTGCTATCTGCCTTTTTTTGGATGTGACCACTATAACTTTTTTTTTCCTTTTGCCTCTTGTCTGCTCCCTCTTCCCCAGCCTATGTTTAATTATCCTCTTCCTTTTGATTTCTGGGGTCATTAACGTGTTTCTTTCTGGGGCATGTCACAGGACATTCGTTGTTTGTCTGTCAGTTTGGGCCTCTCTGAATTAATCTGTTAATTAATTATGGTATGGGGACTGGTGAAGTGAAATTCCCCGGGTGGCAGCTTGGCCTTATGGTGAGGGAAAGGGCAGCTCGCTTCTCGGTGGCTGGGGAGAGGTGAAATGAGATTAAGGTTGTTCAGGACTGACCTTTAATGGGCCAGTCTGGAGGCAGAGAGGCAGTCTGGAGGCACAGTGCCCGGGGCTTCAGTGGTGTCTTTGCCCATCTCTGACATGGAGAGCAGGACTCTGGGTGGGTTTAGTGCATCCACAGCATCTGCTGTGTAGAAACCCAACGGCGGGCTCTACCTGCACTGGCTTTTAAAGAAAGACACTGGGGAGCCACTGTCTCTCCCCCTCTTCCCCAGCTTCCTGAGCATTTCCAGGTAAATTGCTCCACTTTTTATAACATGGGGAACAAGGGCCACAAGGATGATCAGGGGGATGGAGCACCTCTGCTCTGAGGACAGGCTGAGGGAGCTGGGGTTGTTCAGCCTGGAGAAGAGGAGGCTCCGGGGAGACCTAATAGCAGCCTTCCAGTACCTGAAGGGAGCCTACAGGAAGGCTGGGGAGAGCCTGTTTAGAAAGGCCTGCAGTGACAGGACGAGGGGCAATGGCTTCAAGCTGGAGGGGAACAGATTTAGACTGGAGATGAGGAGAGGGTTCTTCACTGTGAGGGGGGTGGAGCACTGGAACAGGTTGCCCAGGGAGGTGGTTGAGGCCCCATCCCTGGAGATGTTCAAGGAGAGGCTCGATGAGGCCCTGGGCAACCTGGTCTAGTTGGGGGTGTCCCTGCTGACTGCGGGGGGGTCGGACTAGATGGCCTTTGGAGGTCCCTTCCGGCCTGGGCAATTCTGTGATTCTATGATTCTAACCCTGATAAATGCTTTCACGTGGTGGATGCCTCAGTGCAGATCTCATTCAAGATCAACAAACCCTTGCAGTTCTTACACAGGTTACCTAAATAAGGCGATTCCCTTTTTCCCCGTGAGCTCTCCACTTCCCCCGTTTTCTGCTGTTGTGATGTGCTTTTTGCTTTCCCCCCCACCCCAGACTTCAGCTTTTTTGTTGGAGCTGTTTTCTGTTGGAGCTGGGCGATAGCAGTGGAGCTGGAGCCCTTTAAGAAGCTGGGGCATTATCCAAGTAGCTGCTGAATCTGGGAGTCGTGACTGGGCTGTGCTGGAGCGCGGAGGGAACAGCTTGTGCCCGCGCTCAGAGGAACAGGTGCCACCGCGCAACTGGGGACGCCGTGGACGCGGGCGCAAGGAAACAGCAGCTTGTTCGGCACTGGTTTGATATTGTTCCATAACCTGATACAGGCCGCAGCACGGGGTTGTGCTTATTAACTGTCCACCGGCCTGACACCCTCCCCCGTCCTTTCCTAATTAAACAGTGAGCTCAGGTTTCCCAATTTGGATCAACGAAATCAGGAGGGGAGATGGCTCCGGCTCCCGTCCTGTCACCCAGACACAGCCTAAAAGGAGTAGGACAGCACCAGGCACACACTCTGGCCCGGAGTGAAAGAAGTGCATGAAGTGAGATTGCATCTAATCAAATAGCTGCAGGAGTCTGTTGTGGAGTTTGCGGGTCAATGTGTTTTTGTTTTCTCTAAAAAGTGCAAGTCCTTCCCTCCATGGTTATTTTTGCCTAACAGCTGTGTTTCCGGTGAGCAGCTGGGGGAGCTGCCTGACTCAGCAAATCTCCTGCCTTAACACTCAAAAAGTGCACTCAAGCAAGACTAGGAATGCTGTGGGCAAAGCAGTGGGTCCCCTCCGCTACCTCCTGCAGCCAGGGAAGAGAGAGATGCTCGGTCGCACGGACAGAGGGGTTTAGATTCAAGTGACACGAATCATTTGCTCTGGGGAGCGTGCCCACAAAGAAGGAACAAATACATGGTCTTTATTTCAGAAATATATTGTATTTGTAAGTTGTTAATGTCTGTAAAAGTACTCAATCATCTAGAAAGAACCTGACAGAAGGCTGGGGTGCTGCAGGAACGAGAGCCTCTTTCAGACTAGCCTTACAGAACAAACCGAGCCATTTTTATACTTGTATGACAATATGCAATGTCTCATAAGTACCTTGAGTCACTTTTTCCAGACAGGTTCATCATCTCCTTTGCATGGGGTAGCGTTTGACCTCTCCCACATGTGTTCCTGATTTGTAAGATGTTTACACGCTGCAGAGCTGGGGTTTTTAGAGGGTGGATAAGAACTGGTCAGAGGGGAGGTTAGGAAGACACTTTTGCCGAGTGGTTTGAGTAACAGAGTAAGAATAGGAAGATTGTATTACCAGCTCTGCTTTTGACCTTGGACAAGTAAAACTCTCTCTGCCTCTCTCTTGATTTTCTGCCCTTTGTCTGCATTGTCTGTTTTGACTATAATTCTTTGATATAAAAGTGGTCACACTTCATGCGACTGTATAGTGTCTAACAGTCCAAAACTGAGTGGATGGAGAAACTTTTCAGTACTACTGTACTACAAGTAAGTAACAAAAATAATGCAAAAATGAATGTTTTGTAAAACACAGTGGGACTTGCACGAACAGCAAAATACCAGTTAGAGTAAGGAGGAATTAAACGTCTGGTGTAATTTGAGTCCACTGTAATAAGCAAACTAAAATTCCAGTTGCAGCGAGGTTGTTGGGGGCAGCAGGAAAGGAACTTTCTTTATAAGCATGAGAATTTGACTGTTTCACAGGGTAACAGTTTTGTAATTTGCCTGTTTAGGAGGAACAAGTTCTTTAATTGATTGGATTTTCTGGCAGCACTTTTGTTTGGATTTGAGTCTTGTGGCAGCTTCCGAGTTTGTAGTTGATGGAGAAGAGTGAGAAAACTCTTTTCCCCTGGGGAGAACACAAACCTTGCCTGACCTAAGTCTGTGTTTCATAGAATCATAGAATGGTTTGGGTTGGAAGGGACCTTAAAGATCATTGAGTTCCAACCCCCTGCCCTGGGCAGGGACACCTCCCACCACACCAGGTTGCTCCAAGCCCCCTCCAACCTGGCCTTGAACCCCTCCAGGGATGGGGCAGCCACAGCTTCTCTGGGCAACCTGAGCCAGTGTCTCACCACCCTCACACCAAAGAATGTGTTCCTAATATCTAATCTAAATCTCCCCTCTTTCAGGTTAAAACCCTTCCCCCTCATGCTATTGCTCAACTCCCTTTTTAACGAGTCCCTCCCCAGTTTGTCTTTAGGTATTTTTCCTGTTGTAGAGGCAAGTTGTACTTCCCATTCCAAGCAGAACAGACTGAATTAAGAATCTGGCACAGAAGGACCATTGTGTCTCCTAATGTAAGTGTTGAAGCTGGTGAGTGCCTTCCCTTGCCTTGCCTCAGACCCAGGCACGGGAGTCATCAGGGTTGGCTGCCAAAGACAGCAGCCCAGTTTGTGAATAGTCTTGCAGTTGTTCAAGCCAGTCTGCAGTTAGCAGCGGGCTTTGAAAGTGCTGTGTCCTCACTAAAAGCGTCTCAGAACATGCCTGGTTTTACAGAGTCCATCTTGAGATCTTACTTCACTACACACTTAAAGACAGCTCACGCTATTTTGACCCTCCCAGCCCTGCTATCACACCAAGTCCAGTAGTGGTGAGGATGCAGCGCTCCCTCAGAAAGTTTCAGCACAGCTTCATGTCCCACGTATAACCCTGTAGAGGTGGCCTTCCCTATCCCAGGCTGTTTAACTGACACAATTAGGATTTCATAGCAATAAGAGCTAATATTTGTTTACTTTTCTTCCTAATTGTAACTAATGCTTCTTTCTGAAGACAGGAGCAAGCAAAAAAAAAAATAGAAAAAGAAAAGAGGTTGAGGTTCAATATGATTCACTTCAGCCAGCTTCAGAATAACATTTGCCTCCGTGGGTAGCAGTGACTCCTTACACACTTGATTGCTCCATTTCCTTCCTACCCCCTCAGCAGACTTTTTTTTATGCCAACTCATACAGAACTCACAGGAGCACAGGAAGCCTTTTGCTATGTAAGAAAGACTTGAGCCCTTTCACATGCTCTTGTATCATTTGTGAAATTAGATGCACATGTAGCCTCAGAACAGATCCTCTGTTGAAAAACAGGTTATTTAAAACCAAAACCACCCCAGCCAATCCGTGTGTGTGTGTATGCTTGTGTGTGTGTGTATACATATATATATGCAGAGAGAGTGAGAGCGCTTTGTCATGATTTGGGTTGACTCGGCGGGATTTGCAACCAATATTATTTCTCACAGTGCTGCTGAGCCAGGGATTTTAACATGAATAAATACCCAACGTGATCTGCTACACACAGACCTGCTGAACTCTATCCCATGGATACACAAATAGTATCATTAAGAACAAAGGTTTCAGAGGGTGTTCCTAATTCATCTGCTCCAGTCCTCTGCTGTCACAGACAACTACATCTCATATGTCTGTTCACGCAGGGACCAGAGCTCTTATCTGGAAGCTACTTTCTTTTGCCATTATTTTGTGAGGAAGAATAAAGGGCCTCTTCTCTGACTTCATGTGCACACAGAAATGCAAATAACACTGAGAGGTGGCTCATAAGATCTTTAAAAAGTATCACCAGTGCTACACCATTTCACTGCCTGAGAGGACTCACTGGTTCTCCTCCACCTTGGTAACTCTTCTGAACAACAGGCCATCTCTCTTTAAGCTTAGTTTATTGAAGGACCGGAAACTTGTTATTGAATCTAGGTTTTTATTTTATATGTCATAAATGCCATGGCTTTTCTACAGATTTTTGTGGTCACAGATCTTTAGATTAACCATTTAGGTGTTGAAAACTGAAAAATAATTTTAAGTAAGCAAAGTAGTTAATCTGGCAGACTATTGAAAAATTTCAACCGCCTCCACAACTGAGACTGGCATTTAGAAAATAAGGCTAGTAAGTGTATTCTCTGACTTCCACCTGAGGCTTCCAGGAATGATAGTTTGTGGGTGCTTTAGAGCACAGACAATTCAGGTACAAAACCCAAACCAGTCTGTCTGGGTTGAGCAGAAAGAGGAGGAGGGAAGCAGCTGGGTGAGAGAATGGCAAGTCTAAGTCAGCAAGATGATTTAATGGGACTATTCCTGTGGTGTTCTCTCCATTTAACAGGAAGATGTTAGAACCTTGGCTCCTAGTCAGAAAAGGTGTCTTCCTTTCCCTGCCCTTCTTCCCTGTTAATGGAGAGGAAACTTCCTTTATATCTTGTGCATGTTTGGATGTGTATATGTGTCTGTGCATCGCTGGGCATGTTGTTGATGCATCCCGCATCTAGGATATATGGATATAAAACCTACAGTTACAGAAACTTGTGTGTTCTTAAACCTGCTCATAAACACAGTCAACATGTGAAATTTAAGTCCTCCCTCCTTTTCCTGAAGTTCTGGTTATTTAACCTGAAGCCCAGGATGAGCTGCTCAGTCCATGCTCTACATCCTCTTTTCTGTAGGGTCTCCCACCTCCTTTCCCCCTGGATGGCAGAATGAACCCTACCTCTCAATTAGTCAGAAAATGCACTTCACCCTTTCCAAGCCTGTTCAGCACCTCCTACTGCACAGCATTTCACCTAAACACAAACAAGCCTTTTTTTGCTTCCCCCCTTGTCTCGTTTTTCTGCAATCCTTTGCTCCTTATTAAATCCCGGGCTGTCCTGGGATTATTTAACTGCTTGAACAGCATTTCCCCCTGCCAGAGCCCTGCCTGTCAGTGCCAGAGCTCACCAGCCCTTTAATGCAAGGCAGTCATCCATAAAAGAAAAGAAGGTGGGGAAGGGTAGGAGGAATCCCAGCGGTGGAAACAAAGGCAGGTGCTGGGTGCCGAAGCTGCGTGCCCACTGCGTGATCTCCCTTGCCCACCTGCCTCCAGCAGAGCAGTTTTAACAACATCTTTGTCCTCTGCAAGCCTTGCCTGTGTAACCCAATAAATAATGCCTCCGAGCAATGTGACCTGTGGCAAGCAGTAAGTGATGACATTGTCAGCCACACACAACTGTTGAAACGACCAGGCTGTAATCATCGCGCTGTACCCACGGAAAGACATTTGGCAAATGAGATTCCATTTTCACATTGGTCTGTGCCGAGCATGTAAATTTCCAGCGGGACAACCAGCATTAGGGATGTGTAATTGATTGTCTGAATTATAATAAACAAGCTGTGACAGGTGATCATCCATCATATTCCTGCTGCATGTTCCAGCACCACTGTGAGGCACAGAGAGAGAGAGAGAGCTGGAACAGGAGGGAGGAAAAGGAAAAGTCACATTTACACAGAAATAGAGAAAAAGGGATAATAGAAAAAAGGATCATGGTGGAAGTGAGAGGGGACTGCAACCGTGAGGGAAATAAACATGGATGGAAAAGATTAATTAATTTCTGTGATTTGTTAGATATTTTATTGAATGAAAAAGTCCCTCCTACTGTTACTGCCGTTGAGAACTGGAGGATTTGCTGCAGTGGCTGCTATTTAGAGCTGGGGGTGCTAAGAAATAAACACAGAGAAGAGGAAAACGTAAAGGAGGAGCTGTGATTAGAGCAGAGGCAAGTACAAGAAGTGCACGTGTGTGTGTGTTTCTATGTGTGTGAGAGAACAAGGACTCACCGGCTTTGCCGCCTTGTTCAGACTTAAACACTTCAGTCCACGACAGAATGGTCCAAAACAATATCAGGTTTTTCAGATCATGCGAAGGAGGATGCTTTCCCTGATGCCTTCGTGTTGTAAAAGCCTGAGGTTTGCAGTGGTGCTGATGCAGAATCAAAGTGATCTGAATAATGGTTCTTTCCTAAGGAAGAGCCACGGGACTCTAGAGCAGTTCAACTCTCTTGTTTCTCAGACCAGCCTTTCCAGGGAGGAAATTATTGGTGGAGAGGAGTGTGGAGACGTTGAAAAAAATATAAATAGGGAAATAGTATCTCTGGATAGATTGGACAATGGTATTTTCCTGAATATTTCTAAGCTTACCTCATGCAAATTAGTGTGGGGCTTCCCCACCCTCTGTACTGAAGGTGAGTGGGAAACTATGGGAATAATTTGCCCCTTTAATATATGCAGTTTCCTGTCTTTTACTTGTTTATACAGTGTGAATGGTCAGACTTTTTTTCCTCTGTACTGAAGGTGAGTGGGAAACTATGAGAATAATTTGCCCCTTTAATATATCCAGTTTCCTGTGTTTTACTTGTTTATGCAGTGTGAACGGTCAGACTTTTTCCCCCCCCCCAATTTGTGACATTTTGGATCTTTCAGACTTGCTTATGAACAGTTTCATGCTATTATTTGACAGTCACCCGAATTGTAGATCATGCGAAGGAGGATGCTTTCCCTGATGCCTTCGTGTGGTAAAAGCCTGAGGTTTGCAGTGGTGCTGATGCAGAATCAAAGTGATCTGAATAATGGTTCTTTCCTAAGGAAGAGCCACGGGACTCTAGAGCAGTTCAACTCTCTTGTTTCTCAGACCAGCCTTTCCAGGGAGGAAATTATTGGTGGAGAGGAGTGTGGAGACGTTGAAAAAAATATATATAGGGAAATAGTATCTCTGGATAGATTGGACAATGGTATTTTCCTGAATATTTCTAAGCTTACCTCATGCAAATTAGTGTGGGGCTTCCCCACCCTCTGTACTGAAGGTGAGTGGGAAACTATGGGAATAATTTGCCCCTTTAATATATGCAGTTTCCTGTCTTTTACTTGTTTATACAGTGTGAATGGTCAGACTTTTTTTCCCCCCCCAATTTGTGACATTTTGGATCTTTCAGACTTGCTTATGAACAGTTTCATGCTATTATTTGACAGTCACCCGAATTGTAATTGTCATGGTATTGTTTGTGCTTGCTGTTTGATCAAACGCTCAGGCATTTCCCCTACAGGCTTTTTGCCCGTAAACATTTGAAATTCACTCTCTGCAAATGGGATAGTCGGTGCTTATGTTAAATGGATGTAAAATTCACATAATTGCCTAGAAGAAAGAGGTAAACATAGTGAAAATTCTTGAAATTATTGTGAAATTTGTGAGAAAATCATATAAACATCTTTAAAGTTGGAATAATTTTAAATTTGATCAAATAGCCATTAAAACGGGTTTCTTAATGCGGCTTAAATAAGTTTAAGCTTATTTCCAGCAGGTGGTGCTTATGTTAAATGGATGTAAAATTCACCTAATTGCCTAGAAGAAAGGAGTAAACATGGTGAAAATTCTTCAAATTATTGTGAAATTTGTGAGAAAATCATATAAACATCTTTAAAGTTGGAATAATTTTAAATTTGATCAAATAGCCATTAAAACGGGTTTCTTAATGTGGCTTAAATAAGTTTAAGCTTATTTCCAGCAGGTAAAACTAGTTCCATCCCTTTTGTATAGTGGCTGACTTTGGTCACTTTTTTCTTCGTGAGACTTCTCTGCCCAAATGTCAAATTTCAGTCCTGTCTGACCAAAATCCTGAGATCAATGAAGCAGTGGCGTAAAACTAGTTCCATCCCTTTTGTATAGTGACTGACTTTGGTCACTTTTTTCTTCCTGAGACTTCTCTGCCCAAATTTCAAATTTCAGTCCTGACCGAAATCCCGAGATCAATGAAGCAGTGGTCATTTGTTCCTTGAATTCTTTAGCAGGAATTTCCTTTAGGCATCCAAATTCTCCGTGTGAGCAGAAGCGGTGGAGGGGAAGGCACAATGTAAACCACTGGTTTCTGAAACTGGGAACAAATCCTTTCTTATGGCCTAGAAATGAGGGTGGGAATGGAAAAGCTTTGTAGTGAGGCAGGATATGTTCTGGGCAGAGACTTTCTGGATCCGAGACAGAATATTTACCTTCTCACCATTTTCTTTTCTGATGGTTATTTTGTGACTCAAGGAAAACATGGGAAGGAGTGCAGTTGGAGAAAAGTGGGAAATCTCTCCGGAGGCTTTATCTATTAAGGGAAATGGGAGCTGGGCTGGGACTGGGAAGCTGCAGAGCGCTGCGATGCCTGGTGTTTGACTGTAAGTAACTGCTGCTGGCACAGCGGGGGTTTATTTTGGCCCAGACCTGCCCTGGGAACAGCAGAGAAGCTAACGCTCTTGGAATTCTCTCCCTTTACGATTCACTCAGCAACTTGGCTTCAAAAGAGTATTTAAAAAAAAAAAAAAAAAAAAAGCAGGAAATGTATCCAAATATTGAAGCCAAGGTTTGTATGTGAAACTGTGAGGAGGAGATTAAAGACCCAACAACCCTCATCTCCCTGACTAGAAAATTTTAAAGGGGGCTGGAAGGAAGGGCTTGTGTACAGATGGAGGGAGATGAACATTTGGGGGCAGTGGCTTCTATTCTGAAGAGCTTGTTCAGCCCTGTGTGAAATGTGCTTGTGATCTCGGGAAAGGGAGTAACCTCCTTCCCGAGCGAACGCACCAAATTTGCACTATCTGTGGCAGGGAGAGGGAAGGACTCTGAGGCTGTAGGGAAAGAAGCAGCCCAAGGATTTTTTTGTGTGTGTGTGTATTCCTGATCATGCAGACTTTTGTTGTCTCCCTTCGTGCTGCTGTGCTTTCCCCAGGGCTGCCCTCACGCTTCCCTGTACAGAGCCTGGGGTGTCCTTGCTCTTAATGTTCATCTCACACGTAGGAAGTGAGCCAGAGTGTCCTGAGACAGCGATGAATCTGTGGCGTGAACAAAGCACGCTGTGGGATGAGTGTCACCCCCGGTGCATAATGATTAAAACTGGTTCAGGTAAAACATCACATTCTGGAGTTTTTCCTTTTATTTTTTCTTTTAAATTGCTGCAAAGCTGTTTAGTCAGTTCACATGGGACACAGTTTAGTCCGTGTGAAAGGAATGTAAAATATAATTTTCAGTACGGGTATTATTTTTTACATTGTGGATTTTTAGCCTAGAGGATGAATTACATCTCTTAAATACCTGTTTCAGCACATAACCAACTAATTCACAAACCTGTGGCAAATGCTAGAACCTTCAGGTTATGTACAAACCAAACTGGATAGATTTTGTTACTGTTGTAATCATTTGTGAAAGGGCAACATAATATTTTCCATCGAGGAACATTAATATAAACGGTGCTCTTCGTAATTCTGGTCTTGCAAATATGGGCTTTTTCTCTTTTTTCTTTCCTTTGTCCCAAGCCAGATCATCTGTTAAGCTGGACATGACAATATTTTTCTCCTCTTTTTATATATATATGTATAAACAGAACTGAACACAGAGTAGAAATTCTCTGCAGCCTTAAGATATCCAATTTTTCACTTGACCTTTATAAAAAGTCAATTTGTGCTTTGTTTCTTTAACATGAAATCTAAAATGCCCTCCAGTCACTTCCTCGCCGTATTCATTTCTGACCATAAGCAAAGCAATTCTGCGTTTGCTCTTTTCAGGAACTACTAATGCTCAGGAGACAGGGGATTCATTTCTGCTTTTTGTTTATACTTGAGAGTTCAGGTTGCACAGATCTGGTGTCACCGCCATAATGTCACTCACTTTGCACTTAACTGTGCCTTGCAAAATGTCAATGCAAGCTCAATTTGGGAGGGAGAATGGATAACTGTAGATGGAGTGGGGACTAACACCCCAGACTACTGATTTTGCATCTGTTGCTGACAAAACTGAGCTACTTAGGCCCAAAGTGGCAGCTCCGTGAGGGTGACTCACGCTTGGGAGATCCCCCACCAAGACGTAATGAGGCTGAAGTTTTGGAACAGGGGAATACCTACATTTCCAGGTGGTGGGTCACAGGAGCTCCTGCAGGTCTGCACAACTCCTTTGTCAGCTGGGACGGGGTTTAAGAGTGTGTATGGAGTGTCCTCTGAATTAATTTGCTGCTGTTTGGCAAAAAATCACAAGAGGGTTTTTCATAGAGGGCTTTTCACTTCTGGCTCTAGGGGTGCAGTGGGAGATTCATCCCCAGAGAGTTTTTTGTGCTGTTAAAAACCTCTATCTAAGTAAATCTCATTAACTTCCTTGGCAGTCTGTCAGTGACTTCCAAAGCCACGTAGTATGGAAAACCCTTTGAGAAGAGCGCTGGCCCACCGGGTCCCACCGGGTAAGTGCTCCTGTGCCATGAGAGCACTTTCCAGCCAGTACCTAGGCTTGAAGGCACACGTCCCGTGACCTTGTTCCTCCTGCCGCACCCAGAGCGCATATTTTTGGACACAAGTATGCGTGCCTTATCATGCCAGCTGTTGCTTAAGTATTCGCTTGAAACTTCATGTTTCCAAAGAAGATGCTTCGTTCTGTAAACGTTGGTGAGGAATCGCAGCTTCCTGTCAATCTCAGGCACCCAGTTTATTGCTGGGCTAAATTCAGATACAATTTACATTAGTAGTATGTGGCACTGGGTTGAGAACCCCATCATGGTGTGGTTGATCATACAAGTGGCGTTTCTTTTCTGGCTGAACCAATATTTGAATTTACATGCTTCTGGGATGCCCTGTAAAGGCTAGTAGGTTACCAGAACTGCATGAATTGAACATTATCTTGTACAGACTTTGTTCACGTAACCGTGATTTAATCAAGGATTACAATTTTGGAAATTCAAGTACTGTACAATACCTCTGAATTGTCTGGGGTTCTGAAAATAAAGTTGACACAAAAAAAAATATCAGTCATACAGAATAAATGTAGTATCTCCTCTCTTTAAACTTTCTAATCTGTGATAATAAAAATTCTGCTTGTAAGGTATTTTATGTATTTTGTGACAGCATGAGGCATTTAAATTAGGACCTCAAAATGCTTTATGAACACAGATTTGTTAAGTCTCCCAAGACTTAGTGGAAGAAAGTGAGTGTTATTGCATTGGAAGTCTGCAATATAGTTGGAAGGAGAAAAAATATCTAAGCCTCTGGATTCTGCGACTCCTTTACTTCAACCGCAAGATCTTCCTTTCACATCTGTGACTCAAAAAAAGAAATGATTTTTCTTCATTGTAATGAGATGTAGTAATTAGAATATGGAAACAATCTGTGGCCTCTGAAACTGTACAGATGTCACTACTGCATTTTATAGTCACTTGGGGCTTTGTGGTTAACTGGAGATAGAATTCAAACTGTCCTGTTCCAAAAGCAAAGGCTCTTAACATTTAGGCTAAAAAAAGAATCTGCACTGGCTCTTTGCTATAAAGGGCTTATGATGTTCACATGTGATAAGATTCGATTCTGACCACTTAAAACAATAGTCTGTCATTTATGTGTACATATGAAGGATACAGCAGGAAGAGTTCCTGGACAGTTTTTAGTAGCTCTTGATGTCTGATTTATTAATCAGTCAATTCATTTAATGCAGCTTTGTGTGCAGAGTGATATGGCTCTATGTTGTATAATTTATTTCCCTTGTACAAAAGACTCATTGTCCTGGTTTGCCAATGAGACCTTGTAAATGTGTGTGTGTTGCTCAACCAACGTTTTTTGTTTTTTTTTTTTCTGCTTTGGTTCCTGTTTTTAGCCATCTGCTTGACATTACTGTTTGCCTTTTGTGCCTACAGAACTTCCCAAGCCATTGCAGACTGTGCTATCCAACTCCTTTCTCCCGTCAACCTCTTCATTCCAATGTCACCCACCCATGGTGCCAGGGAAAAATAAAGCACAGAGGTGTTAAAAAATATCTTCATTTATGTGCTTTCAAAGAGGCCTTTGTGTTTGATCATAATGATTTCATCTGAAAATTCATCAGATGTGGAAACCAGTATTTTAGAGTTCATTAGAAATTGGTTGAATCTGTGTTGTTGGTGTTAGACCAGGAGGACATTATGGAGGTCCACCTAGAAACTTCTACTGACCTACCTACCCACCGAGGTGGAATTCCAATGCTCTGGCTATCCTGGCATATCTCCATATGGATATGCTTATTCCAATGTAAAAACATTCACCCGGGGAGTTATATTATTACAGCAGTAAGTCTATGTCGTACATATCCTTGAGGATACAAGATCTTTAAGTGCTGAAAGCTTTAAGAGAGAAACTGGTGGCCAGTGAAGGGAAATAAGAAAGAAAGATTCTGTTATTCTAAGGAAAATTGGACTCCTGTATTTGACCTTTCCTAAGCTAAGGAGTAACTAGAGTGCTAGCTCCCCATCTTAAGGCAACTGTATATGTGCGTCATCTTGGCTATGTCTTTTTTTTCCCTTCAAAAAGTATATTTGGACGATATTTGAGGACTTTATCCATTTGCCTGGACTTTGAACAGTCCAGCAGCCTGGTCAGAACAATGGGCCCTGCTGCAAGCAAGCTACAGAGAAAATATGAGAAGCTCGCTGTGCATGTGTTACAGAGCACACAAGCATGGCATTTTTACTCAGAATTTCCCCAAAGTAAATACAGCTTCCTACCCTCTTTTGCACTCAGACGAACTTTGCTGATGTCCAGAGGCTGCATCCACAGTTAAACCCCAGTTTTGGTGTTCATAGGTGGAAGAATCAGCAGCCCAGGGTTTCTCAATCATTATGTGAGCAGGAAGTTTTGTTTAGCTGGAACCAGCGGCTAAAAGGAAGTGCTTTGTGATTGCTTTGTTTCTCCTTTCTCAGGAATTGTGCCTTCCCTTGGACTCATCAGCAGTGGGCCAGCTCCTTTACAGCATCCACAGCCAGCCCTTGTCCATGAAAGCAATAGACCTTTAAACTTAACATTAATGCGAGAGTGACCACTATCTATCTATCTATCTAACTAGAGGAAGAGAAAGGAAAGGAAAACTACCAGTTTTATGAAAGCAATAGACCTTTAAACTTAACATTAATGCGAGAGTGACCACTATCTATCTGGTGCTTCGGACCTGTGTAACTAGAGGAAGAGAAAGGAAAACTACCAGTTTCTGCCAGTTTTCCCCATTCTGTATTTTAAGTAGCAACTTTTTTTCAAACTGTTCTTAGCATCTGGAATAGGATAAATCCTCGGTGAGGAGGGTTAGTGTACAGAATACAGGTGAGGTGCCAGGGCTTAATGCAAAATACGATTTGTTTTCTGTTTTTACAGTTTTATCATGCTACCATTTTATATGCGTACTTTATAAAATACCATTATATTTATTGTTAGCTATTGTACATATAAGTGCTACTCATTCAGACAGCTCAACAAAGGCCTGCTACAATTCTTAAAATAGCCGGACAAATCCTTGCTCCAAAGAGTTCACTATTTCTAACTACAAAATAAGTTTTAATTACTTCCTATATCTCTATTGTGGCTTCTTAGTCATTTTAGTCTGACTCTGTTCCTCCTTCATGGATTGGTTCCAGACAAGAAAACCAGAGCAGCTCAGGAAGGCCTGGGTATTACTTATGTGTAACAGCCCAAAATGTTTCTACTGCCGGCCTTATACAGGGATGATTAAAAGGGAAATCCCTCCATGTAGAAACCTTCAGGTGAGAACTTGTGAGGAGAAGGAAGACATCACATTACACTTTTTTGCATGGGGACTTTTTTGCATGAGGGCTGGAACCCCTCTGCTGTGAGGACAGGCTGAGAGAGTTGGGGGGGTTCCTCCTGGAGAAGAGAAGGCTCCGGGGAGACCTTAGAGCCCCTTCCAGTCCCTAAAGGGGCTCCAGGAAAGCTGGGGAGGGACTCTGGATCAGGGAGGGGAGCCATGGGATGATGGGAAAGGGTTTTAACCTGAAAGAGGGGAGATTGATATGAGATCTGAGTAAGAACTTGTTTGGTGTGAGAGTGGTGAGAGCCTGGCCCAGGTTGCCCCGAGAAGCTGTGGCTGCCCCATCCCTGGAGGGGTTCAAGGGCAGGTTGGAGGGGGCTTGGAGCAACGTGGTGTGGTGGGAGGTGTCCCTGCCCAGGGCAGGGGGTGGCACTGGGTGGTCTTCAAGGTCCCTTCCACCCCAAACCATTCTATGATTCTATGATATACTTTACTGTGCCAAGAATATTACAAATTAAATGTACCCGTCAGCAGGTAGTATGTCAGCAAAACCACTCCCATCTGAGTTCCTTGTATGAAGCCCTTGGTTCCTCCAGCTTCCATAGGGAATCAGCATTTTCCCAACGGAGCCTCTCTGGGGAGAGAAATGTTCACGCCTGCGTCAGGCCTCATTGTCTCGTGTAAACCGCCTCAGCATCAACGTACTGGAGTTCAAGTGTTACTCAAACTGCCTGATTTCAAAGATAGTTCTGTCACTGTAGAGTCTCCTCCAAATCTGAAGTACCTTCTGTTTCCAATTGTTTGTAAAAGTGTGCCGTCTTTTAATAGAAAGAGTTTCATACCCACTTGTAGTAAAGAGCAGGGATGGCTAACCAGCGAGGAGAAAGGAGGAGATCATGCGGGGTAGACAATTTTGTTGTCTATTATCAAGCTACACTGACATTATTTTCAAAACAACAGCTTTCTGTTTTTAACAGCTATAATCATCACCAGGAAAAGACGTGAAGAAGAGAGCCTCACTGCATCCTCTTGAAGCTATTTCTTTTCATTTCCAAGGAGTCATAGAAAACTGAGATTATTGGTGTTTTGGAATTGCAGTATTTCTCTTTTGTCCCCTTTTTTTTCTGTAAGAGAAGACATGAACCCATTCACGTTCCTCTGTATCTGTAACAACAGTGAGGTTCTGTAACCTCCACAAAATATCCCAAGTTTCTTAGCTGAAGAAGATTAGGACATAGCTACAAAGCTTCATTAGAATCTGAGAGACTCTTCATTAAGAGGTTGTTGGATATTAATTGCCTATTGGTATACACAAATATTTTATAAGCAAGCTTCTTTTCTGTCTGAAGTTAAATCATCGGTGCATTTGTAGAGACCACTAACTTAGAACTAATGCCTGTGTGGCCAGTGCTACAGAGAATATTCTGGTGTTGTGTTACAGCAGAGACGTAATTTGAGGGCATTTATGTACAAGAATTGTCACTTTTAATCAGACAGGGCAACGCAGGGGCAGGTTACAAAGCACCAAGGAGGTTGCATCGAGCTGGTGGCTCCCGCTCGGTACAAAGTGGAGGGACCAGTCCAAGTGGCATGGACTGGCTACGGCAGGTAATTGCAGATTGATTTGCCTCTGAATCTGGGAGAACTCTTAGAGGGAAAGCAGTTTCATTTAAAGAGAGCTGGTGGTAATAAGCAGAATTGGGTTTTAATGGGGTTCATACAGAAAGAACAGAAATCAAATTTGAGTCTAATTGGCAGATGGAAGATGGAAAGAGAAGCGGAAAGCTCGGAGCAGCAATGGCTGTCTCGAGCCGAGAGGCTCGGCGAGGAGTGCTTAGGCAGCCAGTCTCCATTAAGATCCTATCCATAATGCATGAGGTTTGGAAACCCAGGGGACTGCCCAACAAAAAGGGAAGAATCCTCCAAACTACCCTTCAGAAAGTGATGGGTACGTTGTCCCAGAAGGGGCCCGTCTGGAGAGCACTTTTAGTAAGTAATGGTTGGCGTTGGCAGTAGAGGTGATAGAGCACTAATGCACTACAAGCCAAGTGCTGGCTTCCCTTCCTTTGCACTCACAGGCTCTGCTCTTCAAGGATCACTGCAGGGAAACAAGGCTTTTTTTTTTTTTTTATTTCATTGAGATTACTGTTATTTTTATTTTATTCTGAGCAGATTGCAGGAGGTAATTGCTGCCTTAAATTTTCTCTTGGGTTGGGAATACCGATGTCCTCCTGAGTACTTAGTTAAACCCTTAAACCTCTAAATGTTAACTCTTTATTACTCTGATGTGGTTTTAAAAAAATTAGGTGTCTGTTTCAATAATTCTGAGGTTTAAAAGAATTTATATTAAGAGTTGTGATTCAAACCATTGAAGTACTGGAACAGAGTGGCTAGTTTGAAAATGTGGATTTGGACTTCTCTTGGGACATTGTGATTTGGTCCCCACAAATTTGGGTTTCATTTCAGCTGAAGTTATGGGCCAGACCTACTGTCAGTCACTACAGTCCTTTTTCACATTTCTGGTCTGGGGGGCCTAGGGTGTTATCAAGTGTTCCAGTTATGTTTCATAGCTACATCAGAAAATATCCTTATATTGAGCATTTCTGACTTCTTTTCAGCACAAATGCAGTACTGAAAAAGGAGAATTATTAACTGTAAATATCTTCCTCGTTAGAGTTAGCTCTGCTAGAATGAAGCTGCAACATACAGTGATTGGAATGACAATAAATGAAGCTGGGAACTGAAGGTATTTCTGAGCTGTCCACATTTTATCTTCTCTGTGGACTTTATAGTAACATAGACCTGAGCCTGACCTCCTGGGCCTTCCCAAGGTTTCCACCAAAGAGGAGAGGGAGGATCTGTCAGCTCGTACACGTCCAATTTATTTGCAGGAAACTACAGAAATCAAATGTGTTAGGTTGCCAGTATATGCCGGGTAGTTCAAGTTGCACTCTACACAGCACTTGTTGAGTGAAGTTAGTACCAGAAATAGTAGTGCTCTTAATTGCACTTCCTTTTAGGTACAATTTATTTCTTAATCAGGTTGTCCATGTTATAGACCCCAGGATCTGAAGAATATATGACCTCTGGGTTTATGTTTGGCCCATAAAAATGATAGACTCTACATACCTGTAGAGTCTCACGTGATATTTGGTTCATCTGGGAGGCAGTTTAATATATTGTTTTGCCTCAAGGGGGCTTCATTTAATATACTAAAGGAAAAGCTCCTGAGTTTTTGGTAGGTGCAGTTCTCTCTCTAATGACTTTCTCAGCTGTGCCGTGCACTTCTGCAGAGATTGTGTTACTTCCTCTTCACAAGAGCAGGAGGTCACCTTGCAGGAGCAGCCACTGCAGTCAGTGGACACCAACCTGCCAGGTGACGTTAATATTAGGGAAGTTAGTAATATTCCCAAACCGTACTGTTAAGTATCTCTTATAAAGCCATTCCAACCAGAAGGCAACAATATGAACCATTTTCAGAACATTTCCGGATGTAGAAGTTCACCGAACATGGATGTCTTTCAAATTATCATTGAGAGACCTGTAGTCAAATTATGTTTGTTTTCTTCAAGTCCAAAGTATACTTTCTAGTATCTGTTAAGGAGCTGAGAAAAACAATTTTAATTTTAAAAGATGCCTTAATTTATTTTTTTTTTCATTTTAATATCTCTGCAACCTTTCATTAATACTTCATGCCGTCCTTAAAAACGTGTCTGCATCAGGCCTGGATTTTGCTTTGCTGTGAGCAGGATGCATTGGGTCTGTTTGTCATTATCATAACCTTTGTCTCTAGACATCTCTTTATGGCACTCAGGTTTTGTAGCTACTGGAAGCTTTTCTGTTGTTATTGATTGTTGTAGCTGGCGGTCACCGCTCTTTCAATGTGACACAACAATTCTTACTTTCCCCATCTCTACATTCTGCCATTTGGAAACAGACCACCTAGGAGGAACAGATGTGAATTTTAAGTGACGAGAAGGTGTTAATTGATTCTTTTTGAGCTTTCTCTTCTCTCTTTTATCCACCAGGTTGCCTGTACAGTTTGCCGTAGATACTGCGAGAACATTGTAGCAGGTTTGTGTTCAGGTCTCTTGATCCAAAGGCTTTTATGTGGGTGTTGGGGACCTGATAAACTCTGAGGAGGGCTGTCGGTGTCTTTGCAGGGCCAGGAAGGCTTCAGCAGAAGGTGACTTACTGCAAGATGGAAGGTCAGTGCTTCTCATGTGGTCATGTCCACAGATCCCAGGCTCCTGTGCAGGCAGCCCTGGGGGAACTGCTCTTGCTGTCGGAGATGAAAGTTCTCTGGAGGATCATGAAGAACAGCAGAAATAAAAGCAGACTCTTCCCAAACAGATTCAGGGTGAGTACAGGATCCTTTGAGCACTCCAGACATGATTTTGCAGAAAACCCAGTGTTCAGCTTGTTTTGAAGTCAGGGAGATACTTGTCAGCAATTATTGCTGAGCTGGGGAGAGTACAGTTAAGAGAGATAAACTTGTCAGCTGTGTCAACTGTGATGATGGAAGAGCAGAAGGGCAAGCTGGAAGGTTGAAAAAGACCTTTGTATTTTAGATGCAGATAGTGAGGTGGTTCTTGCATAATGCTGCAAAATGGTTGAGAGTATCCTTGCTTTTATATGCACTAATTCCACAATTATTGCAGAAAAAAGAGCCATGAATGATGGGCTAAGAGGGTTGTATTATCACCAGGAATCGTGTTTTGCTGTTGGCAACATTTTTTGTAGGCCTGCATGACTGAGTATTTCAATTTGAGCTCCCCTTGCTATCCAGGGGATTAATTGGTCTCCTCCTTCTACACACCATTGGTTTACTCTTCTTCCATCTTTCATACTTAGCTCTTAAAAATTGTAACCATTGTTGGTTTTCTCCAAAGGATCTTCATAGTCTTGGCTGATAGTTATGTCAAATGTGCTCTTTTTGTTGTAAAAGCCTGATGGCATAAGATTCTCACTATGACATCAAATTTGGGGCTGGCAATGAGTATGCTGTTGACTCTGTTGGGCTGCCAGACTTGGCTGCCTGCGTGGCTGGTTAGAACCCCTGAAGAGTGACTTGGAAAGCCCAGGGAGATGAAAACGTTCAATGAACTTGCAAAATGCATAAACACAGTGTATCCAGAACTGGTTTAATGTGTCAGGAATTTCCTCTAAATGCTACCATTAGTTTTATATAAAAGTAATAGTAAACACATTTCGTTTTTATAGGACCTAAAGAAAATACTGCCTTCTGCTCTGATGCCTGAGAGCCAGCAGAGGGAGTGAAGGTTAACTGCTAACCCACCCTGGGCAACGCTCAACCCAGGCACCCAGCAAAAACCTTCTGCACACAAAAAAATTGAACATCATATTGCTTTCAAGTCCCATTAGAAACGAAGACTAACTCATCAGTCTGCCAAACAGAAAAATATGAGAGTAGTAACAAAAAACATTTTAATTCTGGGCTTCTAAGTGGGTATTAGCAACAATAACAGTAAACAAAATTAAACTATAAAAAAGTCCTCATGAGTATCGTATTCACAGGCAGCACATAGAACCTGACAGGACTTGGGATACGTTCTCTCCGTTACTGATACTTGCGTGAAGGAAGTGAAAAATCTGTGTGTTGCCCTTGGCTGCTTGTGTTTATTTCTATAATATTGCTCTCCCCTCCAATAACTTCGGGGTTTCAAACACTGTTTTGCTCAGTCACAGTGAAAGATGTTTAATGCATCTTCATTAATATACATGAAATGCTGTTACTGTTTTCTGCCGAGGAGGTAACTGTGGCTTTGCCATCTCAGGTCTCAGCTGTGTGTGCGAGAGTGAGAGAGAGAAAGGGAAAGGGGAAGCGGAAAAGAGACTTGTTTTGAGTACGTATGCAGGTAGCTTTAAAGAAAATCCAATATTTTTTGTTCTTGTAGAAGATATATATATATATGTTCTGGTAGAATATATATTTCATATCCAGAAAACACTCAACACAAAGACTTAAGTCAAGCAGGGCGAGAGGGGGAGCTTTTTTCAAATCGTTACTTTTTAAGGCCTATCAACCAGTTTTTAATCCATTTGGTGTATGTCATGTTGGAATGTATGTCATGTTCTGACTTCTTTATCAGAATTCCATATTATAGAAAATCGAATTACTTCTACAGGCATGAGAGGGGAGTAATGGCCCTGTTTTCCCCCTGTGTTTGCTTGACACAGTCACACGAGTATAGAAATCAGTGAGTGAGGTTCCCATGTATCAGTATATCAGTAGCGATAATAAAGGTGTAACAAAAATAATAGGACATGCCCATGTATTGTTAATCAATCATGAAAGTAATTACACTTCATCAACCGCTTGGCCTTGTCTAGACCATTTCTTATGTTAATAAATGGAAAGATATTTGTTATCAAAATAAATCCTAGTGTTTTCACTTCTCAAAACAGGAAGGTGAGTACAGCAGCGGGTTCACTTTGAAATGATAGCGATGCGGTAAGGATAAGCTATCTAATGAAAATAAAACATCTTTTTCAGTGGTACAGAGTCAAGAACATTGACTTCTTATGGAAAAGATTATATTCTTTTTCGTTTGCTCCATTGAGATCCTGTCCGGTGATTCTCTCCCGAAAATGTATGCATTGTAGGCAGTGTACAAGTTCTAGGGTAAGAAAGATTTTTTACAAAGTAGGGGAAATTCATATCAGCGTCAATGCAAAGGATGAAATATCTGGAGGTTTGATTCATGGAGGCAAATCAAAAGAGTTTTTTATGTACTGCTTGGAAGAGACATGTAAGAGAGAAATGGTCTGATAATCTAAAATGCTTCAGAAAGTCACAAATGCTGGGAGGTTGCAAAATAAACCCAGAACATGCAGCATAAAACCTTAAGGAAAAACTCTGGGGAAAAACCATTAAAGACGATACAAAGGAGTGTAATTTCTTGAGGTAAAATGAGATGATGAAATTTGTTCTTGACTATGAGTCAGCGTACAGAGGAGCACTTTTCTAAGAAATATGATAGAAGCACAGTCACTGACTAAGGCTGAATAACATTCTTAGAATGCACTAATTGCCACACTGATCAGGATTAGAGACTAGATGGTTTCTTCAGTCTCCAGTTTTTGTAATTGTGTGGATTTGTTCACTATTTCAGTGCATGGCAGATAATAATATCTCATACTCTTGCAGCGCCTTTCAGCAAATGGTTTTAAATAGCTTTAATTAATACTTAAAATTCCCTTTTGTGGTCAACAAGTGCTCTGCTTCTTACACACAAACTGGTGCAGGGAGATGAGTATGAAATGGAGCTCTAAGTGGATGGGCCTTTGCAAGATCTGTGCGTTACTTGGAGTCACTGCTGCCAGAAGAGAAATGTCAACACACCTTAAAAAAAAACCAACCAAAAACCTATCTATGTAGCTCAGCCTGAATTGTATATATGAACTGTCCACCAAGACCTGTCAGCAGATTAAGAATTACCCAGTGAGTAAGTTTGCAAATTACTCTGCTAAAACTCCGTTCAAGAATTTGACATACAATATGTGAAGAAAGGGAAATTAATTGGAAACTTCTGCTGAGCTGCAGCAGACATTTGTTCAGCTGCAGTTGACAGGGAAGACGTTTTACCAGATGACACCTCATAAGCATTACTTGGTCCTCATTTTCTAGACTCCAGGTAAAATCCAGAGCACTGCAGCCAAGAGTGCTATGATTTGATACAGAAGTAGTGAATATCAGAATCTGAATCAATGTTTGAAAAGAATCAAAGGCTCTTTTGTCTCCTTTGACACCTGATACTCTGCAGCAAAGATTTGCACTTCCAATGAATAAAACTGCCGTAGGCCTTGTTTCCTACTCCAAATATCCAGGGAGTAAATCTCTCCAATTGTTCCAAACTGCATCGATACATAATATCAGGAGGAATGTGCAGCAGAATGGATATAATGTGAAAAATCTACAAGGCTGAAAATAAAAACTAAACAACCCTCTGATCTGCACGCATAATCCCATGGTGCAGCTGACCCAGAATTGTAATGCAAATATTGTAGTTCAATCAGGCTATTTTAAGACAGGATAGGAATGAGGCTTCTACTTTCCCCAGAAGGAATGTACATCATTGCCTCTTCTTTAATTTCCTTTTGATTAAAAAAATATTAGACTGTCTGAAGAGTATGTGCTATCTTTTCTGTGTGTTGAAGGAAAGAGAAAAATCAAAAGGAATGAGAAATACAGGTGAACTTGTCAATTCAGGTTCACTGGGAAAAGCTTAGAACTTTTTGTTAGATGCTTTTTGTATGATTTAGTTTGGCTGATGAGGAAATTCAATTTCTTCCCTTCTTTCTTTCTAAAATTCTGAAATCTACCACGGAGATTGTAGATAAGGAGGGAAGAAGGGGATATGAGTTAAGTTGCTGTGCAGTTCTTCCCTCAGTGATTGTTAGGGTTTATCTCTGTAGCTGTTAGTTCAGTGGTGAGTGAGATGTGAGGTTTTGATACCTGAACTACGCTGAAGCTGAGCTTTAGTGTCGCCCGATTTCTTGCAGCCAACCAAAATATCTCGCGGCAAAACCTTTATTTTTGAACTTTGATTGGTTTTTGAGGTTTGCAACATATTTGCAAATTGAAAGAAGGTCTTAGAAAACTTCCAAATGGTTTGCTGTGGTTTTATTGTTTAACTGATTGTGATGGCAATTTTCCATGTATTCTTTGTCTGCCTTTGATCCAAATGTTGTGGTTGACATGGGACTTTTGACCAGGTGCCAGAGCCTTTGGCTAATGGCTAAACCTATCCAGTCCCCAGAGATTCAGCAGAAACCATTTTTACCAACTTTCCCGTTCTCTGAAAAGCGTTTGGGGAATGTCAGTTGTGGAAAGCATCCTTTGAATGACTGTCCAGTGTGTGATGGGGAGAGTGGCTTTTCCCGACAGTGTCATGAAGACACAGGAGAACAGAATAGTATTTCAGCCAAAAAATACTAGCTGATAGCTTTTCTATTACGAAGACAATATCAACAAAGGTTGAGGAAAGAGAACTGCTGACAGAGAGAGCGCGCTATAGGCTTTATCAGGAATATCCTTGAGCAATGGAATGTTGAATTAGTTGAAGCTCCTGAATTTCTCTTTTCGTATCTAGTTTTACCGTCCCACAGCTAGTTTGCATTGTGTAGCTGTAGAATGGCAATGGGAATGAAGACGGTGCTGGTATAATAATTTTACATGAAGATTTGCATGTAGTAGATAGTGGAAAACCAGCCTCTGTGCTGTATGAATATACACATGCACACAGGTAAAGTCATGCATAAAACTTTTTTAATCCCTGACTTTAGAGAGACTTTATGCTCTGTTGAGGTTTTTTCTCGTTAGTATGTAATATTCTGTAAGAGTTTCTATTACTTTGTGTGTTGATCTGTCACTCCCACACTTCCCTGCTAAAGCCAAAGATGGTTGCTTTGCACATGGAACTTGAGAATGTGAAATTTTAAACTCTTCACCCATTTCAGAGACTGATCTCCCCTCCCAAAGATGATTGTACCATTTAACACAAGCTATAGAAATTGTCATGGATTTTAAAGCTGTTCAGCATTAATTGGAAGAGGGAGGAAATTCTTCATGCAGTTTTGCATGTTGATGAAGGGAATAAAATCTTTGTTTCGTGAAGTCTAGGTGTGCCTCGCACTGCAGCGCTCGCTGCCACGGAACTGTTTGGCTGAACAATTTACATGAATTCAAGTGACAACATCTTGAGTGATGTGATGCTGGGACTTCCAAACGGCCATGAAAACCGTGCCTGCGTTCCTCACACTGTGTTTTTTGGTTTCGTAAAGACACTTCCTTTCTTTGGTCTTTATCATTTTTAGGGTTTTTTTTTTAGCTTCTTTTTAGCTTCTTTCTCTCTTTTGCAATGCATTAGTTACTATAGTAACTATGCTGTGAATGGTATAGAAAGAGGCTAGTGCACCCTAGCAGTGAAGTATAAAGCCACTTTATATAATAGTTTGAAATTTATATCATGTTTTTGAAAATACAGCAGTTTTTGTGGTGGTTTCCATGACCACGTATGTGGTATAAGTATATATATAGCACTCTTAGGTCATCATTGGTAATTACCCTCTTCTGCCAACATCCAAAGGATGGTAACAGCCCTGCCTGAAATCCTACTCTGCAGACAAAGTGCTCTGAAATACACGTCCAAGGGCTTCGCCACCATCCGTTTTCACCTTCTGAATATGTTTAGCTGTTATGGAAAAGTAATCTGTACCTGTAGGCATAATGCTAGATTATAGTTAATTTAACTTCCACTCACTAAAGAGCTGGTTGGTGAGGGGTTGTGTCTGGACTAGCCACTCTTCGCAGTGGATTGAAATACTTTGCATTACTATATTACATCCCACTAGTATAAAAGCCGTAGTGTTTGCGCTGTGATCCTGTTATCTCCAAAGCTACCCTGCTCTGAGTCAGGATTTTCACTGATGAATGCCAAACATTGCAGAAAGCAAAGGCAGAGTAGAAAGTATTCCTGAAGCCAGTTCTGACCTGTAGCTTCAGCATAGCTGCAGGAGACACCGAGTGCAGGGTATTCGCTGATAATGATGTATTACACACCTGGTAACTTTTGCCTCTTCTGGTCATGAGAGCCTTTTTTTCCCCCTTTTTTTTTTTTTTTCAGAGAGCATATTTAAGCACAGCCTGGTGTAAATTCATACTTCAGTAATTGTGTTCTACCTATCCCTGGAGTGTTGAATGAAAGCATTACCATTCATTACTTCCTGTCCTAAACACAGTGCTGCCAACTCTCATGATTTTATTGAGTCTCAGGATAGTTGTTGGATTTTCAAAAAGTTCCAGCTCCTCAAGTAATGCAAATATGTGAAATCTATTTCATTACATAAAGGGCATGCTTCTAATTTTCTCAGCTGGGGGAAAAGCTTGAACTAGCAACTCAATGCACTGTTAAGGCTGGAAAAAGTAATTTTAAAAAGTATTCTTTTTTAATATAGTCTCTAATTTAAGCAAGTATCTTTTCAAGTTCCTGACTCATAAATTTTGGATGTTTGGACTTGACAATAAGATATTGTTTGTTTATTTTTGCTGCCATGCTCTGCTTGGGAGCTTGAATATCCCTCTCGCTGGTAGAATGTTCTTTGCATTACCTCATAAAAGAGCAAAGTCTAAACTAGAAACGCATTTAAAAATGTTTTCAGATCCTTGGGTGGAAGCTGTGAAAAACACATCTGTACTCTTAAGTATGCATTAACATATCAAGTGGATTAAAAATTCAGTTCTTGAAATCTTATTCACATGAACTGATGTGTCTCTCTGATGACATCTGCTGATGTCTCTCTCTGACTGGTATGGCAGATTCTTGATGAGCTGGCTAATTCCTTATTTAAAGTCTACAAACCACTTAATAGGTGCCTGATTCTTAGGGTGCAATGAGTAAAAGACAATAGTTACAAGAGGAAAATGGCTTGGCTCTGCCAAGGTGTGGAAAAGGAAAAAACCAGTGTGTGTGTGCATGTGTGTGTATATACAGTTACTACCGTACTGCTTTTGAAAGGCATGGTGACCAGTGGTCAGGAAAAAAAACAGTAGGAAAGTTATTTCATAACTACCTGCTTTCTGCAGGTTTTCCTGGCTCTTCCCTTTGAAATGCTGGGAACTGACCACTGACAGAATATTTGGCTGAAAGTCTCATCTCCTCTACTCTACTCTACTCATCCGCGTTGGCCATGTCCTGCATTTCATCATATAGCAGATGCAAGCTTGTATTTTTTCCTTGCAAAGCCAGTTGTTTAATGTATTCCTCACTCTGCGGTAGTAGGATGTTTATTTCAATACCATGAACTGTTGGATTCCTGTAACTTGGAGCCTGGAGAAGGGGGAAGGAGCGGGAGATAAACCGAAATGGTTCTGTCCAAACCTCTGGCTGCGGAGCCCAGTAACCTCTCCAAAGCGCTGTCACATTTCAGCCAAGTTAGAGAAAGACTTGGACGCTTGCTCGAAGCAGGCCTAGGAGGAACTTGCATTGTTCACATTATTGCTGGTATTCTCTGTTTTCTGGACAACAGCCAACAGGAAATTCCTGGGACAAATCTTTCCACTCCTTTTTTTTTTTTTTTTTTTTTTTTAATAAAATATTTAGGGGGGGAAAAAAAAAGGAAAGGGAGTGAAACTGAGTCGTACAGAACAGAGAAGCCAATATTAACCTCAAATCACAGATATGTAAAGTTTTGGGCCTCCTTTGTGATTTTATTTTTTCCTCTGAAGGATTTATGACCTCACATGCGTTGTTTCTGTGACATCAGATGGTGTTGCCATGGGAACCATTTTATTGTCAAAAACAAAAGAATTTTGAAGAGTTCCTTAGCAGCACAGGACACAGAGTGCAGAGTATAAAGAAACTATTTTTATCTAGATGATAAATCTGTTTTATTAGGCTCATGATTTTTCAGCTCTGTCCTGCTAGAAGCAAGAATAAATCTGGCAAAAACAACAACAGTTGCACCTGTTAATCAGGGACTGAATTTGTCCCTACATGCAAAATCTTGGGAATTTCCTTTCTTGTCCCCCCCTCCAAATGACTGATAGTTTCCAAATGCTTTAACAGATGAGAATAAACAACAATCTGCTCCTACGAGCTTTACGGGAGCAAGAGCTTGATAAGCAACAGGAAGTTTGTATTGCTGTGGTTTTGGTGATTTTAAATTGACAATGTACAGTACGGAGTGCAATTAATGCAGAGTGGAGTATTGAGGATTCATGTTTTGTTTCCATAATACCTCCAAAATCAAACGGCGTCAGAGATTTGGTAGTTTATGTTATTAAATACAGAGCCCTCTAGTTTGTCCTGAGATGGGATGAGGTGAGACCTGCTGTCCTCAGCTGGAAGGATGGACACTCGCCAATGGGCCCGCAGGTAAAAAAAAGAACAAAATGTTGTGATTGAGCATGGTTAAAATGTAGAAGAATGTTTAAACCCTCGCTGAAAACAGCATGGGATAAACCTGCTAAAACCTAACTGTTAACATGTAGCAGATCTAGGAGTTTTATGTCCATAAAAATAGCAAGTGTGTGTGATATGTGTATGTACGTACTGATAACATGTAAATCTTACCATCAAATCTGCCTGCATATCTACACACAGAATTTATCGTATAGTAACAGGGGAGCAGCCTAGTTTTCCTTAGGAAAAATATCAACATGAGTGCCTGAAGAAAGTTGTTAGAGGAAATTTTAAAAATTCCTTTCACATATGTATCCTGCTCTAGTTAAGATTCTGCAGCTGCTGAATTTAGTGCCCCAGCACTGTTGCTGTATTCCAAAAGACAAGTGATCTCATTGCCATATATTTGCTAGAGTAAAAGTAATATACACCAGGGGATAGGCAGGTTAAACGCCATATGGTTAACCCCAACATTTCTGTTTTAAATGATTCCCTGCAATTGGGTGGATATCAGCATTTTGCAATGTTTTGCTGATCTTTTCTTTTGTAACGAGGTAACCTGGGGAGGGAGAGAATGATAGTAACTGTAATTACTACCGATTTATATCTGCTCTCTGTCCAATCCACCTCTACAAATGTATTCCTGTAGACCTAAGCAGCTTAGAAGTGGATCTGAGGGAATATCAAGGATGCAGAATCCCAGCATGGGAAGGAGAAGGAAAGTGCTGCTTAAACATTGACACATTGCCAGATGTAGTGCTTTTTAACATTGGGGTAGGCTTGTTCACACTTGTCAAATCATACTGCGCTTGCTAATGTTGCATTTTCATCCAATATATTAGCTCGCTCTCTATTCCCACTCCTCAGCAATCCTTTTCTTCTCATTTCTCCTTTCTTACCTTCCTTCCACTGTTCTTTGTTTTCCCTTTTTGCCCTTATCTTATGGATATTTTCTTTCTTTCTTTCTTTCTGCCTGACTCCCCCTCAGCTGAAAAAAATCCGCCTGACCCAATCTACATTTTTTTAGAACACGTAGGTTAAGCAGATGCCTGCCTGGAGGGATTTACAGTCTCATCCTGATGTACAACACGCAAGGAATACATAGGCTGATATACCAGAGTGGGAGTAGTTGTTAATCAGCAATTGAAGGATACATGAAAGAAACATGTTTGGGATTTTCTTAGGAAAAAAAAGGTATAGCAGCGTATGCCTGCCCTGAGGAAAAGGGCTGCTTTTTTTGGTGCACCAGTGGGTAGTGTCAATGAAGAAACGGAGTTCAGACCCGAGGAGCATTTTGTGCAGAATACTAGGATGCGCCAGAAATAACAGATTACAGTAGGTGGGAGTTTCTTATAGGTGAAAAAGAGGCTCTTAAATTAGTTGTCAAAAATAGCTGAGGTTTATGAAGTGATTAAAAAAAAAAAAAAATACACAGAGTAGCAGAACATCCCCTCTTCCCTCTCATTTTAAATGTACACAACAGAAGAAAGAATTCTCATTCATTTGCCCCCTCAGCTCTTCTTCCCCATTTCCCTGTGTCACGTGGAAGGATAAAAAGAGAGCATTGAACTCAGAGTGCCTGATTTGGTTGGACAGGAGAAATACTGAAAAGATCTTTGCTGAGGGCAGCTCTGTAGGCAGCAAACGAGGGTGAGTGGAATGGAGTTGTCCTGAAAGGCTCTTATCTGGGTTCTCATCTCATTTCATCCAAGTGGGGGATGTTTGACAAGTACAGACAGCGAGGCAAGGCCAGTGTTAAACCAGACCGTTGCCCTTGAGTGGCTTGAGAGCTGCTGCTGGAGGGAGAATGTTAAGCAGTACAGAATCCTGCAGGATCATGAAGATAGCCTGAGCTACGTAGGTTATGCTGGCTGCCTGGCAGTGGATGCTCTTAGGGGCAGGTATCATATTATAATCTTTTTTTTTTTTTTTACTCTAGGTTGTAAGTCTTTGTATTCCTATGGTGAAAGATGCAAATGGATCTTAATCTCTTCCCATAGACAAACCTCAAAAGGAGATTTTGCCCAGGAAGGATTTCAGCTTGTGCCCTGCTCCCCTAATGGAGGAAGAACTACAGATCTCTTCTACCTCTATATCTTGTCATCCTTACAATGGGCAATCACTGCTTTTGTGCCACCTTGGTGTGTCACATCCACACTCAATGTGATAAAGAATCCTAAATCTGAGAGTTCTCAACCACAGCCAACCTCAAAATGTTTTGGAGTCCTTATATCCAATGCATAGCGAGGGAACATAACTAAATATTTTTTTTAAATAGTTTTTTTTTTCTTCCTGTTCTTCAGGGAAGGGATATGGTGTGCCCAGGGAAGGGATATGATTAGTTCAGACATAGCTTGCCACAAGCCTTCCATCTTTTCATTGTGTGTAATCTGAGGCTTTTCTGTGTTTGGGGAAGGATTTGCAGGGGACTTAAGTAAATTAAGGATAGTTATATGTTAGAAGATGCAGAGCTGCTGGTATTCATTGTAATGGCTGCAGATATTATAATGAAGCCTTATCAGAGTACTACTTGCCTGAGACCCTGCATCAGAGATTACTTTTCATCTGAAAGAGGCTTTACCTGAATTAGTGTTTTCATTTGGAGCAGTAGTGCAGTTCTGAAGTGAGCCCCCTAATCATCTCTGCTCTCCATGCGTTGGAGTGGGTTTAGAATGCCTTAACTAGGGGTCCTTTGGAGGCACTTAAATGAAGACGCCACTTCAGGAGCACCACAAACCCCACTTGGGATATAAAGATCCAAAAGAGTGGTCCGTCTTGTGGATACCCCTGAACCAAATGTAAGGCAGGGATACTCACTCCGTGAAACCAGCATAAATCCAGTCTAAAGCAAAACTCCCAAGACTGCATTTAGTGTACACTTTGATCAGCTGATGTGCTCCTGTTCTACACAATTGCTTGCAGGATGTAGCTAGAAGTGGCTGCATAAATGTCAGGATTAAATGTAAGGATGAGAAACAAGAATTCTATCCAATGTATCAGCTCATCCCAATAGTTCACACCGAGAGCAGCCCTGTACCTGCCCCTCAGCTTCACATTAACATTAGTAGATACAGCAAGTTCTGCTCTTCTTTGCCTACCAAATCCCTAGAGTGAAGTCAACCCCTCTTTCCCCCATATGGGAATATGACTGTCAACTGAAGATTTGTGAAAATTCACCTACCAGAGAAGGACTAAAGCTAAACCTTACCATCATGAAGTGAGAAGTGTAAACGGTGTGGTGTGGGAAGTCATTAGTACTCTGACATGCCTCTGCATCGTGCTGCAGATTGATCTCCCTCTTGTTCAAAGGACGAAGATACCTGAGACAACCTCAGGGAACTTTAATTTTAAATTCCCTCCCTTCCCCACAAAAGTTAGTCTTATGAAGGAGGAAACTGGAGTTAAATGTTCCTGCTTTTCATCTGTGGGGTGGGGCGGCAATTCTCAGCCCGTGGCTGCACACCATCATTTTTGCCACTATTCTAAAAAGGGAAAGATTTTAAAACTTTCATCTTAGAATTAGAGAACAGCTGGGGTGATTCAAGCACTCTGTGCCCTGTGGCTGTCTGTAATTTCCTCTTTCTTCATGACTAGCACAAGCATAATTATTTGGTTCTTTTGAGATAGGAAGGTTGTATGTGTTTCTTTTTAATCATTAATATGCATCCCTTAGACCCTATCTTGGATTTTTGGTTAGAGAGAAGAGAACCGCTGTGAATGTGGGTGCGAGAATAAAAGATTAAGGCCTCATCTCCACCTTCAGAGATGGAGAGAGATGGGACACAGTGGATTCATGGGCTGAAGCTGCCCTGAAGGCAGGAATCGTGTTAGAGGATGGGAGGGTTCTGCCACATGTAGTAGTTCATACGTGGTGAGGAAACAAAGGAATTCTTGCAGAAAAGCAGCGCTGACATTGTTTTCAAGTGATGCTTTTTTGTTCTTATTAGTCCTATGGAATTTCATGGTGAACCAGTCTAAATTATTACCTCCTAATGCCATTGTTTCTTGCCTTGTTTTTGTGAGAGTGTTATAAATCTGAATTTTTATGGTGCTTTGCTTGATAACGCATGGATGTTTGGCCACATGATTTCCAGTGTTAGTTGATGTAGTTGTTAGTATTTTGTTATCTTTGTCTTAGAGCTGGCAATGTAATTAAAATACATTACTATTGACTGAGAGTTTGAACTCCATGTGCATAGAAATAGAGAGAAGGAGTTTTAAGCACCCTGTGTGCATGTAGGAATGATTTCTGGGAAGTGCTGAACATTTTAGCTTAAAACTTCTACAGGAAAAACCTAGAACATTGCAGTTTCGCTCCTTCATACTGATTTACAAGCCAAATTTTTAAAGGAGAGGAAGAACTCCAACTTAATTTCTTCCTATGGACCATTCAAAGTGTATAAAAGTCATAAATGAGATCCCAGAAACAAAGAGGTTGTTCTAGATTCCTTTTACTTGCTGGATGGCCTTTAGGATTCAGTTCTCCAGACTTCTCTACACATTTCAGGAACTATCTCCTAATTGCCAGGGAAGACTGGGATGTAATTCTTGATGCCAGGAGCTGTTTGTGAAAAATACAAAATACTGCAAGTTCAGCCAAGAAAAAATGAAAAAAGTGATGTTTGCATATATCTGGGTTATGAGCATCTTGACGGTTGTGGTGTGATGTATTCTGTACTGGCTTGAATTGGACTTTGTTCTGTTTGCTCCGCCTTAAATTCTTCACCGGGATCCAGCTTTTACACATTTAAAATAATATTTTTTCCCCCGTAAGAGTAATCAGGTTGAATAGGTCTAGGGAGGAAGTCACACGGACGTTAATGGTGGATGTCCTCCATTAGCTTTAATTGGGGTAAAATTAGTTTTGACATTTCTTTCCCTATTTTACTGCTGCTCTTGTCCCGTGAAAGCGGGATGAGCGCTAGGATTTCCAGGTCAGGGTACAGGAACATGAATCAGAGCAGAGACTGTAGGAATCTTGCCAGCGCCTGCCCACTCTCCACTTCTGCCTGCTACTCTCTAATGTAATGATCACTAAATACTACTCTGAAACCAGGAGAGGAAAAAGCCAGGTCTTTCTCAGCGTGGAGAGGGGTAAAATGAGAAAACAAGTGGCAGAAAGCCCTCCCAGACACAACACTTCAGAGCTTCGGGTTTGCCTGCAGCTGTCCTTATTACCTTCAGTTCAACCCACTGGGCATCGTCAGGTTTTTGCCAAAGTCCTATTGAATGATGGATTCCTCCATTTGTGGATGTTTT
Organism: Calidris pugnax; assembly: GCF_001431845.1. Taxonomy (NCBI): domain Eukaryota; kingdom Metazoa; phylum Chordata; class Aves; order Charadriiformes; family Scolopacidae; genus Calidris; species Calidris pugnax. The sequence continues at coordinate 11,205,464 of NW_015090783.1, read as the reverse complement.
TGAGGAATCTGCTTAAAAGCTTTGCAATGGCTTCAGAGCTTCGGGTTTGCCTGCAGCTGTCCTTATTACCTTCAGTTCAACCCACTGGGCATCGTCAGGGTTTTGCCCAAGTCCTATTGAATGATGGATTCTTCCCTTTGTGGATGTTTTTGAGGAATCTGCTCAAAAGCTTTGCAATGTGTGCAAGAATTAAAAATTTTGTGGGGCTGGTGTGCTCTTCTTTGCTGAATTGTGCCCTCAGCCAGGCCGAACTCTCCAGCAACTATCCCCACTGAGCTCCCAACCCTGATCTCTACTGATTTAAAAAGAAGGAACTCTGCATTTCCCTCATAAAGGCGCAAGAACCATTTGAGATGAGTCCATGTTTGACATCAGCTCTTCCTTCCTCGCTTCCTTCCTCGCTTGCTTTTAGCAGGAGTTGTGCCGGCAGGTAAACTCATCCCTCCTGTGGACTAACAGGAGCTTAACAGCTGATTTCGTGCTCCCTCCCCTTGTGCTGCCATTTCTAGAGGCACGGCCCCACCAGCAGCCCTGTGTGTCTCCTTAGTTGCAGGTTAGAGGCAGAAAAATGTCCCCTTTCTGTCAGTAAATAGCACTCCTGAGCTGTTCTCAGCTGGTAGCCCCAGTCCCCTGCAGCGATCTCATTGATTTTGCACGGTGTGAGGAGAGTAGTTTTTACCTCCGAGAGCGCAGGAGCCACGTGGTGTTCCTCCAGCTTGGGAAGAGCCGGCTGCACGCTGGGTTCCTGCCTCTCGCATCCTTCAGGAGACGCTGTCAACTTGATTTTCCTTCAAAAACGCCTCAGTTTAACAAGCCTGTTGTTAGACTGTAAATTCAAATGTAAGCCTTTCAATTTTTTCTGCTTTTCTGACGTGAATCTGTATTATATGTCTCGATGCAGACTAGAAATGCAGGCAGAAGGATGCAAGCAGGTACAGTGATACAGATATCCGTAGGGCCATGGGAGCTGCACGTGTCTCTGGGCTTTTCTCTGAGCTCCCACCCACCCACTCCTGCCCTCAACCCGCTGTGGAAATGACCTCTCCAAAAACTGCCTGTGCCTGAAGGAATCCCTAACTATCCATGGAACAAGTGCGTGAGCGAGAGGCTTCTTCTGCCTGCCTTCACCAGAGCTCTAACAGCCAAGCCCTGGCTCCTGATCTACCAGATCTCTGAAAGCATCAGTTTCATTGGAAATGCACAGAAGCAGCTCAGGGGAACATTGGTTTGACTGATGTAAAAGGTCGGGAGATTCTGTTAGTAAAATTCTTTGTCACCACCTTTCCTGGGAGGAGATCAAGAGGAGGAGGCCGATCCAAGGCAATCACTCAGTCTGGAAAGGGAGAGAGTGGGGCTGCAAAGGAGTTTTAAGCACCCTGTGTGCATGTAGGAATGATTTCTGGGAAGTGCTGAACATTTTAGCTTAAAACTTCTACAGGAAAAACCTAGAACATTGCAGTTTCACTCCTTCATACTGATTTATAAGCCAAATTTTTAAAGGAGAGGAAGAACTCCAACTTAATTTCTTCCTATGGACCATTCAAAGTGTACAAAAATCATAAATGAGATCCCAGAAACAAAGAGGTTGTTCTAGATTCCTTTTACTTGCTGGATGGCCTTTAGGATTCAGTTCTCCAGACTTCTCTACACATTTCAGGAACTATCTCCTAATTGCCAGGGAAGACTGGGATGTAATTTCTTGATGCCAGGAGCTGTTTGTGAAAAATACAAAATACTGTGAGTTCAGCCAAGAAAAAAGGAAAAAAGTGATGTTTGCATATATCTGGGTTATGAGCATCTTGGTGGTTGTGGTGTGATGTATTCTGTGCTGGCTTGAATTGGACTTTGTTCTGTTTGCTCCGCCTTAAATTCTTCACCGGGATCCAGCTTTTACACATTTAAAATAATATTTTTTCCCCCGTAAGAGTAATCAGGTTGAATAGGTCTAGGGAGGAAATCACACGGACGTTAATGGTGGATGTCCTCCATTAGCTTTAATTGGGGTAAAATTAGTTTTGACATTTCTTTCCCTATTTTACTGCTGCTCTTCTCCCGTGAAAGCGGGATGAGCACTAGGATTTCCAGGTCAGGGTACAGGAACATGAATCAGAGCAGAGACTGTAGGAATCTTGCCAGCGCCTGCCCACTCTCCACTTCTGTCTGCTACTCTCTAATGTAACGATCACTAAATACTACTCTGAAACCAGGAGAGGAAAAAGCCAGGTCTTTCTCAGCGTGGAGAGGGGTAAAATGAGAAAACAAGTGGCAGAAAGCCCTCCCAGACACAACACTTCAGAGCTTCGGGTTTGCCTGCAGCTGTCCTTATTACCTTCAGTTCAACCCACTGGGCATCGTCAGGTTTTTGCCAAAGTCCTATTGAATGATGGATTCCTCCATTTGTGGATGTTTTTGAGGAATCTGCTTAAAAGCTTTGCAATGGGTGCAAGAATTAAAAATTTTGTGGGGCTGGTGTGCTCTTCTTGGCTGAATTGTGCCCTCAGCCAGGCCAAACTCTCCAGCAACTGAGTCCCCACTGAGCTCCCAACCCTGATCTCTACTGATTTAAACAGGAGTAACTCTGCATTTCCCTCATAAAGGTGCAAGAACTATTTGAGATGAGCATCAAGTCCATGTTTGACATCAGCTCTTCCTTCCTCGCTTGCTTTTAGCAGGAGTTGTGCCGGCAGGTAAACTCATCCCTCCTGTGGACAAGGAGCTTAACAGCTGATTTCGTGCTCCCTCCCCTCGTGCTGCCATTTCTAGAGGCACGGCCCTGTGTGTCTCCTTAGTTGCAGGTTAGAGGCAGAAAAATGTCCCCTTTCTGTCAGTAAATAGCACTCCTGAGCTGTTCTCAGCTGGTAGCCCCAGTCCCCTGCAGCGATCTCATTGATTTTGCACGGTGTGAGGAGAGTAGTTTTTACCTCCGAGAGCGCAGGAGCCACGTGGTGTTCCTCCAGCTTGGGAAGAGCCGGCTGCACGCTGGGTTCCTGCCTCTCGCATCCTTCAGGAGACGCTGTCAACTTGATTTTCCTTCAAAAACGCCTCAGTTTAACAAGCCTGTTGTTAGACTGTAAATTCAAATGTAAGCCTTTCAATTTTTTCTGCTTTTCTGACGTGAATCTGTATTATATGTCTCGATGCAGACTAGAAATGCAGGCAGAAGGATGCAAGCAGGTACAGTGATACAGATATCCGTAGGGCCATGGGAGCTGCACGTGTCTCTGGGCTTTTCTCTGAGCTCCCACCCACCCACTCCTGCCCTCAACCCGCTGTGGAAATGACCTCTCCAAAAACTGCCTGTGCCTGAAGGAATCCCTAACTATCCATGGAACAAGTGCGTGAGCGAGAGGCTTCTTCTGCCTGCCTTCACCAGAGCTCTAACAGCCAAGCCCTGGCTCCTGATCTACCAGATCTCTGAAAGCATCAGTTTCATTGGAAATGCACAGAAGCAGCTCAGGGGAACATTGGTTTGACTGATGTAAAAGGTCGGGAGATTCTGTTAGTAAAATTCTTTGTCACCACCTTTCCTGGGAGGAGATCAAGAGGAGGAGGCCGATCCAAGGCAATCACTCAGTCTGGAAAGGGAGAGAGTGGGGCTGCAGCCTTGGGGCTTCCTTCATCCTTCTGAGAAGATCTCAGAACTGCTCTAAAGGAGGAGGCCGATCCAAGGCAATCACTCAGTCTGGAAAGGGAGAGAGTGGGGCTGCAGCCTTGGGGCTTCCTTCATCCTTCTGAGATCTCAGAACTGCTCTAGGAGTATGCTGGGAATCCTCTGAAGTCAGTATTTACTGTCTTTGCTTTATAAAGGAAGAAACAAAGTCCCAGATTGGTTTATTTGTGGCAGACTGTTACATAGACCTCTGAGGCTGCACACCTTTCTGCAGGCGAAGGAGAAAGATGTCTGCGGTATGTCATTTTGGTTCTTCCTATCTGACAACTCTTGGTGCGTATCTAAAGAGCACAGTCCATCAGGAAAGAGATGCTACCTCTTTTGAAGAGGAAGATAAGACTCAGAGAATGTTTGAGGTCACCTTTGTGGTGCCCAATGTACACCCTGACAGACCTGACTGGTGGGGTTTGAGCTCTCAGTTACACCGAGCTGAAGTCGGTGGAAGCTGTTGGTGCTCGGTATTTCTTAGATGAGCTAAAGCTTCCACAGCCACCCCAGAGGTCTCACCAGCTTAGAGAATCATTTTCTGAAGGTTTGTCTCTCCTTTGAGAACTAACTCCTGCTATTTCATCTGTCTTCGGTCTCTCCTTTGAGAACTAACTCCTGCTATTGCGTCTCTCTGTCTTCATTGACATACTTTTGGGAAATATTTGTTTGTTTTTATATTGCACTTCACCTAAGTTACATAGTATTATGTCTGCTTCCTGAGTGATGTTTTTTAAACGGGATTATGGCAAGGACATTTAAAAAATGAACTGAATAAACCCCGTGGGATTAATGAAACTGCAATTCTTTTGGTTTTGCTTTTCTCACTGTTCTCCACAACAGGAAAAATCTAAGAAACTTACTTCTTATTTTCGTAAAACAAAGATTCCAGACAGTCATGTGGCCACAGTATCTAGGGCTTGAAGAAAACATTATACAATTGTGAGGATCATTACAAAATCTTGAGAGTGGACAAAGCTCTAGCACTCACCCACATGCGACAGCTCTTGTGGTAGGCAACAAGAAAAACAAAAAAACAAATACCACACATTGTGAATGCTCGGGAGAAAATTCACCATGTTTTTCACAAAAAAAACCACAACCCAGCAACAAAAACCCAAAACCCAAGCCAAAAAAACCTCAAGTCATTTATTTGTAGTATTGTCCTCTGGCTGCTTTCTAACTGGCTAATTTTGCTAAACTATTTTGAGACCCTAGGGTCAAACCCCAAATGAGGAATGATGTTCAGAGAGTCTAGGGAAAGTAGACTTTGCTGTATATGCGAATAATTAATGAAAAATTATGGCAATAACTGGTCTGTCTCTTGCACTGGACTTGCTCATCTTAACATCGTGTCCCTTTTTCTGTTCAGAATCTAAATGTTTTTACTGGAATTAATGATGTGACTCTGAGGATAACCTTGTTCAGGAAGAGAAAAGGAGGAGCTTTTTGTCCACTGCATATAAATTCACAACGTTTTGGTTTCATCCTGGCTTTACAAGCTGAGGCAGGTTTCTCAGGAGGCCGGATGCAGCAGCGTTGGCACCACGCTGTCGCCAAAGCCCTGAGAGTTGGGAACTGCTCCTCTCCATCTCACAGCAGACTCTTTGCGGGGCTGCCCTGGCATTCCTTCTTCCCCTGCACTTCAGACCGAGCGCGCTGCGGTGAGGCTTGTAACTCATCTCACTGTTATTTTAGGTTATGGAGTTCTGATCTTCTGCTGTTCTTCTCTAAACATCTGCTCTGCATGCCTGCCGTTTGTGTTAGCCCACACTTCAGTAAATGTTAGAGAAAACAACCGGAGTGGCTGCCACACTGCAATTGTTAGTCTCCTTTTGTGCTGCAGTGTACACCCACTGAGTATTGTTATATATTCAACCCACAATCATAAAGCCCACTCGCAGCTTAAGGCATTTTCTTTTCCTAAGACCACCTCAAAAGCCCATACAATTAGTCCATGTAAAATCGTTCCCTTTCTAGCAACTGATTTTGTTGGCTCTTTCCTTCTTGCCTTCTGCTGCATCTCACTTCAGTTTTAATATATTTCCTTGGTTTTGCCTTTTTTCCCAAAGTTCCTCTGCAGAATGGCGTTGTCCTGCAGGAGCAGTTTGCTGGTACATCCTCAAGGTCCCCAACTACGTAAAGAAAACGTACAATGTTGTATGTGGATCTTGTAAGTTTGGGAGGGGTCTCCTGTCTGCATTGTGATGTTTTTCTTGTCTGCAACTTTTCAAAATAAGCTAATCAAAAAATGAATCAGGTTTGGAGTTACCTTCAGCCCTTTGGTTACTATATCAAGTTAATAAGCATCAGCTGACATTTAGTGTGAAGGTGCCAGATCCTTTGGTGCCTGAAAGAGAGTGTAAATCTGGCGCTGCTCAGTTCAGTTCTGTCCCTGGCCTTGACTGCTGTGGGTTTTTTCCCCCTTTTTTGTTATTATTTTCTGTTTTGGACTTTGAAAATACTAAGGTCATCAGTGTCTGAAAGCAGAGGGTATGAGAGGCTGTCCAAACTGAAACCTGCTTTATTGAGGATTCAGTACCCAATATGGGATTTACTGGTGACAAGTACTGCTGGAAAACGTTTGCCAACAGAGTGTGTGATAAAGCAGATTTCCTGTGGCACCGTGGCCATGCTCACGCTCCAACTAAAGGAGCTTCTTAGTATTGAGGGTTGGGTCTGAAGTGAACATTTTCTCAGCCAACGGGATTCCTTGAAGTTATTTATTTACTCCAAAAAAGTGGAATATTCCTCCCGAGGCTGGCTGCTTCCAGCGTTCCTTATAAAAATTGCTCCGTTTTTTCAAGTTTTTGGGGCAGTGTGGGGGGGTGTCTCTCTGTCTGTGAGAGAGAAAAAATATACATGTAGCTTTTGTACCGAGTGATGTGGAAGTTGCTCTGGCAACTACACATGGCTTATTGAATGCCAAGGTAAATAATAGCAAAAGACATGCATACACTATTATTCTCATAATTTCCTGCTGCCCTCGGGCAGTAATAACTTACACACCCTATTTTCCAAATGTTTCTAATTTGTTTCTCATGAGCAGAATTATCTCATAAGTAAAACTCCTCCCCTTTGCAACCAGTCCTGCCTCTTCTTTTACCACTGCCGCAAATGAGGTGACCGGTCAAAGGAAAAGATTACAATATTCATATTTACTGTTAACTGGTGAAACGGAACGGCTGCAGCGCGCTTAAACTCTTCACGTCGTTCTGCTTGTTCATCTGGAGCTCTGCAATTCTCTCTTCTCCAGTATTAATCCTGCATGTAGTGCTGCAATCCTGCCAGTCTGCAAACGTATTCCATTCCTTATCATCCCAGGTGACGGTTCTCATACGGCTTCTGCTTTTACAGCTGAATCTTAGACTGTGATATCCTTGTTATTCCAGTCCCATGTCTGTCATGTGCAGCTTGAGCTTGATTTACAACATGCCTTTTGCATCAGCTACTAAACTTGTCTTAAGAAAGAGCAACAGAGGGAAGAAGTAGCCAATTTGGTTTTCTTTTTTTAACATTAAGGCAGCAACATAGTTATAGGCCTTCAGTTTTCCTGTGTTGAGGGGGCACCTTTATTTTTTCAATACTTTTTCCCTTTTATTGCCATCTTTATTGACTTTTAAATTGGTTCTGAGAGTGCAGCGAATGATGTGCGGTGATGACTGCAAGATAATTGAAAATGTAGTAGAAACCACACCTCAGAGTTAGATTTTGAAGACTGATTAAGCAATTAAAAGTACTCAAAATATCATAAAACTATTTCAATGGATGCTTAGGTTAAGCTGCAGTTTGAAAAGGATCTCCCTGGGCTGGACTGTAAATCCTAATTGTGATTCCACTCCTGCCTTAGTATCCTTTAGCGTGAGGGTCAGCAGTAATTTCCAAGCTCAGGAGTGAGATACTCAATCCCTGAAAGTATACATTTAAAATTTTGCGCTTTCTTTTGAATTTCTGGGGGCTCAAAGAATAACCTACTGGCAGAATGTGTTTTACATTTAAGTTTTGTATAGACTGCAGTGAAAAAGCACCATCCTTCCATATGAGAGCACCATGTGTCCGTCTCCTCTGCAGCAATCCTTGAAACAAAACCTTATTGTGCTTCCATGCCCAGCCAAAGCTCTTAGAAACTAAAAAGGTACAGGTTGGTCTCTTCTCCCAAGGAACAGGCGATGGGACAAGAGGAAACGGCCTCAAGTTGAGACAGGGGAGGTTCAGATTGGAGATTAGGAACAATTTTTACATGGAAAGGGTTATTAAGCCTTGGAATGGGCTGCCCAGGGAAGGGGTTGAGGCACCATCCCTGGAAGTATTTAAAAGATGGATTGACATAGTGCTTAGAGACATGGGTTAGTGATGGGTTTTATTAAAGTTACGTTGATGGCTGGACTAGATGATCTTAAAGGTCCCTTCCAACCCAGACAATTCTATGATTCTATGATTCTAATGCTTTTTATTTTCCTTTATAATCGCATAGTTGAGCCCGTGAACTGATTAAGGGAACTAGAAAGCAGGATTTGTCTTTTTTTTTTATTTTAACATGTTTTCTCTCTCTTAGTCCCATGCCCTAGTACCGAATTATGGTAACTGGGTTGTAAACCACATCTGAGATGGTACTTTTCTCAGGAGTAAATGAAGTAAGGAGGTTTTATTAATGTATTGGAAAGTAAGCAAGAAAAATAAGTTTTCTTCCTCTTTCTATGCTATTTATTGTGTACTCTACCCCGTTTTCCCCCTTTCTGCTTCCTGCGGTGAGAGACGTTACGCTGAGGAGCTCTGCTGCCTTCTCCCCTTACAGCTCGAGTAGCTCTGTACTTTCTCTGTCCCTCACCAGCAGAATTTGGGGAGGGGGGGCAGCGTGAGAACAGTGAGGGAGAGGAAGGGATGGTGAAGAGCGCGGTCGTTCCCCCGTGGGCTCTGTGATGGCGAGAGATAATCACAGCAGGCAGAGCCCTCCGCTTCCTGCCGAGCTGTGCCCTTGGGGTGAAACTTCAGCAAGGGGGTGGAAATGGTAGCACAATAAGTGGGGTAAATTCATGAGGATCACACTCATTATATGGAATTTGAAGAATTTGGTTTTTTAAATAAAAGCCTTTTTTTCAGTTTTGTTCAGGTTGGGCTTCTATAGGACTCTTTTTCTCTTTTCTTCTTTTAGCGAAAAAGTTTTTATCCCACTTTTTTTGAGTGGCCATTTTCAAGGCACTCATTTACAAGGCTTTAATTTTGATCTAAGACAGTTGCTTCTGTGCTAAATACAGCAGCAATTAATTATTAAAGCCATACCTTTTGTGGCTGAGCATTCTCCCTCGTAGCTGTTAAACTCTAAGACATGTTTTGCTTTTTAATAATTCATATTTTTTTTATTATGTTGCGAGTGTACAGTAAGTGCTTTGTGGGAAGCTGGGAGAAGGATGATCTGGCTGCTGTTTAAGACTGCTGTGTGACCCAGGATCCGTTCCCAGCTCTGGTACAAGCCTCCTGAATGGCTGAGCACATACCTAGATATCTCACGTCCGTCCACATCAATGCCTTCGTAAAAACAGCCATCAGGTTATTTCTGACAAGCTCTAGTACCTCCTCTTACAGGACTGGGATGAACACTGCCCATTGGCCTGCTCAGAGATCAAACTGTCCTGCAGTGCCAGAATAACTACAGATACAGAAAAAATGAGCCATATACACTAATATGAAAAATTGCATATTCTGCTCCTCTCTGCCCATTGATAACCTGTGAATCGGAACAGGGCAAACCAGGATTTTTGGATGAACTGAGCCACCGTAGCTTTGTCCTGAGAAAAACTGGTTCTGGATGAGGAGAAAAATGGCAAATTTATTTGCTTAAGGTTTAAAAAGATATTTATGAGCTTTGGTAAGGAGGAAATTTCATCTTTGAACAAAGCCCTACGCACTAGATTCTTTGTGAACCGCCTCAAGCCCTTTCCTGTAATTATTCATCTGATGTGTACAGGGTGGATTCGGCACAGTGCATTGCTCTTAACGAACCCAATGTTCCAGCGGTGCTCTTTAAGCCTTTGCCTCTGTGCTGGGAACACCACGAAGGGCAGATCTCAACTCAGCTGGTGCCAGTAGTCTGTGCTCTTACAGTGTGGGAGAAGCAGGAGCGTTAGGAAATGTATCATGGGACCAGTTGGGCAGCACTGGGGTGTGAGAGGGTCTTGGGCCGCTGAAAGTGCCATATTTTTTTTTTCTAATGAGATTTAAGACTGTAGCTGTGACCTCCCATTGCATATTAGCACTTTCTGCAAGAGATGAGAAATTTGGTAGCAGGCCAGATTCCAGCCTGAGTAAGTTCTTCTGTTTTGCCTGCTGAGATTCCCCCTGTAGTTTCAGGTACACCGACTGCTCTACTCTCATTATCCTGAACAGTTTTATCTCCATTAGCAGTGGATGGCAACTTTCTGTGACTACCACTTTCCACTCCAGAAAGGACTGTACTGCAGTGGGGAAGTCCTCTCTGAGTGTCTACACATGTGAAAGCTGTGGATGAAATACTAGAGTTGATGAAGAGGGAAGATTTATCCTTCTCCCACAGTAGCTTTGCCTGGAATCTGAGGGAATACCTGCTTTCTTGAGGCAAGGATAATGGTCCCAAACAAGGAATGATTTTCTCCCAACTAATTGGGTTATTAGGAAGGTGTCATTGTTCCCCTGCTGCCAGCTTTGGGTACCACTCCTGGGGAGGGAGGTTGTCTCCAGGGTTTTGAGGCCAAATCATTTAATAATTCAGGCCTTATAAGTTTCATTTCAGCCCCCCTGTCTATTTAGTGTGAAGAGCCAAGCACTTGTGAGGAGATTCAAAAGGTCTGGAGTTTCTGAGTGAATAACTGCCTAAAGATAGCCTAAGGAGCAGTAAATACAGGCACTTCAGTAAAATGGAGGCTGTGTGAATTTGTTCCTTAGGGCTAGGTATGATAATAGATTTTATTCACTGACTGATTAATATGAACTTGGAGAAGAGTCCTGGAAGTAGGGATCAGAGCCCAGAACTCCTTCTTCCAGGTGTGTGTTGCAATGACTGGGATGCACAAACAGGCTGTCCCTTTCTAGCCAAATAAATCTGGAATTCTTTCTGCACAGAGGTACAGCAGAGAGAGGCTACTGTAGGAAAGGTGAGTGCTACCTGTCAGAGCTACCGAGCACTATTATTAAATAAGAGTAATCTCAGCTCCATTAAACAACCCAAAAAATGTCAGGAGGAGCCTGTCCAGAAGAGAGGCTGCAGGTTACATGTCCTGGAAGGGCCTTTCTTTAGCTCTGAATCTGAATCTGGGACATGAGCATTAAAAAAGGGGTAGAGTCCGTGTCCTCGCTCTTCAGTGCTGGTTGGCTTTTGGCAGCATCTTGTTCTTGGACTGCTGGGAGGTGGACACTTGGGTAACTTGGGTTTTTGGCATCCTCCCTGAGCAATAACCCTGGGCTCCACCAGTGGCCTGGGGAGACCAGTGAGCAGCCCAGGGGCAGGGTCAACGGATCTAACTTAGGTGGCTTTCTTAGATCCCTGGGTCAGGAAAAATTAGTCCCACTCTGGAAAGCTGAGGCTTTTGACACAATGAAGAGAAATGGAGGAAAGATTTTTTTATGGTTTTGGAAACCAAGACTAAATAGGAAAAAACATTTTACACAGAAGATAATAAAGTGCCAAGGAAGGCACCGGAGCAGAGAAAGCAAATATTTTCAGGAAATACCTGCTTTAGCTTTTATTTTTCAAAAATGTATTTGGAAGACAAAGTATAGAAGTAGGGAAATGGGACCAAGAGCAATCAAACTAAAGAGATCTATGGCCAAGGACAGCCAAGTTGTTTTCCTGAAATTTCAAATAGGATTTTCCTGTGTTGTTAACATTTGAAGTGCTGAGAATGTATTTAATTAATTAAACATACTTGCTATTATAATGAAGGGTCCTGAGCAGTCCAAAACTGAGCCCACTGAGAGAAATCAAAATATATGTGGTCTCTGTCCAAAGGAACATAGAGTGGTTAAGAAGTCAAAGGGTTAAAACCAAGATGATCAAGGAAGGCAATGGCAACAAAACTTGTGCTTGTTTGATTTTTGGTGGGTAGAAGATCTCTGGAAGTGAATCAGAGGTAGGAGAGGGCAATTAACAGGAAAGGAAGATGGGCACAAGCGTGAAATGAGCCTGGGGTCTAAACACTGACAATCTGGGTGTGAAGAATGCCCAAGGCACACAACATGAAGAAATGTCTGTCAGATTTTGGGAAGTACTATCTGTGTCAGTTCATTGCTGTGTAACTTTTCTGGACGTTTTCCTACAGGTTCCTCTCTGCTGTTTCTCCAAATGGCTGATGTCTTCCTTCTGCGCCAGTAGTAAGATGTGTGTTATTCATCAGGCAATTTTCTTTGACCATCAGAAATAAGCAAACCCCTCCATTCTCCTGTCCAGTCCAAGAGGGGATCTTTGCTAACACAGTAGTGTTCCTGTGTGCTCACCTCCCGGCGGCTTCCCTTGCACACTCAATCAGCAGAGACGTGCTAAAAGCCTCGGGACTTCGCTGGAGGCGATTCATTGCACAAAGTCTTGTGCCAATCTTGTCTCTTCTTGTGCCAATATTCAGTCAGACTGGTACATTCTCAGACTCATGAAAGGATATCCCAATAGAGGCAGAGAAAACATGGGCAGTATGGAGAAAATTCAGGAACTCTTTCATTACCTGATGGCTGATTCAGGGCAGTCCTCAATACAAATAAATAATATTAATGGTAATGACTTTGTGGGTTCCTACGGTAACAAGAGATGGGTAGCACTGGCTTTTGGTGGGCACTGGGGGAGGGTTTACTGTGCAGGTTTCCCTGAGAAGTTATGTCAGTGCATCTCACATGTGACTGGTTACAGCTTCTCTTCCAGATTCTGGTTTCCAGTTCAGGTTTAGGTTTCCCTGAGAAGTTATGTCAGTGCATCTCACGTGTGACTGGTTACAGCTTCTCTTCCAGATTCTGCTTTCCAGTTCAGGTTTCCAGCTCAGGTCTTCTCTTGAGCAAGATTCTGTCCTTCACCGAACAGGGCTCTTTTCATGATGCACATGAGAGCGCTAGGGTGAGACTGCTGAATCCAATTTTTAGTTCAAATATATGAAATATGTTCTTTGATCTACTTTTGTTTGTTTTTTCTAGTGGTGAAAAGCTAAAGAATTAAGTCACAGTGATGTGGCAGCAGTGGCAGTAGTGACATTATTTCTGTGCTTTGTGCTTTCCAAACATCAAAATGGGCAATCAATCTTGAATGATTTGTAGTATGAAAAAAAGCAGGCAGGCAGAATAAAGAGGAGGAGGCACAGCGTGCAAGTTCAGAAGTCAAACAGATGTCCAGGCTCTTGGTAATAACAGGGATATGTAGCTTACCCAGGGCTTAGAAATGTTGCAAGGCAAACACGATGCTGTGGGCGTTAGGAATTTCAAAATGAGGTATCCAGCCCTATGCCGTGACTTTTCCTTTTTCATTATTGAACTTCTGGGACAAATTTTGTGACAGTCTTGGGAGGACTACAGGAGGACTCTTTTGAATAGCTAGTTTGCTTTCTCATTTTCTTAAAAGTCTACCCCTAAGACTGCTGGGACAGCTATATTGTATTCCAACCCTCCCTTGAGGAGGCAGTTAAAGATTAGCATGATTAGCAGTGCCAGCTCTAGCTTTGGGTGCTGGGGTCCTTCTGTCCAGCTTTGTTCTTCTGGACCTGCTGAAGTCTCTGGTTGGGGCGTAGTTGGTTTTTCCAGCATCCAGTTTGCCAATGAGACGTGGCCTTCCTGCTGCCAGCAGAGCCTGAGGAGCGCTAGAGCTCCGTGCTGCCAACTCGTCCCACACATCATGTGATGCCAACATTGCAGAACCATCCTGGTTCCCAGATCAGCACAGGGACGTGAGATAACCCGCTTTTTTAGACTAAACGTTTGATATTCCCATGAGTTCCTCTCCACCCTTTGTTAGAACTGCGTCACGTGCCTGAATTTCCATACATAGGATCTCCTTGGCATGGGTTCCTTCCATTTCAGTGGGTTTATTTCCCTTCTGTGTTTGCCTAATTTTTAAGATCTTTCTCCTTGAGACAACAGAAGACTTCCCTTATCGTAATTGGGAAATGCTTTTGAATGTATATTCTGGAAAACAACGTGTACCTCTTAGTGTAAATGATTATGCTACGCTACATCCATTCAAAAGCAGTGATATTTCATATTATGGGGGCAAGGGGAGACATTGAGTTTAGCTAAAATAGCGCAGTGAATTTGGCAGGAACATAGAGCGTAACGCTGATCAGACTGCTTATGAGAGCAGCAAGTCTGGAATGGATGCTGTGGAAGCAAGGAATAAGAGAGATTTCAGCTATCTTCTGCCCAAATTAATTAGCATTATGTAAGGGGAGAGAAAAGCAAAAAAAATTTAAAGGGGAGGGAGACATCTGTTATGTCTCTGAGTTTTCAAGCTTGCCTGCAAATACAGGTCTCCTGGAAAGACAGAAGTATCTCTGTGCTTTTGAAACAGTGAGGGGAGTAAGTGATGAGGAGTCACTGGCTGAAATCCAGTGGTGTGGTTATTGCTAATCCTGGCTCGTTCTTACAGGGGATCGTTTGCTCTTGCAACTCTTTACGGTTATTTATTATTATGTTATTGTGGGGATTATGTAGCAGCAAAGTGTGAGGACAAACTAAAACCTCCCCGTCCTCTCCCAGCACATCTAAGCGGAGTGGCAGCTGATAGATAAAATTCCCAAACGCTCTTATCGACAGAATAAGGAAGTTTTCTGCAATATCAAGAAATTCTTACTCGGGAATGTGTTCCGTTTGCTCTCAGGTGCTGCTGGCAAAGGGCTGGTGGCTCAAGAGCACTCTGGAGTATGTACCAAGCAAAGAAGTGATTACAGTGGCGAGGTGGGAGGTAATGTTCCAGCAATTTGGAAATCACTGTCGAGAGTTATAATGTTTAGTTAAGGAAACACTTCTCTGAAATAAGACGTTAAGGCAGACTGACTCCTTCTCCCCCCACTGCTTTCCTGTAGTGGATTCTTTCAAAGTGTGTTGGGAGGAATAAAAGGAGTGAGGTCGGGTCAGACTGCTTGGCAAGGAAGGTCAGACGGGGTTAAGCAGGTCAGGTCACATTTCTGTGTCTTCTGTGGTTCTCCAAGAATTTGGGGTCACTGCTTAGAAACTGGGCTATTTGATCAGCTGTTGGTAATTTGAGCATCACACAAGAGCAAGTGGAATCAAAGATAATTCTTGAACGTGAATGATTGGAAAGAAGGAATGAATGAAACACTGTTATATTAAAAAATTAAATACACCAACCCTTTATTTTATTCCCATTTCAAATAGTCTATCATGGCTGGTTGACCTAGAAACAGTCTGACTAAGCAGCCAGAAATGTGTATTTCACTGCGCTTAAGAAATAACTGCAAAAAAGGCCATGTGTCTGGGAAAGGAGGACACACAACTTAGAAAGGTGTTGTTCTGCTGAGAAAATTAACTTGTCACTTCAAAAGTGGCTGGGCACCAAGCTTGGACAATAGCTACTTTGAATATCTGGTAAGAGATGGAATCGTGTTGAAGGGCTAAGAGTAATCTTTATCCAGTAATTGCCAAGTATTTAATAACTTTTTAAAAAAAATATATTATCATGAAGTAGTTTTCATCGCCATTCACCAGACTGGCAAATTGAGACACGCAGAGGTTAAATAACTTGCCTAAGGTCAGAGCAGACCAATAGCAGTGCTGGAGGCAGTACCTACTTTAAGCCACGTCTGCTGAAATGACTGTCTCTGAAAGAAAGCAAATTCGGGGTGGATAAATTAACTTTTATTGAATGATGAAAATGCCAGTAGAATCAAGTAAGTGATGTCAGCAGTTTGGAGAACGTAACTTCAGGACGGAATTTGTGTTCCCAGGGGAATGGAGGGAGATAAAGGAAAACTATGTGTGGGTTTTTAAATTTATTTATTTATTTTCCCCCAAATCATGTTGTTTGAGTCCTGGATAAGAATTTGGCTCAGGTGGTCCCAAATCTCTTGCTCTTTGTAGGCAGTAAGGAATTGTAAAGGAATTGTAAAGGAATATTTTCAGGCCTAAAAGCAGCAACATACATAGGAAAGGAAACCCACCTGAGACTGTTAGCTTATTAGTGAGTTCTCTAATAGTTGCTCTGGGCGATGAGAGATGCACGTGGCTCTCTGTCCCCTGCCGTCCTTGCCTTGGATCCCCCTCTCTCGAGTTCCCCAGCCCCGGGAACAGCTCTCCAGCAGGCAGGGATAATGCTGAAATTCAGAAAACACCTTTCTAGTGGGGAGCAGAGGGACTGCCCTGGCCCTTTATATTCAATAAGGAAAATCTCATTGTGGAAGGAAGAGTTTATTTACAACCCAGCAAAGGAAAGTGAGTTTCAAGGAGACATATTTTGTGGCTATTTTACTGAAGCTATAAGGACTTGCATGTACCCTCTTGTTATGTCACTCCAGAATTCTGTAATCCAGCTCAGAGTTCCTACTTCCCTGTTTTCCTCTACCCACTCCTGCTTGGCAGTTTTTTCCTCTGAGCACTGGGTTTGGACCCGTGACAGATTCCTGAACAAAACAATCTCGCTGCGCTGTGATTCCCAGTGTTCTCTTCTGCTCAGATGCACCTGCACCCCCACAGCCTCTGAGCATTTCCTACCCCTTTATGCAGTAATGGCTACTTACAGGTTAATTGTACCTACCATAAATTGAAATACTGCAGTAGTTTTATAGGGAGGGAGTGTCTTAAAATAATTTAAACTTGAACCACTCAAATATGAGAAAAAACTACTTCACAGTGAGGGTGCCAGAGCCCTGGAACAGGCTGCCCAGGGAGGATGTGGAGTCCCCTTCTTTGGAGATTTTCAAGACCCGCCTGGATGCTCCTGAGTAACATGCTCTAGCTCTAGGCAATCCTGCTTCAGCAGGGGAGTTGGACTAGATGATCTCTATGGTCCCTTCCAACTCTAAAAATTCAGTGAAATTCAGTAAACACGTTTAATCCATGACAGGTTTTCTAGTTTCTGAGTCCTGAGAATTCTCCTGTTGTTGAGGAGAACAAGGAAAGAATCACAAAGATGGCACTACAAGAACTTTGACTTATCATCTGCTTTGCAGACAAGGGAGCAGCCTTGTGTGGATATTTGGTGATGGAGGGGCTAAAGAAGCAGGGTTAGAGAGGTAAGGCTTTCCAGAAAGGCAATCCACCATCTCATCCTAGACCGTAGAGCTCCAGCAGGCATTTCTCCAGGCTAAGGGGGAGCCTCTCCAGTCTCCAGTCCCTTGGTGTCTGTGCTTAGACCACACTTTGCCTCTAGATATTACCGGTGTGAATTCTTTTCCCTTATGGGGAAAATAATAATAATAATAAGGGAAAACCCCAAGTCAAAAGTTGGTGAGTAGTTCTGGCATTTTCTAAAGCAGCCACTGTGGTATTTTCCTTTGAAAAGCTTGAAATGTAGACACTGCAGTTACACCACCTTATTTTCAACGGCTTATTAATACTGTGTACGTTTAGTTTTCCTCCATAACACTATCAAGAGCAACTCATTTAAAACAACACACAGGCAAATGTATTCTTACTTTTTATAGTTGGAGGGAGAAGGATGAGTGTCAGTCAGTCAAGACTAGTTCCAAATATGTCTCCAACCAGGCCTCCTACAGAATAAGTGATGCTGGCTGGGAGCCACCCGGCTTACTCAGGGCTACAGCTCTTTAAAGAATGTTTGTTATGGATTTCCACAGTAGAGATATTTACCAGGGAAGAACAAACAGATCCTGCTACTGTGTTTCCTTGTGCTTCATAGAAGTGCTCTAAACTGCTTACACTGTTGCCTAATACTGTTTAGATTAGTTTCACTTTCTGGGTTTTGTTTCCTCCCGCCCTGTGTTGGCGTTTGTGGGGACGCAGAGTCGCTGAAACAAGTCGTGTAGTCCCCCTTGGTAGCCCAGGTTCTTGCAGGACCTCACGAGGGACACTTTCCATAGCACCAGGCGGGGAAGTTGGGCAGGGGTTTGCAGAAAGCATCCCAGCTGGCTTCAAAACACCGCGGCTGTGGAGACGAGCCAGGCTTGGAAGCGCTTGATCCTGCCCACTCTGCAAACACACGAGCCTTTGAGCTTAAACCAGGGTTAATGCTTCAGGGTTATTCACCAATGATTCCATTTGCCAGTTCGGACAAAGCCTGGGAAATTTATCTTCAGGACACAACCATCCCGAAAGCTTCACACCTCTTCTTTGGAGGAAGTGTGTTAGGCTTGCACTAGACCTTCAGAAGGTGGTGTGAATTTCCTGGCCTTCTGCTGGAATGGTAGAGAAAGCTCGGTGCCAACTAGGGGATGAATTTCACTTGAGAGTTATTTTTGATTTTATCATAACCCCAAAATGTTTGCCTTACTCAGATGTTTGCCTTGTATAGTTTGTCTTTGCTGCTTTGCTTCTCTTAAGGAATATTCCATACAATTTTTCAAGTTTCTTGTAACCCTGTAATGCCTCAAGCAATTATTCAATTTAAAACATGAAGGGACAAAAAGTTACTGCCCATGGACAAAACCAAACATTTTAGTCATTTATAGTGTTATTTTAAATATACATATAATTATTCTTTTGGGCATCTCCACATGACATTTGCCATTTTTAAAGATGCGAGGATGATTTATTTTCATACGAAGAGCAACAGAGGGTTTTTTTTGGCTGCGAGGGGACAGAGAGACAGAGAGCAGTTGTGGCAGAGCAGGGATGGGAATTGCAGGGACTGAATGTCAGTGGGGTTGCCTGTGGGAACTATGGCAGAAGAAAGCAGAGGGGGAAGAGCGTGGGCTAAAGGAGGGTGGCAGGGGGTTCAGACTGGGGTGAGAGGGACTGCAAAGGGGTTGGGAAGTCCAGCAGGAGATGCAGGGACTACATAGTAGAGAATGGAGAAACTTCTAGGGGGGAGAAAGAGGCATCACACAAAGCAGGATGAGAACTGTGTGATGGGATGCTTCAGCCAGGGAGTGGGAGTCTTCAGCCTGGCCTGGTGCTCACTATTTGTTTTCCTTTTCCCTGCTCGTTAATTGTTGAGGCCAATGACCATTAAGGCAGTGGACCTCCTGCTATTGGGTTTATCTCTACTTTTACAGTCCTGTCAAGCAGCAGTAATGTAGATAAGCTGCTAGATGGAAGCTGTGCAGACACTAATTAAAACTACACTGAGAATTACAAGGAAAAACTCAGCTATACTCATATCGAAAAGAAACTTAAAGTACAAGAGCTGTCAGTTCAAACCTGCCAGTCAAATGGCACCGCTTAGCTCTGCTGGGTCAGCTCCTGTCTGCCTGACTTAAAGATTTAGACAGACCTGTTAAAATATATAATAAAGATCTGGCTATGCCCATTGCATAATGTAATCAAAGCAAGCCCTCTTCTAAAGCAGTTCATGCCTGATCTTTTTTTTTATTCTGCCAATGTAATTCCATGAATTTCAGCAGGGATACTATTGGCTGATAGAGCAGCACAGATACATGTCCTCACTATTTTCTAGCCTGCATCATACGTGGCAGTGGGTTATGTTGTAAAGTGTCTGTAGTCTGCTTGAATCAGAAGAGGCTTCTGTAATCTCTCACTGGGAATTTTGACACAATCTATTATTTACAGTCTGGTGTGTGAAAGGAATTCAAGAGCTGAGGCCAGCAGAAGTAGAGCAATCCAGAAGGGTGAAAACTACCACCTTTCTTACAGTGTATCTTGCTGGGAAAGTTCAGTTTTACAAAGAGCAAACATACCAGTTTCATACCTCTGCATTGCCAGAGGCAGGACCACTCAGTAGAGCATTAGAGTGTTTGAGGTACGTGAAACGATGACCTTAAGAGGCCAGGGCAATTTGAGGACAGCTTCAATTTAAAGAGGTGTATCCACAGACAATGGGAAGGATTAGAGTTCGTCTCCAAACCAGGTAGGACAGAAGACACCTTGCTGTAGAGGTAGTCATTATCCTGGCAGTTGCGTGTGATACAGACAATACCTTGCTGTTCATCAAGGGCAGAACGTAGATTTGCCTCTGGAGGAGGGCGTACACGTCCCAGTCCCGCAGGAACAGCTGCTTAATTAATAAAGCCATGAGGAAAATTCTGTTTGGCTTTGTTCTCTCTGCTCTGACTTCAGGGTTGATGAGTCTGAGGAACAGGGAACTGCACAAAACTGTTTACTGCAGTGTCTTGGGACCTTCCAGCAGCAAAGAACACACTTCTTGATGGCTGTTTTGTTGGAAATAAGAGTCATGCATCCGTACAGAGTTCGTGAGCACCCTTCCACTACATACAAATTTTAATGTGGCACTTGAACAGTTCCTGCCACATAAAAACTACAGCATCGAGTAGCACTTGGGCCATATCGCTCTGCAGCAGGAAAACATACTAGAAAGTAGGTCGTGGAAATAATCCTGCTGGTTCCAGTAATCAGAGTATACAAAGGGGTCGAAAGTTCAGAGCGAGCTGGGGAATGCAGTCGGAGAGTTTCTTCTGCCTGAGTGCTGGACACGACGCGTTCTCTCCGAGGGGCTGCTGGAAGGAGGATTTCTTGTAAGTGGGACATAGCCATCAGCTGGGCTCGATAAAAAATGCAAAGTTTACAGAGTCCTTTCTTCCCTGGAACCTGGTCTTCCTTCCTCTCTGAAGAAGGAAGTTCTTCAGAGCAGAGCGTGGGGAGTAAAAAATTGCTAGGTCTCTATGTTGAGATGTGTAGGTTCTACATGTTGGATGTGTACCTGAGCTGCTGGACACCTCTGTGGTGGTTTGTGCATTCCCACCCAAAGAGTTTAGACACAGGATAAGAGAGAGAAAAGGAGAAAACTTTTTCTCTCCTTTGACTGGATGTGGGTCGAGTTTAAGATTAATTTTGGGTTAGAAACTGTGAAGAAAAAAATATTACTTTTTTGAAAGTGGTTAAATTGTCTTGGCATTTCAGTGTGATTATTCCTGTGGTATTTTGGCTGCTCCTGTCCCAGGACCAGGACCCAGAATCCAAAGCTATGGAGTTGCTTCAGAACGCAGAGATCAGAATCCAAAGCTATGGAGTTGCTTCAGAATGCAGAGATGCTCCTGAGGTTTTGATAGAGGGATTTGTGTCCATGGTTATTTCTCTGCTCCTAGTCAAAGCAGAAGCTCTGAAAACTCTTTGAGAATGTGGGGGCTGATCACCTGGCTTCTGTGTATGTGTGGCACATCAATAAAGCTGCACATGGGCTATGTGTGGGGTAAGGTCCTAATTTTATCTCTTCCTCACAAATGGTAGTTTATGGTGTATCCTTACATGAGGGATGTGTATAAGCCATCGTGTTTAATAACTATCAATGGATCAGTCCTCCATGAAATAGTTTAAGTCCTTCCAAATCCTAGCGCCTCCACAGCATCCTGCATCAAATTAATTCCACAGTTTCAATTATGAAGAAAAATCTTTGTTTTGTCTGGTTTTAAACTAATTTATCAGATTTCTTCACCATGGTTCCTTGATCCTTGTAACGCGAGAAATAGTAAATAACAATATTTCACCTGTTTTGCCCATAACACTCAGGATTTACATCTTTTTCCTCATTCTCTCTTCTCTGAGCTGATGATAACTAGTTAATACAATTTTCATCATTGCTCCAGTCCTTGCGTGGCTTTGCTCTTCAGTGTCTGTGCGTGTGAAATGAGGACAGTGCTCCCTACACCATAAGATAATTGGGGCTTGTAAAGAACTTGAGAACTATTACACAGAAAAGGTATTACTGTGTTGTTCAAAATGCTGCATAGAAATTCATTCACAAGTATGTGTCCAGGTGACCAGTAGAAATGTGGTCACTCATTCACAAATTGCTTTTCTTCTAAAATACAGATATTGATTACAGGCATCATTTTTTTCAAATGTGGCTATTATTTACTAGAAAACACTCTCAAAATTATCTTGGCTCTATCATATGAATATTGTGGTGG
The DNA here is from genome assembly GCF_001431845.1 of Calidris pugnax. Taxonomy (NCBI): domain Eukaryota; kingdom Metazoa; phylum Chordata; class Aves; order Charadriiformes; family Scolopacidae; genus Calidris; species Calidris pugnax. The sequence continues at coordinate 11,183,849 of NW_015090783.1, read as the reverse complement.
AAGAAGGGTGTACAGTGAGTCCATTCAAAACACAAATTGGTATTAACTGAAAGAAAAGCCCCCCACCTCCTGATTCATTGCCTCTCTCCTCAATCACAATTCATAGGATGCATCTATCATTCCTGAGCCAAATGAAAGGGTGATACAAAATCCCGGGCAAGTATCAAGTCATTTTACCATAATTAAAGTTTGATTCGTCTCTTTCAGACCATTTTTGCCTTGCTAAATCTTTGAAAGAGGGATTACTGTAAGTAAAGAGTCTAAATGGCAACCTTTGACGTTCAACCAGGTTCTCTCTGAGGAGTTTGTTTATAGCTAGTGCCTTAATCTTTCCCTTTCAGATTGTCTCTTCAGATCCCTTTGTTTTACTTAATGTAAATATTCCAGCAGATTTCAGAACCAAATAGTGATGAATGTGATTAGAATCAGGGCTTTGTTAAGCAGTATGAGAAGATCCTTTATTTCAGCGAGGGAGATACATCACCTCTGTTGCAAATTATCTCATGCTGACAGAGTGAAATGTACTGTAACCTGATGAAAAGGGAACATGATCTAACTGTATCGATACAGGGGGAGAGCGACGCACACAGTGTTCAAAACAAGCATGTCAGGAAGAGTTTGGGTTTTTTTCTTGTTTTCATTTTCTGAGGCAGATAGTGAGGTAATTGTTTCTCTGGATAGGAAAGTACAGCCCGTGCCTGGTTGATAGGTGGGTCTTATTCATTTGCTCATTAATTGACAGTTTACGGTATATGTAACAGGGACAATCGCAGTCAGAATGACGAAGAGCCATCTCGCACAGAAAACATTACAGGATCCCATCTTGTGAAATTCTACACTGAACACTTCTTAAAAACCTTTTTTCAGGGGAACAGATGGATTGTTTACAGGCAGTAATTAAGACCATGTCCCTTCCCTAAAATGCTTTTGATGTTGGGGCCAAATTTCATTTACTGTTACATCAAATCTCAGATTAAGTCATTATCTACTTCATCTAAGCCAACAGAGCCAGTCTGGATTAATAGAGGGGTTGTTGGGAGAAATATCTGCTTAAAATACATATATAGTAACAGGGAGAGGAGGTGAAAAGCAATGCCATTGGGCACTAATACGGAGCAAAGCCCATAGGGGAGACCTTCTTGCTCTCTACAACTCCCTGAAAAGGAGGGTGTAGCCAGGGGGGGTCGGTCTCTTCTCCCAAGGAACAGGCAATGGGACAAGAGGAAATGGCCTCAAGTTGCACCAGGGGAGGTTCAGATTGGAGATTAGGAACAATTTTTACACAGAAATGGTTACTAAGCATTGGAATGGGCTGCCCAGGGAAGGGGTTGAGGCACCATCCCTGGTGGTGTTTAAAGGACGGGTTGACATAGTGCTTAGAGACATGGGTTAGTGATGGTTTTTTATCAGAGTTAGGTTGATGGTGGGACAAGATGATCTTACAGGTCCCTTCCAACCCAGACAGTTCTATTATTCTAAAGTTATTTGGGTCTGGGGTCTCGTTTGCTTCTTTGTTGGGTCACTGGTTTGCTGAATAGATCCCAGAATAAGTTACAGTCCAGAAATTTGGCTGCCCATGTGAAAATCTGTTGAGATTTCTTGATGTTGGGGGAGGAGGGGGCACAGTGTTCATAGATGGTTGCTTACATACAGGATTTTACAAACATATAAATAATATAATTTACCATTGATGCAGGTTAAAGGCATCACCATATTCAAACTGATGACAAGAGTAGCAGGACCAGTCATTGTCCTGTGTGCACAAAACCAGGCTGTCCTTTGTCACTCTTCTCTTGAAAAGGGCTTGATACTGCAGTTGAGGCTGAAGCTTCCTGTACGGACTCGCTGTATTCAATTTTAAAAAGTAGTTTATCTGCCAAAGTGAGTTCTTTTTGAGTCCTGCAGTCATTGACACTGCCAAACACGTCTGGTTCACCGCTCCATCACTGGACTCTTCATTCTGAGTCCTTGCTACAAAACGTATTTCTACTGAAGAACCCCATTTCCAGCTGAAATATAACACAAAGCTTCCGCTATAGTTATTTTGTAAGCGTAAGTACCTGTTTTTCAGATCATCAGGTGTATCAGTAAATGTACCTACTCTTTGTAAGTGTTTGTTAAACCTATACTTAAACTGAGCTTTGAAATGGCAGAAAATTGCATGTTGGCTTTATCATTATGGAGGAGGAGGGGGGAGAGAAGGAAAAACCATTGTCTGCTGTATGAATAAAAGAACCAGGAAGCTTTTTATTTTCCCATCGCGCATTTTTCAAACACCGGTGGTTGCAATAAAGAGGGAATGAAATGTCCCATGGCCCCATGACCATCCTGTTTGACCAAATGTGTTAAATCTGAAATTTATCCTAAAATTTGAGCGAGAGAGAATATGCTTACCCACATCTAAATCCTTGCTGGTAATTTCGACATGGAAGTTTTACATGGCATTCTTTTCTTCTTCTAAACTGCCAGGAAATGTTGCTGTACTGCTGTGACTGTACATATATACTGTTCCCATCAAAGCGAAATCTCCACTAACTTTGCTGATGATCACTCATCCGTGGTGGGGCTGTCTTCCACCACATCAACAGTGAATAGTTACCCCTGCACATTAGCTGAAGTTTTCCAGGTTGTTTTGAAAAGTTAGCAAGTAAATAGATTTATATGCCCTGTGTTGTCACCGTCAATTTCACAAACATGAGTGGGAACAAAAATATTTTTTAAAATAATTTTTAAAATTAAGTATTTTTAAAATTAAGTATTTTAAAAATAATTTGCAAAATGCCGGGGAGGTGACTTTCTGTTTTTTACTTTTAAACCACTCAGCTCCACATTACCCAAACGATCATTTTCTGCACTTGTATAAAACAAAAATAGTTTTGCTTTTAAAAGATGAGATTTGGCACTTAGGGCAAAATTTTCCTCTCCAATCTGCAATGCAGATGCCTTCGCCGCAGAGCAGATTCCAACTGCCTCTCTGCATTCACTTCATGCATAAAACTTCCACTGACGTCGATGGGAGCTCCGCGCATGGACTGCGCTCAGACAGCACACAACAGGCCGGGGGGAAGAATATTCCCCTGATTTACTTTGAATGCCCAAGACCAAAATTTAGGCAGAGATTGAAGCCGGGCTGGTACCAACCATATTAAGATGATTCTTACACAATCAGAAAATTTTCTACGAACAATTGGGACCAGGCTGTGGTCGGTTGGAGATGCTGATGTTTTGGGCAGGGTTAGCACAGCTCTGTGAATGGTTTCTCCTCCCCGAATTGAACAAGAGGTGATAAAGGTGATAACCACAAACCTACTGGCTAAGATTTCTTGTGAAAACCAAGTCTCTGCAGTCTAGGTTACGTGCAGGGCTGTTCCCAGCACGCGGGAGGAATTAATTTCCCTACAGTGCTGCCTTAAAGATATCTGTGTCTCCTTCCATTAGCAGCTGTGTTGGAGTGGGTGCCTGGTGAATCCAGCTCTCACTGTCCCTCCAGCCCATCCCTTCTGTCACGCGCTTACGATGGTAACGTGCAGAACTCCTCCAGGGAGGAGACCCTCAGGATGGAGTCAATAGGAATTATTTTGGTATTTGTACAGGAAAAGGTAACTTTTCCTTCCCCTGTGTAGGAAGAATGTGTTAAAGCCAATACCAATTGCTGTTTCTGTGTGCCTTGAGGCAATGCAAGCAGGATTTTCTCTTTAAATCACTGCTAATTAGAGTGAATAAATCTAATGAAATAGCAGCAGTGAATATTAATTGAAATAAACCCCCAAATCTCACCTAGATGTGTTTTCAATCTTTCTGTTGTTTTTTGTCTGTAAAGAGTCATACAAATAGATTTATATATGTGTGTCCATGCCTAAGAAAGTGTGAAAAAGCAAATAAAAAATCACAGATGCCAGTGCAAATGTATTTTGGTAGAAATTTCCAGCAGAAATATTTATTCAGCCATGTTGAAATCTGCTTCCTTCTCCTCCCTAAAACACTATATCTGAGAAAAAGAGCGGGGAGGTTTAGATTTCCATGGCAGATGTGGCAAATAATTAAAGACACGGGGTTAAATTTTGAGAAATACTTTTTGCTAAAATGAGACCCAAGCACCTGGCAGTCCTACTTGGACAGTGTAGGCTCCTTTGGTTTCATCAAGGCTGTGTACATAGGCTTATTGTCTCTGCAGATCCAATCACTAGATACGGTGATCTTAACTAGACATAGTGATCTTAACCATAAAATATAAAGAAAAAAAGCAAAATGGATACACTGTAACTGTTTTAAAATGGTGCAGTAGAAGATTCACACATTAATTACACTGGGTGGGATTAAGGAGAATAAAAATCTTTCTTGAAAACAGATATTATAACATAAATCCATAGAATTTTTGTTCTATAGGAAGAGTAGGAAGATGTTCTTTGCATGTTATTACTGACTTACTACTTAAATTTCTGACCAACTACTTAAAATTAATTTCTTTTATAGAACATTTTAGTAGAAAATATAAAATATAGTATCATGTACACCTTTGTCTGGCATTTTGATCTTTATAGGGATGTTATTTTTCAATTTCTTGAATGGGATAAAATGCCTTTCAGTTTAAGTGCTCGACTTGGTTCTGTGGTTTCTGTCTTTGGTTATTTCTCTATAATCTTTTTCATAACCTTGAGCAAGTCACTTAATCCCTGCATTTCATTCAGACCCAAGTTGGGTGCCAAGAGCTGGAACTCACCTGCTAACTCTGTCCTCTGTGTAGGCTTAGAGAGAAGACTCAGTAAGAAGGAAATTGAAGTATTAATTAATATCACTTGTTCTGGCATTAATCATTTGCTCAAAAATTTGTATATAAGATACAGCGGGATTAAATGGTCAACATTTATTTAAGTATCTGAAGTGAATTTTTATAAAAGAGAAGGTTCTGTCTCAACCTCAACAAAGGTTCTGAGAGCCGTTGCTTGGCTTACATGATTTATATTTATTTTCTAAAATGCATTACCGACCTTATCCATTTGGTGGACATGCTAAATCAAATTGCCCTTTTCAATTATAAAATAATTAAAAAGGGGACACAATTATTTTAAGCCTTTCCTTTCTCAAGGTGTGATCAACACCAAAGCTCGGGTATGTCTTAGACCGTAGATCCTGTGGTTTGCAAAGTTGTCAGTCCCAGTGCCCCCAGACCAGCTCGGGGTTGTCCCGTCTGATACTCCAGGACGGCCCATCTCCCGTGTAATAAATTCAGTGAAAATCCTCGTGATCAGTGTCTCTATTAGTGCGTGTTTTCCCGTCCCCTGCCTGTTACTGCGTTACACAAGAAATCTCCAATTTAGCCTCTAATCCTGGCAAGCATTTCTTGGCCCACGTCGCTCTCCTTTCATGTTGGCCAAGTTTAAAGGGGGAGAAGGAGGAGGAGACAGATTAACCAGCTGCTTTTAAAACCCATCAGCGCGTACTGTATTTACCGAGATGGGCAATAAAGACAAGCTTTAGGTCCTCTTGTTTGCTTTTCGGATAAAGACTGTGTCATGTTTGGGGAAAAGGGATCACGTTTTCTTGCACTTGTGTCTTGTGATTGGTGTGTTGCTTAAAGACTATGAGGAATAAACTTGTGCTCCAAAGGAAGTTGGCAATAAAGTTTAGTCTATAAAAAGCAACCTGCAGTTAGGATCCAGTTTCCTATTCTGAGTCAAAGCAGGGTGTCAAGTCAGAAATTGTGACCCAGCGGGTCAGGAAGGATTCCAGGACTCCTTGAATCACAACTGAAATGTGTTCCCTTCCTTTCACCCTTTTGGCCCCGGTCCCACTGGGATTACTACTGAGAATTATTTTATTCAATTCACTGCGTGACTGGTGCTTAATGGGAATGCATACCGGGCTTCCCCTGCGCTGTCTGAACTGACTGCTCTTGTTTCTCCCCCACACACCCTGCACAGGACCAGTTCCCCCCCGGCATTTGGAAGACTTTTCTCTACCTAAAACACCGGAGATGCCGAACTCTCCCCTAAACTGATGAAAATAACTGTTCTTGCTGTTTCCAGTGCCTTTGCTCATGGCATTTCATTTCTAGAAGAAAAACATCAACAAGCTCATAATGGATAGTGATTTTATTCCAGATCTTTTTCACTAGAATAATTTTCAGAAGGACACACAACTTTTTAAAGGAAGAGACCCCTGGAGGTATTCAAAACATGGGTTGATACGGTGCTTAGAGACATGGTTTAGTAATGTGGGTTTTTTTTTTATTTTGAAGGAAGAGACCCCTGGAGGTATTCAAAACATGGGTTGATACGGTGCTTAGAGACATGGTTTAGTAATCTGGGGTTTTTTTTATTTTGGGGGTTTTTTTATCAGTTAGGTTGATGGTTGGACTATATGATCTTAAAGGTTCCTTCCAACCTAGACAATTCTATGATTCTATTCTATGATTTTTCTTCTCCTTTAAAAAATCTGCGAACCTTTGAAGAAAAGCATGCGCTTTGTTTCCATGTCATCACATTTGCAATAAAGACACTGCACAACACGAGGCAGTTTTTTTCTATATTGACTGTGATTTTGTGGACACATTTGTATTATGTGGACCTTTTCTCACCTGCCTTTCTCTGTTTGTATCTGTGCTTGGCAACCTAGATGGAGAATAGGAAATATTTCTCATAGTTGGCATTCTCAAGTGGTACTGACTCCCAAATATAAGGTCACAAAGATAGTATGAAAACCCCTAAATTATATATACCATGTCTTAACACGTGGTTCTGTAGTATTATATGATGAAAATTTCAAATCCGCCTGGAAAGAAGGCAAAATGTAAAATGAATGAATCTCTTCTCATGTAGAATAGCTTTAATTTGCTGAAATGGAGTTGTAGGATGTACTTACCTGGATGGTTTTACTGAGTTTGATCATTTATTGTGAGGATGTATCCCATCCTCCTGGTTTTCTCCCCCTCAAGGGCACACTAAATGAACTGACGACATGATTTCTCTCTCTCCACTGTTATGGGAGCAGCACACGCTAAGGATGAAATGTTCAAATGTAAAGATAATGCAGTAATTAGCAAAGGGAATAGGTGCCTAAAAAAGAGATGAAAATCTAAAAGGTGCAATAACAAAGTTAGAAAGGAAATTAACTGGTAGGTAAGTGAAATTAGTGAGATGAGCAAATTCACCGCAGTTTTAGTGGTTCTGTGGATCTAAGAGCACGCTTTTGCAAAGTGACGTGATCAGGTAAAGCAGTAAGTGGTAAAACCAGGCAAAATAAGGCTGTGCCTTAATCATTTGGCTTTAATAATTCTCCTTCTCTTTTGCCCAATGTATCTCACTCTGCTACACACTGGACTATCATCAAAGGATGGGTGGAGAACACTCCGCCTAGAACACCCTGTAATTTAGTAATTAGGTCATTTTCATGGGAGATGTGGGTTTGAACCTCCTTAGGCAGATGTCTCCCGCTTTCTTGCTACTGACTTAAAAGGGGACATCACCCCAGCATCTTAAGAGAACGTTTTCTAAAAGGATGACCTTAGGTACCTGAATTGAGGAGAATGCCTGAGGATCCAGTTCTGTTGGAGGTGTGCAAAGGTGGCCATGAAGGTCAGCAGCTTGTATCTGAGAACCAGGAGTATCCAGCCTTCCTGAAGGAGGAGACTTCATACCTATCCCTTGCTTCGGTGTTTTCCTGGCTGGGGTAGGAGCAGCACGGTGTCCTCTCTGACTGTCTTGCTGAGGAACCAAACCTTCTTCACGAACGTATGTGCTGAACACCATCCTGGGAGAACAGTGCCTGATTTTAGACTGGATGATGGATCAGCCTAAGTCTATTGTAAATCTATCCTTCAATCCTTTTCCTGTCAGATTAATGCCTCTGATAGCTCTCAGGGTTAGCCCAAACCAACTAAATATGATGTTGAATTCACACCATCACCTCAAGCTCTTGATCCTTCTCTGCTTTTTAAAAGGAAGGTATGAAGCGGTCAGGAATCGAAGACGTATTATTCTAGGTTGACTTGGCACGTGCATAAAGGACAGAGTGTTTGGATAATGGACAATCTAGCACTTATTTTTCCTCAGCATGAAAAAGTCTGGATCAAAAATCCAACGCCGTGCTGCGCAGACTGTCCCGAGTTCCCTTCCCGTTCAAGACGGTGGCAGTTGTTTATCTGCCTTATTTCTCATTTGCTATGCAATAGCCTACAAGGCTTCAAACTGTGCGAGCGAGCAGGGAATGGCAATCTTTCCTTTCCTGCTTTTGCTCAAGCACATGCAGGTTATTTTAGACGATGATTCCTTTGCAGGAGAAACAATGAACCGTATGAATCAAACATTTTCACAGCGGTTGAAAACTATAGCTTGGCAACAGAGGGGAGAGGGAAAACATTAAAGACAATGTAGTAATAGCAGACAGGGAAGAAAGAGAGAGATGGGGTAGAAGATAAGAGGGTATTGGGTAGAGCACACAAGCTAAACAGGAAAAATTAGATGAGGAAAGGAATGTGAAAAAATGGGGAGGTAAAGATTGAGAAATCCATCTTGCCAGGTAAGCAAGCTGTGCTGGCTCCCTTTGGGAAGAGGGAGGGTTAGAACTGTTGACTGACCTCTGATTAAATATTATATGTATTTTCACAACATCTTAATAATAGTAGCAAAGTAATTATATTGCATAATGGTCTGAGAAATGGATACTTCTAATGTTGATTCCTAGCACTCTGCCTTGCTGCCATAGCTGCCAGGGTACCTTACAGGATGCCTTACAGGATCCCCTTATAGGATACAATGCTACGCTGCCTTGCAGGAGCACTGCAGGATCCATGAGTTCATCTTCCACGGGGTAGGCCATGCCCGAGCTTCAGATTTTGTGGTGCTTTTTAGTGGAATCTCTGTTGGGCTTGTATGTGTCCTTTGAGTGCATGTTGCTTTTGACCGGGGTGCTCTCATGGAGGTGAAAGAAAAGGGTTTGTGTCCAGCACTTAGAATGTAATTGAATTTTCATGGCTTGAGGCTTTCATATAATTTGTTCAAGGAGTTTAAGGCACGTGGCCAAACACACAGCTGATCTGTGCTTTGCTTGTACAAATGTCCCTCTACTGAAACCTGAGGAGGTGGGGTTTTTTTCCCTATTCTTATCCTGGAAACTGCTCTTAAATCTGTGTCCACCAGACATTTGCAATGGCCCCTCTACGTAGTCAGAGACAGATTTACAGCTGGTTGTGGGCTGGGGTGACCATAGTGTGAAACCCCAAAGCCAAGGGCAGATCTCCCAGAGGCAAAGCCCAAAGAGCCACAGTCTGTGGGCCGGCTACGGGGCCTGTGAGCCCTTACTTCCTGTCCCCCACCTTCTCCCGCAACCCCACCCCTTCTGAAGGGGTGCCATCTCCTCTACTCCTCTGACATGGCTTCTGCAAGCTGCTGCGCCGGGAGACGTCCCTCAGAGGGACACCGAGGTGCCTGGGGCTTAGATGATGGGGTTTCTCCAGCCTGAGGATGAGAAGGCTGCTCAATGGGACGTTGGAGAGGAAGCCGGACCCTCCACAGGGGCTCACGGAGAAGAGCAACAGGTCAAGAAGAGACATGAGAGAGACAGTGGTTCCTCTAGAGCAGCAGAAGGCCGCAGGTCCGCCAGGAGGAAGTGCTGGCCTTCAGCCATGAAGGCCCCTTCCAGCTGCCTCCTTAGGTCTTCTCAAGATTGGGCAATCAAAGGCGTTTTAAAAAGAAAATATACCGAGAAAGTACCAGCACAAAGGCTTTGCCTCTCTTCTCTGTGGGGCTTTGGGAAGTGCGTCTGGGCTCTGCTGTCCCCCCTGGTCTCCCCAGCCCAGCAGAGGCAGGGGTGCGTGGGGCTGCGGGCCCAGCCCCGGGCCTTGGGGCCAGCGAGGGGCCGGGGCACAGGAGGGCAGGGGCCACGGGAGCTGCCTCGGGTCCTGAGGGTGGGGAGACCCTGGAGCAGGTTCTCCAGAGAAGCTGTGGCTGCCCCATCCCTGCAGGTGCTCAAGGCCAGGTCTGTTGGGGCTTTGAGCCACCTCATCCAGTGACAGGTGTCCCTTCCAACCTACGCCATTCTATGAGTTCGTGATCCTCTCAGACCATCTTTTCCTGATGCGCCTGGAGTGTCACCGGGGGAGCTGTGCTTTCTTCCTCCCCTTCCTTTCTTTTTCCTACCTAAACCAAACCCCTCTGCTCCTCCCTCAGCACTTCCCATAGAGAAGAGTCTGAGAATCAGAGCAAATTGAGGAATTTTATATACCAAAGGAATAAGGACGTCATCGATTTAGGATTGAAAGGATCTATTTGTTTTAGGATTAAGTGGATATTAGGATCCCCTTCACAAAAGGATCCTCTTTTTAGGGTTAAACAATATAAGGATGTATTAGCTTTAGGATTAAAGCAAAATTGGGATTTTTGGATACCAAATCACTCTCCTCCAAACGATTCTGGCTTCCTAGCACTCTGCCTTGCTGCCATAGCTGCCAGGGTACCTTACAGGATGCCCTACAGGATCCCTTTATAGGATACAATGCTACGCTGCCTTGCAGGAGCACTGCAGGATCCATGAGTTCATCTTCCACGGGGTAGGCCATGCCCGAGCTTCAGATTTTGTGGTGCTTTTTAGTGGAATCTCTGTTGGGCTTGTATGTGTCCTTTGAGTGCATGTTGCTTTTGACCGGGGTGCTCTCATGGAGGTGAAAGAAAAGGGTTTGTGTCCAGCACTTAGAATGTAATTGAATTTTCATGGCTTGAGGCTTTCATATAATTTGTTCAAGGAGTTTAAGGCACGTGGCCAAACACACAGCTGATCTGTGCTTTGCTTGTACAAATGTCCCTCTACTGAAACCTGAGGAGGTGGGGTTTTTTTCCCTATTCTTATCCTGGAAACTGCTCTTAAATCTGTGTCCACCAGACATTTGCAATGGCCCCTCTACGTAGTCAGAGACAGATTTACAGCTGGTTGTGGGCTGGGGTGACCATAGTGTGAAACCCCAAAGCCAAGGGCAGATCTCCCAGAGGCAAAGCCCAAAGAGCCACAGTCTGTGGGCCCGTTTTTGTGGTGCTCCTGCGGAGAATGAGGCAGATAACATCGGCTTCACGAGTGATACCAGAGCACACGCCTGAGCACCACCTTTCCCACTGAGCACTACTTTCCTTCATTCCTCCTTTACATCACATTTGCCTTTCCCCTTGTTGTTTATTTGGGCACAAAGTCTCTTATACATGTAGTCACTTCATAAATCCTGCCTGACTTTTTTTCTTTGTGGTGCCTCCTGGACCTGAAGGCATAATGTCGTGTTCCGCAGCCCCAGCCTCACTGATCCGCAGACCTGCTGGTGACACTCCCGTGAGGTTTGCCCCGGAGCTGAATTAACCCAGGTCTCCAGGAGAAAACCACAGACCTTGAGCTGCTCCCCCTTTCCCTTGCGCTCTACCTAAGCTGCTTCCAAACCCGGCAAATTTATAATGTGTGGTGTCATCTCGCAGACTCTGCCAATGAATGTAAATGGCATAAAGAGCATGTGGAACAGATGGAATGAGACATGCACGTAAAGAATTAAAGTATTTGTGAGGGAATTTGGCAAGGATGTTGGAATGCTTCAAGCGCTGCGTACGGGGGTGGAGGGAGGAGACCAGGATGAGCTGGGGGGGGGCTGTGTGATGGTGATCCATTTCTTTCAGACACAATATGTGACCTATTTCTGTAACGATGCTAAACACAGCCACAAATATTCCTTTTTTCCCCAGCTTCCTTCAGGAGGCTTGACAGCTTCTTTAGCTGGAGAAAATGTTTCCTTCAGGAGGAGCTGTGAGTTGTTTGGTTTTTCATTGCAAATATTAGAGCAGATGAAGGGTAGCAAAGAGGAAAACGAAAGTAGGGGTGGGAATGGAGTGACTTGGTGCAGTCAGTAACGGTGCACTTCACAGAATCACAGAACGATGTGGGGTTGGAAGGGACCTCTGGAGATCACCCAGTATGACCCCCTGCCAGAGCAGGTCCCCAGAGCAGGTCCCACAGGAAGTGGGTGGCAATGCCTGTGGAACTGGGACAGCAGAACAACCCCTTGCTCTTTGGCCTCTGCCTCGCGTCTCTGGACCCGGTAGACCTTGTGAAGTTTTCCCCTCTTCTCCCTGAGATCTGTAAGGAGCCCCTTGCGTGGGGCCTGATCCAAGTTCCACCAAAGCCGGTGGAGAGTCTCTGTCTGGCTCACGTAGATTATTAACGATCCCTTGACCATTAAAATGCGGAAAGGGATGGGTGGGTAGAGGCCAACCAACTCTGGCCCTCCTCAGAAGAATCACTGCCCACATTGCAGACCCCCTCCATGAACTGTCCCTCCGTTAGGAATGGCCACAGGGGAGCGATCCCCAGGAAAGGAGCCCTCAGCTCCTCCTGACCTTCTTCTTCCTCACACAGAAGGATACCCTTTAAGGGCAGAGGGTACCTTTAAGGGCACAGGACCCCAGTTGCCAGAATAGGCAAGAGTCTTTTCTGGGGGTGCGGAGGAAGAGGCAGCGTCGGAGGGGAGGTACCATCAGCTACTTGGCGGTGATGGCCGTTGCTCAGGTGGCTGATGGTGTGGAGCCCATGGAGGTGGATCCACCTGCAGACGAGGAGGAGCCCATGGAGGTGGATCCACCTGCAGGATGGCTCCCCTGGCACCACTCCATCGTGCCAGGGCTCCCCTCAGGAACACCATCGACGCGGGGCCGTAGGAGCGCCCGGCCAGCGCCCTACCGTCGGCCCGGCCTCCGCACCTGCCACTAGCCAGGGGGCCCAGCTCCCTCCGCACCCAGCCGGCCTGCCGGCTCACCCTTTCCATCTCCCGGCCATCGCATGATGGCTACGGGTCCGGTCAGCTCCTCCTTCCTGTCCCCCACCTTCTCCCGCAACCCCACCCCTTCTGAAGGGGCACCATCTCCTCTACTCCTCTGACATGGCTTCTGCAAGCTGCTGTGCCGGGAGACGTCCCTCAGAGGGACACCGAGGTGCCTGGGGCTTAGACGATGGGGTTTCTCCAGCCTGAGGATGAGAAGGCTGCTCAATGGGACGTTGGAGAGGAAGCCGGACCCTCCACAGAGGCTCATGGAGAAGAGCAACAGGTCAAGAAGAGACATGAGAGAGACAGTGGTTCCTCTGGAGCAGCAGAAGGCCGCAGATCTGCCAGGAGGAAGTGCTGGCCTTCAGCCGTGAAGGCCCCTTCCAGCTGCCTCCTTAGGTCTTCTCAAGATTGGGCAAGCAAAGGCGTTTCAAAAACAAAATATACCAAGAAAGTAACAGCACAAAGGCTTTGCCTCTCTTTTCTGTGGGGCTTTGGGCACTGCGTCTGGGCTCTGCTGTCCCCCCTGGTCTCCCTGTTCGTATTTGTGCCCGTTACCTCTTGTCCTGTCCCTGGGCACCACTGAAAAAAGACAGCCCTGTCCTCTTGACACCCTCCCTTTAAGTATTTATGGGCGTTGGTCAGATCCCCCTTCAGCCTTTTCTTTTCCAGACTAAAAAGCCCCAAGTCCCTCAGCCTTTCATCATAAGAGAGATGCTCCAGTCCCTCATCACCTTTGTAGCCCTTTGCTGTCCCCTCTCCAGCCGTTCCCTGTCCTTCTGGAACTGGGGAGCCCAGAACTGGTCCCAGTGCTCCAGATGGGCCTCCCCAGGGCAGAGCAGAGGGGCAGGATGACCTCCCTCCACCTGCTGGTCACACTCTTCTTGATACCTCCCAGGATGCCATTGGCCTTCTTGGCCACCGGGGCACATTGTCAGCTCATGATCATCCTGTTGTCCACCAGGACTCGATGGTCTTTTTCCTCAGAGCTGCTCTCCAGCAGGTCAGCCCCCAACCTCTATTCCAGAATCACAGAACGATGTGGGGTTGGAAGGGACCTCTGGAGATCACCCAGTATGACCCCCTGCCAGAGCAGGTCCCCAGAGCAGGTCCCACAGGAAGTGGGTGGCAATGCCTGTGGAACTGGGACAGCAGAACAACCCCTTGCTCTTTGGCCTCTGCCTCGCGTCTCTGGACCCGGTAGACCTTGTGAAGTTTTCCCCTCTTCTCCCTGAGATCTGTAAGGAGCCCCTTGCGTGGGGCCTGATCCAAGTTCCACCAAAGCCGGTGGAGAGTCTCTGTCTGGCTCACGTAGATTATTAACGATCCCTTGACCATTAAAATGCGGAAAGGGATGGGTGGGTAGAGGCCAACCAACTCTGGCCCTCCTCAGAAGAATCACTGCCCACATTGCAGACCCCCTCCATGAACTGTCCCTCCGTTAGGAATGGCCACAGGGGAGCGATCCCCAGGAAAGGAGCCCTCAGCTCCTCCTGACCTTCTTCTTCCTCACACAGAAGGATACCCTTTAAGGGCAGAGGGTACCTTTAAGGGCACAGGACCCCAGTTGCCAGAATAGGCAAGAGTCTTTTCTGGGGGTGCGGAGGAAGAGGCAGCGTCGGAGGGGAGGTACCATCAGCTACTTGGCGGTGATGGCCGTTGCTCAGGTGGCTGATGGTGTGGAGCCCATGGAGGTGGATCCACCTGCAGACGAGGAGGAGCCCATGGAGGTGGATCCACCTGCAGGATGGCTCCCCTGGCACCACTCCATCGTGCCAGGGCCCCCCTCAGGAACACCATCGACGCGGGGCCGTAGGAGCGCCCGGCCAGCGCCCTACCGTCGGCCCGGCCTCCGCACCTGCCACTAGCCAGGGGGCCCAGCTGCC
>NW_015090783.1:11166988-11168529 GCF_001431845.1 Calidris pugnax | reverse complement strand
TCCCTCATCACCTTTGTAGCCCTTTGCTGTCCCCTCTCCAGCCGTTCCCTGTCCTTCTGGAACTGGGGAGCCCAGAACTGGTCCCAGTGCTCCAGATGGGCCTCCCCAGGGCAGAGCAGAGGGGCAGGATGACCTCCCTCCACCTGCTGGTCACACTCTTCTTGATACCTCCCAGGATGCCATTGGCCTTCTTGGCCACCGGGGCACATTGTCAGCTCATGATCATCCTGTTGTCCACCAGGACTCGATGGTCTTTTTCCTCAGAGCTGCTCTCCAGCAGGTCAGCCCCCAACCTCTATTCATGCAGGGGGTTATTTCTCCCCAGGTGCAGCACCTACACTTGCCTTTATTGAAGTACATCAGGTGCCTCTCTGCCCAACACTTACCTGTGCTCCGTGCAAGTAAGCAGTGAAGGAAGTATTACACTAATGCAGTTGTTAAATTTACTTGTGAAATGAGGTACGGTTTTAATTTTAAAATCATCCTATATATTGGCTTAGATCTAATACATGTATACACACAAAGAGGGAGGTTTTTTGAGTGCCTCACCAAATTGGAAAGGAACAAGAAGAAATTTTATGTAGAAGTGACAAAGAAAAGCCATCGGAAAATGGACTAAAAAGCATCAGGCTGCCTTGTCACGGACTTCTACAGACCCTTTCCTTTTGCGATTCCTCTAAGCAAACTCGGGGACTGACTTTTTTGAGCAGCTCATTGTATAACCTTTTCCTTGGAACAGGGGAGCGATCCCCAGGAAAGGAGCCCTCAGCTCCTC
Organism: Calidris pugnax; assembly: GCF_001431845.1. NCBI lineage: Eukaryota > Metazoa > Chordata > Aves > Charadriiformes > Scolopacidae > Calidris > Calidris pugnax. Next base: position 11,167,754 of record NW_015090783.1, on the reverse strand, counting down.
CTGACCTTCTTCTTCCTCACACAGAAGGATACCCTTTAAGGGCAGAGGGTACCTTTAAGGGCACAGGACCCCAGTTGCCAGAATAGGCAAGAGTCTTTTCTGGGGGTGCGGAGGAAGAGGCAGCGTCGGAGGGGAGGTACCATCAGCTACTTGGCGGTGATGGCCGTTGCTCAGGTGGCTGATGGTGTGGAGCCCATGGAGGTGGATCCACCTGCAGACGAGGAGGAGCCCATGGAGGTGGATCCACCTGCAGGATGGCTCCCCTGGCACCACTCCATCGTGCCAGGGCCCCCCTCAGGAACACCATCGACGCGGGGCCGTAGGAGCGCCCGGCCAGCGCCCTACCGTCGGCCCGGCCTCCGCACCTGCCACTAGCCAGGGGGCCCAGCTCCCTCCGCACCCAGCCGGCCTGCCGGCTCACCCTTTCCATCTCCCGGCCATCGCATGATGGCTACGGGTCCGGTCAGCTCCTCCTTCCTGTCCCCCACCTTCTCCCGCAACCCCACCCCTTCTGAAGGGGCACCATCTCCTCTACTCCTCTGACATGGCTTCTGCAAGCTGCTGTGCCGGGAGACGTCCCTCAGAGGGACACCGAGGTGCCTGGGGCTTAGACGATGGGGTTTCTCCAGCCTGAGGATGAGAAGGCTGCTCGATGGGACATTGGAGAGGAAGCCAGACCCTCCACAGAGGCTCACGGAGAAGAGCAACAGGTCAAGAAGAGACATGAGAGAGACAGTGGTTCCTCTGGAGCAGCAGAAGGCCGCAG
>NW_015090783.1:11148697-11166648 GCF_001431845.1 Calidris pugnax | reverse complement strand
TTTTCTGGGGGTGCGGAGGAAGAGGCAGCGTCGGAGGGGAGGTACCATCAGCTACTTGGCGGTGATGGCCGTTGCTCAGGTGGCTGATGGTGTGGAGCCCATGGAGGTGGATCCACCTGCAGACGAGGAGGAGCCCATGGAGGTGGATCCACCTGCAGGATGGCTCCCCTGGCACCACTCCATCGTGCCAGGGCCCCCCTCAGGAACACCATCGACGCGGGGCCGTAGGAGCGCCCGGCCAGCGCCCTACCGTCGGCCCGGCCTCCGCACCTGCCACTAGCCAGGGGGCCCAGCTCCCTCCGCACCCAGCCGGCCTGCCGGCTCACCCTTTCCATCTCCCGGCCATCGCATGATGGCTACGGGTCCGGTCAGCTCCTCCTTCCTGTCCCCCACCTTCTCCCGCAACCCCACCCCTTCTGAAGGGGCACCATCTCCTCTACTCCTCTGACATGGCTTCTGCAAGCTGCTGCGCCGGGAGACGTCCCTCAGAGGGACACCGAGGTGCCTGGGGCTTAGACGATGGGGTTTCTCCAGCCTGAGGATGAGAAGGCTGCTCAATGGGACGTTGGAGAGGAAGCCGGACCCTCCACAGAGGCTCATGGAGAAGAGCAACAGGTCAAGAAGAGACATGAGAGAGACAGTGGTTCCTCTGGAGCAGCAGAAGGCCGCAGATCTGCCAGGAGGAAGTGCTGGCCTTCAGCCGTGAAGGCCCCTTCCAGCTGCCTCCTTAGGTCTTCTCAAGATTGGGCAAGCAAAGGCGTTTCAAAAACAAAATATACCAAGAAAGTAACAGCACAAAGGCTTTGCCTCTCTTTTCTGTGGGGCTTTGGGCACTGCGTCTGGGCTCTGCTGTCCCCCCTGGTCTCCCTGTTCGTATTTGTGCCCGTTACCTCTTGTCCTGTCCCTGGGCACCACTGAAAAAAGACAGCCCTGTCCTCTTGACACCCTCCCTTTAAGTATTTATGGGCGTTGGTCAGATCCCCCTTCAGCCTTTTCTTTTCCAGACTAAAAAGCCCCAAGTCCCTCAGCCTTTCATCATAAGAGAGATGCTCCAGTCCCTCATCACCTTTGTAGCCCTTTGCTGTCCCCTCTCCAGCCGTTCCCTGTCCTTCTGGAACTGGGGAGCCCAGAACTGGTCCCAGTGCTCCAGATGGGCCTCCCCAGGGCAGAGCAGAGGGGCAGGATGACCTCCCTCCACCTGCTGGTCACACTCTTCTTGATACCTCCCAGGATGCCATTGGCCTTCTTGGCCACCGGGGCACATTGTCAGCTCATGATCATCCTGTTGTCCACCAGGACTCGATGGTCTTTTTCCTCAGAGCTGCTCTCCAGCAGGTCAGCCCCCAACCTCTATTCATGCAGGGGGTTATTTCTCCCCAGGTGCAGCACCTACACTTGCCTTTATTGAAGTACATCAGGTGCCTCTCTGCCCAACACTTACCTGTGCTCCGTGCAAGTAAGCAGTGAAGGAAGTATTACACTAATGCAGTTGTTAAATTTACTTGTGAAATGAGGTACGGTTTTAATTTTAAAATCATCCTATATATTGGCTTAGATCTAATACATGTATACACACAAAGAGGGAGGTTTTTTGAGTGCCTCACCAAATTGGAAAGGAACAAGAAGAAATTTTATGTAGAAGTGACAAAGAAAAGCCATCGGAAAATGGACTAAAAAGCATCAGGCTGCCTTGTCACGGACTTCTACAGACCCTTTCCTTTTGCGATTCCTCTAAGCAAACTCGGGGACTGACTTTTTTGAGCAGCTCATTGTATAACCTTTTCCTTGGAAGATGCATCTGGAAGTTGGTGGTTGTAGCTTGGACATGCCCTGAGCATAGCCTTGCAGGGAGCTGCTTGATCTGCTGCCTGCCACCAGTGACACATTCACATGGATTACGGAGACATCCCAATTTTCCCTCCAATTTTGTGATCTTCGGTCTCCGTTTCTTGGGGAGGGGTCACAGAAGCCCTAAGTCTGTGGGTAAATGGTCTTGTTTGCAGCTCAGACAAAACATCTAAATTCATCCATGCGACAGGAAGGTTTCTCCCAGCCACAGGAAAAGCAGATATATTCACTGAAAAGAGTTTTGAAAGGAAAAAGTCCCCCTTATTTGAGCAATGCAGACCAGCAGTCTTAGGAAAAGGTAACACCTGCTGGTTTTCATTAAATCCCTAACACGGCTTCTGATGGTGCTACTGGATTTTAAAGGAAGCCCATGTCCAGTTCGTTTGCCCAAAAATAAACCCTGAAACAACAATGTGAATAGAAGAGACAAGTCAGGTTTCCCTTGATAATCATAAAGGGTTCAAATTACCTTCCTTTCCATCCCCAAAGGGGGCATAAATACCTCATTTATGAGATTGTTTGCGCATGACTAATCTATTTCTACTTGCTAATTGTAATGACTAATGCGTCTTACAAGACAAATATTAGCTTGTAATAATACCTGAACAAGTAGATTTATAAGCGTTAAGCAAAAATACAAATAATTAGCAGAAGCTGACTGGTATTATCTTCTAATTAACTGTACAGACACTTTCTATTCGGAATAAAAAGTAAGAAGATTTCTCAAGAAAATCTCAAGAAATATCTAGGCCAAGCGATGTTCCTCTTGAAAGAAAGGCAGGAGCCAGGTAATATTTAATTTTCACGGGAGCTGAATTCAGTCGTACTTCCCCCACTGACGTCAGTGCCAGAAAGGCACTTTTGGCCTGTTCCTACCTGCTGAGCCCATCTGTCCGCTGGGGAGGGTTTGGCAGCCTCCTCCCAGGAGAAGGGATTGTGAGAGATGGGATGGGTATTTCTGTGCTGCCCAACTCACTGACCGCTGCGCCCAGAGCTGGATCTGAGAGAGCAGTGCTGCCCCAAGACGAGGTTTGATTCTGCTGTCCCCCCTGGTCTCCCTGTTCGTATTTGTGCCCGTTACCTCTTGTCCTGTCCCTGGGCACCACTGAAAAAAGACAGCCCTGTCCTCTTGACACCCTCCCTTTAAGTATTTATGGGCGTTGGTCAGATCCCCCTTCAGCCTTTTCTTTTCCAGACTAAAAAGCCCCAAGTCCCTCAGCCTTTCATCATAAGAGAGATGCTCCAGTCCCTCATCACCTTTGTAGCCCTTTGCTGTCCCCTCTCCAGCCGTTCCCTGTCCTTCTGGAACTGGGGAGCCCAGAACTGGTCCCAGTGCTCCAGATGGGCCTCCCCAGGGCAGAGCAGAGGGGCAGGATGACCTCCCTCCACCTGCTGGTCACACTCTTCTTGATACCTCCCAGGATGCCATTGGCCTTCTTGGCCACCGGGGCACATTGTCAGCTCATGATCATCCTGTTGTCCACCAGGACTCGATGGTCTTTTTCCTCAGAGCTGCTCTCCAGCAGGTCAGCCCCCAACCTCTATTCATGCAGGGGGTTATTTCTCCCCAGGTGCAGCACCTACACTTGCCTTTATTGAAGTACATCAGGTGCCTCTCTGCCCAACACTTACCTGTGCTCCGTGCAAGTAAGCAGTGAAGGAAGTATTACACTAATGCAGTTGTTAAATTTACTTGTGAAATGAGGTACGGTTTTAATTTTAAAATCATCCTATATATTGGCTTAGATCTAATACATGTATACACACAAAGAGGGAGGTTTTTTGAGTGCCTCACCAAATTGGAAAGGAACAAGAAGAAATTTTATGTAGAAGTGACAAAGAAAAGCCATCGGAAAATGGACTAAAAAGCATCAGGCTGCCTTGTCACGGACTTCTACAGACCCTTTCCTTTTGCGATTCCTCTAAGCAAACTCGGGGACTGACTTTTTTGAGCAGCTCATTGTATAACCTTTTCCTTGGAAGATGCATCTGGAAGTTGGTGGTTGTAGCCCTGAGCATAGCCTTGCAGGGAGCTGCTTGATCTGCTGCCTGCCACCAGTGACACATTCACATGGATTACGGAGACATCCCAATTTTCCCTCCAATTTTGTGATCTTCGGTCTCCCTTTTTTGGGGAGGGATCACAGAAGCCCTAAGTCTGTGGGTAAATGGTCTTGTTTGCAGCTCAGACAAAACATCTAAATTCATCCATGCGACAGGAAGGTTTCTCCCAGCCACAGGAAAAGCAGATATATTCACTGAAAAGAGTTTTGAAAGGAAAAAGTCCCCCTTATTTGAGCAATGCAGACCAGCAGTCTTAGGAAAAGGTAACACCTGCTGGTTTTCATTAAATCCCTAACACGGCTTCTGATGGTGCTACTGGATTTTAAAGGAAGCCCATGTCCAGTTCGTTTGCCCAAAAATAAACCCTGAAACAACAATGTGAATAGAAGAGACAAGTCAGGTTTCCCTTGATAATCATAAAGGGTTCAAATTACCTTCCTTTCCATCCCCAAAGGGGGCATAAATACCTCATTTATGAGATTGTTTGCGCATGACTAATCTATTTCTACTTGCTAATTGTAATGACTAATGCGTCTTACAAGACAAATATTAGCTTGTAATAATACCTGAACAAGTAGATTTATAAGCGTTAAGCAAAAATACAAATAATTAGCAGAAGCTGACTGGTATTATCTTCTAATTAACTGTACAGACACTTTCTATTCGGAATAAAAAGTAAGAAGATTTCTCAAGAAAATCTCACGGAATAAAAAGTAAGAAGATTTCTCAAGAAGCTGTAGAAATATCTAGGCCAAGCGATGTTCCTCTTGAAAGAAAGGCAGGAGCCAGGTAATATTTAATTTTCACGGGAGCTGAATTCAGTCGTACTTCCCCCACTGACGTCAGTGCCAGAAAGGCACTTTTGGCCTGTTCCTACCTGCTGAGCCCATCTGTCCGCTGGGGAGGGTTTGGCAGCCTCCTCCCAGGAGAAGGGATTGTGAGAGATGGGATGGGTATTTCTGTGCTGCCCAACTCACTGACCGCTGCGCCCAGAGCTGGATCTGAGAGAGCAGTGCTGCCCCAAGACGAGGTTTGATAATACAATGCTTTTTGAGATGGGCTGTTTTGCTTTGTTTAAATAAAACGTTGCAACTCTGCAGTGATGCTGCCCGTAATTTATTCAAAGTGAGCTCTCTTTGAGGGAGGTGGAACGTCAGAATCATTATGGAATGTATCTCCAAAGTTTTGCAGATGATAGACACACGTAACAGCAAAGGTATTTTCCAACTCTTCAGATACAAAGTTTAGTTAAAGCACCACAGCTCATATTGTATTTAAAAAACGGATTTAAAGGAACTGTATTGACTTTCATGCCTCCTGAATGCATGCTTGAGTGCTCACAGGATATTACTTCAAATATGGTATTCTAGAGTAACTTTTGATGATAATAACGTAATCCTTCACTTAAAATCTGCAAGTATTACCCGAAATATTTGACCTATATTACAGAGAGTCACCCAGCAGCCAATAGGCCTGCCTAAAACCACAAAGTGAGATGAGGATAGTGCTAGAAATGTTATCCAGCCCTCCTGCTCCCAGTTCCTTTCTTCAGGTTTGACATCTCCCAGGGTTTTAAGGTTCTAATAAGTGATCATAATATTGCAGGCTGAGAAGTCGAATGGGGAGGCTCCCCTTCTGGCAGGTATCACACGGACACGTGAGTGTTGTGCCTGTTGCAAAAAATGACAAAGCCAAACTGTAGACGGGGAATGTTCTCAGCCTGCAGCTCGGGGGTCTGCGTCCTGTTGAATCTTTGCAAAGACTCAGTGTATTTACAGTGGTAAACAGCAACAAAATAGTGATTTCTGTGCATTCATTATTGCTCTGAAGTTTCTCATTTGATCAAACTATACAGCTATGATTTTAGCTTGGATTTTACACAAAAATATTTCTTCCAAATACGAATTTGGAGCACCAACTGTGTTTTGTCAAATACTGTATTAGCTCGGAGCTCTGGAACAGAATTTAGACACTGCATGTGTGCCGTGACTTGTAGCTTTGTCAATCATTTAAAAAAATCTGTTTGGAGCACTCACTACACTTCCAACTAAAAAATCCCTGCATTTCAGAATAAGTTCGTATCCCTGAAGGCTCAACTAATGTGAAATAATCAGCAAGTACGAACACTACTTGTTTCCTAATATGAGTGGAAGGGTTTGTTTAAACGAGCAGAGTTGATCTTTGCCCAAGTTAGGTCCATGTGCCAGAAAGCTGAAGGTCATCCCTGATTAGACTAAAACAGGATCAGCTGTGGCTTCAGAAAACGCAGTGGCTAATATGGACTAGTGCCTGGTGCTCAGAGCGGGCAGGGAGGGCAAAGCGTGAGGACAAGGACCCCTATTTCTTCTGGGCCAGAAAAGAGGCTCCTGTAGCGACCAGGTCATTCCTACACTTTCCATCTGGCTTTGCAAACCCATTTGGATTTTTTACTGCTCTTCCACATAAAATCTGTTAAAGGATTTTCATCACAAATTATCAACTGAGTTCATACGTAGGTACTAGTTATGTTGTTTGTCTTACGTGAGGCCAAGAGACCTCAGTCTCCATGCAGAAAAACAATAAATGTAACTGTATAATTCATTTCATTATTTGTCAAGCAAAGACAACCATTTCAGTTTCTTTTAGTCTGGAGAAGAGAAGGCTGAGGGGGGATCTGATCAATTTATAAAATACTTAAAGGGAGGGTGTCAGGAGGATGGGGCCAGTCTTTTTTCAGTGGTGCCCAGGGACAGGACAAGAGGAAAAGGGCACAAGCTTGAATAGAAAAAGTTCCACGTAAACATGAGGAGGAACTTCTTTCCTGTGAGGGTGGCAGAGCCCTGGCAGAGGCTGCCCAGAGAGGTGGTGGAGTCTCCTTCTCTGGAGACATTCAAACCCCACCTGGACACGTTCCTGTGCAACCTGCTCTGGGTGGACCTGCTTTGGCAGGGGGTTGGACTAGATGATTTCCAGAGGTCCCTTCCAAACCCATGTGATTCTGTGATTTTTCCTGAGATGAGCATCAGAAAAATCCAAAAAAGCAATATTCACCAGGCTGCAGAAATACAGAAGGATGAACAGATATCTGTGAGCTGTCCTGGCACTCTGAAAGATAGGGACCCTTTAAACACACATGTCAAGCCATGGCTAATTTCTTAAGTGATCAAGAAAGCAGCTGATTAAATTAAAAGCAGTTGAAATATTTTATTGTATGTGAGTATAATTTCTTATAAGGCTAATATTTTACATTTTTGGTAGTGGGAGTAGTAGTAAAATAAATAGGATTTGCTCCATAATTCATTTTTTAAAATTAGAGCTTGTGAAACCTTGAAATCTCAGAGAAATTAGTTGTTTCACTTAATAGGGCTTGGAAACAGGGATGTCAACGGGCCATCTATGGAAGCCTTATGTCTCTAATTCTTTTATTCCTTCTCCTAATTTCAGCAAAAGCTTTCAGCACAACGTTTATCTGCGGTTGATGGATCACTGAACGCTTACAACTGAAGAAAATGAGCATCAAAGGTATCCGGTAAATTATTTTAATGGTTGGATCTTTCACAGAGCAAGCTTCACCTTTCCTTTGCTTTGTTTTCTATAAAAATACAGTTTATGTATGTTTTAAAGGCAGGATTTAGCAGTAGCTTACTATTTGCTTTAATTTACATTTCTTCTAAGTGAGCTGTAAGTGGAGTTGACAGCTTTGTGGCCGAAGGGAAGTCCTGATACTGAGGTTCCAGAACAAAAGGGCCTTAATGAGGTCAGGGTGGTAACAGAGTGTAAACCTGAGCAGCTCTTATTCCATCTCATTATTGCTGATGAGCCTCCAGTGGGTCCTCGCTAGTTGTTGAGATTCCCAGTTTGGAATAGGATGGGGAGGAAGAGACAAAAGAGAGAACAGGCGTAAACTGTGAATAAAATAGAAAATATTACAAATACTGAAATGTGTGATCCTACCTGCAGTGAAATGCGGGGACATAGAATATTTTTTGTCAGTACACCTGGGGCTGATGAACTTCTTTAGTTTGTAGCTGTGTTATTTTCAGAGACATGAGTCTGAACCTTCATCTCTCTTTAAATGGTAAAGTCCTCAACAGTGGCATCAGCTGCAAACTGGTTTCTGCTTAGCCCAGAGATGCTCAGTGACCGCTTGTTTTTCTCAGGACACAGTGGTAACAGCTACACTCCCTCTTCAGATCCAAAACTCGTTTAATGTTTTGTTCTCGTATCCAACATAACTTTTTAGCCTCAGAAATCTACAAGTACAAGGTGTGGGAGTGCTACAGTAAGACACCACTGAGGATAAGACAAATAAATCTTAGAGGAAAGAGGAGAGGAAGAATTGATAATTCAAATTTAATAGTGCCTTTAAGGACTTGAACACGAACGAAGGGTATATGTGCAATGAAATATTAAAGATTATTCCTTACTTATGAAGACTCTGGTTACTAAAGGCCTGAAGTTCTAGAGCTGTTGTCAAGAAAGAGTTTATGGTACTTTTTCAGATTGTGGTAACTGTTTCCATCTACCCCTAAAGAAATGCTGTAGCCAAGGCTTTGCCAGCGTGGGTGCTCTGTGATTCTGACTTCTAAAGGAACATGTTTCTTTTTTTCCTTCCACCAGTGTGTGCAAGCATTTATACCAGAGCACCATCAAAAAAGGCAAACAATTATAAGGATGTGTTAAAGTCAATGGAACATGTTTCTTTTTTTCCTTCCACCAGTTGTGCAAGCATTTATACCAGAGCACCGTCAAAAAAGGTAAACAATTATAAGGATGTGTTAAAGTCAACTCTCACAGAGCTTTTATTCACTTATAACTGCAGGATCAGGCCCCCAGTATAATTCCATGTTATTGGTATAAAAGCAAAATAACCAGTAACTGAGTTACCAGCTCCTTTTTCTAGATCATAATGGTAACAGAACATTTTACATTAAAATCTGCTTGGGTTTTGGGGTATTTTTTTTAGTTTCTTCATAGTGCTTCACTTTGCAGACAGATTGTGGTATCCATTAGATGAACTTAAAACTACAGCTTGGAAGTGACACAATTTGCAACAAGAAGAATAGTAACTCTAGAAAAGAAAGAATAAACATTTGAAGGGGGGAGAGGGAGAGCTGGAAGATAACAGGAGACAAATAGAGAGCTGCATCAGTCTGGGCTCTAATGTGGTCAGCAATCACAGACCATAAGTCATAGTTTTTATTCATCTTTTGTTGTGACAGAACTTGAGCACGACTTAAAAAACCCCAAAGATTTCTTAGGGCTTACAACAAAAACTTTATCTTATCTTTTCCCACCACAGTAAAGCAAAAGGATTTTTAGAATTTAAAAAAATTTTGGGAAGTGATATACTTAAATTTCCATTTGCCCGTACATTTACTACCCTGTGTATGTAGTATGACCAGAAAGGTCATACTGGCTCTGGCAAATTTTTTTCTGTTTTAATTTTAAGCTGCAAAGTAAACTGTGTAAGCTTGGCGGGAGCAGTCCATATATATATTTCAGGGCAATATTTTGCAATTCTTGTTTTTACAGCCATAAACACCTTCTCATGCCAAAGGGGAAGAGGACTTCAATCCAGATAAAATAAGATTCTTAAACACTGAAAAATGTGCTCAGATTTATGGGCCAATTTTAATATCTGAGCTGCCATGCCAAAAGCTGCACATTCTACGTGTTGTTGCCCGAGTGGCTGCTTCCAGGGTCATCGCACGTCGAGCTCCATCACTCACCCAGAGTTACCCTGAAATCTCTTCCAATAACTCAACTTGGAGGTTTGTTCTCAGAATGTGTTTGCCAAATGTTATTTCCATATTTGCTTTGCCTTTTAGCCTTAAATCTTTTCATTTTTTTCTCTTGTAGTATTTTTATCCTGGGTCTTATTTAACACCTTTTAATAAGCTGAATTCTTACCAAGCGAGCACAACAACATCTGAAAGATGAAATCTATCTCTTTGATGGTATGAAACCATGACCCAACAGGCCCATCCTCTGCCTAGAGGGCTGGTAGGCGCTTCATGTTAGATTATTAAATCCTTTAGAAACTCGGGTATGTTTATTCATAATGCAAGGTATCTAGCCAACATCACAATTCTTTCCTCTTTTGAGTGCAGAAATAATTTACAATTAAAAAGTACTTGCCGTTCTGCTGAGCCTAAATCACGCTCCCCTTTTATTCCCGAATAGTTTCAGTTGTCATTTGCTTCTGTCTGTTTCTCCAAATAGGTCGTTTGCTTTGGTTCTACGGTGTATTTAAATGAGAGTTTACAGTCGTGGCGCACAGAAACCGACAGGGCATGCTGATGCACAAAGCTGTTCCTTACCTCCAACTAAAAATAAACGCCTTCCTTTGTCTGCCTTTGGCAGTTGCCTTTGCAGGATCTGGCTGGCCAGTAGAGCTCTCTCCAACTGCCACTTCTCCCGCTTACGCCTGGAGATCTCGGAGGCCTGTGTGACACACAGAGCACTCTCATTCTTTTAAATAAAAAACACAAACAAGTGAAAACTTGCTACCGCAGCGGTAGCGTTTTGACTGTCAAATGGGACATCATATATGGGACTGCCTAAAGCTTTATTTTTTAATCTTATCTAGTGCTATTTTCAACAGCTTTTATTTTTAGCATTGCATTTTCTTGAAAGTAACGGTTTGCATTTTGCTATTTGCCTCATCCCTACCAGTTATACCTGAAATGTCATCTAAATATCACCATCATGTGGGAAAGCAATCAATCTACTTCTCTGCCCCTGAACTGGTTTTATCTTTCCAGCCAAAGCCACGTTTCCGAGACCTTCCTTCTCTTTTCTCAAGTTGGTTGCCGGCAATTTGAACTTCACACAGCCAAATTTCACCATCCTTTTTTCCTGACTCCCTCACACTTCCAGCACTGGTGAAGGCACCACTCTACTAGTACTACTCTTTATAACTAGTCAGGCCCCTTTGACACCTGCCTTCCTTTGGCTGTGCATTCCTCTGTTCATACCGCTCCTCACCACTCTCCACTCCTGCTGCTTCTTCATCCATAGCAGTGAGAGATGACCTTTTCTCTTTCTAGACAGTAGAAGACCTTGTCTAGGCTCCTCTTGCCTGCCACGGCTTCCCCTCCTGCCTCTCGTCTATCTTTTACAATCCGGAGAACAAGGAGCTACTAAGATAATTTGTCTGGTTTTTGATAAAAATATAGGAGCGCTTTCTTTTAACTTCTTGTACAGCTTTACGTCTGCTTCACCAGAGGAAGCTTAAATGGCTCATTCTTGTCGTTACGACTCACCTATTAACTTGAACTTCTTCTCTTTTCACTTTCCTAATGATGTGACCTTCAGCTAATCGTAGTCCTCTACAGCAGTTTGCAGATTTCTTTCAACATTATCTTGTAGGTGTGAAAAACTTCCCAAAATTGGCTTTCCAGGTCATTTATCTTTCCTCAAACTGCTTCTTAGTAGGTACCAGTGTCTATATGAGCAACTAAAATCCTTTTCAGGGGATTTTCATGTGTATAACTCTCAAGAGGTGTGTTGTAACAGTGACCTCTGCCATGTGTGTGGTTTTTTGAACCCTCACAATCCTGACCCAACAGTTGTGCCCTGGGAGAAGCTTGCTCACGTCAGTGGTCCCAGTGACACCCACACATTTACTGGACTGAAGCTATTTATTTGGGAAAGGCAGTGGCAGAATCCCTGCAGGGTAACTGCTGTGGGGTCTAGCACCGCATCTGGCAGCAGCCAACATTTGGTCTTTTCTTCATCCTGGGAAAGGAAAAGAAACAGAAGCTCCGTGGAGTCCCAGCAGACTGTCCTTGCTGCCACTGGTTGTCAAAATCCTGGTGAATGGGAGCACTATAAAAATTTCAGATAGCATCAGCTGGGAAGGGTTGGAGTCACATGGCATTTGTTTGACTTGCTTTTGTGCACTATAAAATAATCCATGTTATTAATTTTGATTAAAAATATACTTTGTTTCTATAGACATTTTTTTAAAGTTAGGGATAGTTGTAAAAAGACTAGATAGATCTAACTTGCAGTATTTATTGATAGTGATGGTGAGCAAGGATGGCAAGACTTAAACTATGGGCTTTCTCTGAAGAAAGCCTCCAGAGGGTGGAAGCAAGGACAGGGAGCCTGGGAGGAATACAGAGGAATTGTCCAAGCAGCCAGGGATCAGGTCAGGCAAGCTAAAGCCCAGACAGAATTAAGTCTGGCCAGGGACATCAAGGGCAACAAGAAAATCTTCCACAGGTGACAGTGGAATCTTCCACACAGTGACAAAAGGAGGACTAGGGAAAATGTGGGCTCCCTCTGGAAGGAAATGGGAGACCCAGTTACCTGGGATATGGAGAAGGCTGAGGTAATCAATGACTTTTTTTGGCTTCAGTCAGTATAGCTTCAGTCTTCACCAGCAAAGGCTCTAACCACCACTGCTCAAGTTGCAGAAGGCAAAGGCAGGGACTGGGAAAATGAAGAACTGCCAACTGTAGGATAAGACCAGGTCTGAGATCATCTGAGGAACCTGAAGGTGCACAAGTCCATGGGACCTGAGGAGATGCATCTGCAGGTACTGAGGAAATGGGTGGATGAAGTTGCTAAGCTACTATGTACCACAGCTGAGGAGTCGTGGCAGTACAGTGAAGCTCCCACTGACCAGGGACATCAAGGGCAACAAGAAAATCTTCCACAGGTGACAGTGGAATCTTCCACACAGTGACAAAAGGAGGACTAGGGAAAATGTGGGCTCCCTCTGGAAGGAAATGGGAGACCCAGTTACCTGGGATATGGAGAAGGCTGAGGTAATCAATGACTTTTTTTGGCTTCAGTCAGTATAGCTTCAGTCTTCACCAGCAAAGGCTCTAACCACCACTGCTCAAGTTGCAGAAGGCAAAGGCAGGGACTGGGAAAATGAAGAACTGCCAACTGTAGGATAAGACCAGGTCTGAGATCATCTGAGGAACCTGAAGGTGCACAAGTCCATGGGACCTGAGGAGATGCATCTGCAGGTACTGAGGAAATGGGTGGATGAAGTTGCTAAGCTACTATGTACCACAGCTGAGGAGTCGTGGCAGTACAGTGAAGCTCCCACTGACTGAAAAGGGGAAACATAACCCCCATTTTTAGAAAGGATAAAAAAGGAAGACTTGGGGAACTACAGGCCGGGCAGTCTCACCTCTGTGCTCAGCAAGATCATGGAGCAGATACTCCTAGAATCGCTGCTAAGGCACAGGGAAAATAAGGAGGTGATTGGTGACAGCTAACATGGCTTCACCAAGGGCAAGTCATGCCTGACAAATCTGGTGGCCTTCCATGGTGGTGTTACAGAGTTGGTGGATAAGGGGAGAGCAGCTAACATCATCTACCTGGACTTGTGCAAAGCATTTCACACTGTCCCACGTGACATCCTGGTCTCTAAATTGGAGAGACATGGATTTGATGGATGGACCACTCGGTGAATCAGGATCTGGCTGGATGGCCACACTCAAAGGGTTGCGGTCAATGGCTCAATGTCCCAGTGGCAACCAGTGATGAGTGGGGTTCCTCAGGGGTCGGTACTGGGACCGGTGCTGATTAACATCTTCGTTGGTGACATGGACAGTGGGATGGAGTGCACCCTCAGCAAGTTTGCCGATGACACCAACCTGTGTGGGGCGGTGACACGCTGGAGGGAAGGGATGCCATCCAGAGGGACCTGGACAGGCTGGAGAAGTGGATCTGTGCCAACCTCATGAAGTTCAACCAGGCCAAGTGCAGTGTCCTGCACATGAGTCGGGACAATGTTAATTTACAGGCAATCTGTAGATTATCATTATGGGTTTCTTTGGTTTGTTTTGTTTTAAAGAACTATTTAGTATGGATTTAATGTATGATTTTTTAAAATTATTTTTTATGTTAAAATTAGAGGCTGTTAATTTGTTTGTGCCAGTGAACTCATCTGGTCGTTTTGGATTTTTTTCCTTCTTATGTCTTCAATTTGTGGAAGTAAAAGTTTTTGGGTTTAAACCAAAATCGTTATGAGTTCTTATTTATAAACACTTGAACAAAAAAATGCCATTACTGGATGAATTAAAAATCACTTAGGAAATGAATTCAACTGCATAAAATGTAGACAATGAGTCCACTGGAAACGTACCTGAAATTGGGCTGTTCATCTGCACTGTATTAAAAGAACATTGAATAACAAACTACATGAGTCATGGACAAAGAACTTTTAAAATTCTTTGAGTTTTAGTGCTCATCAATGAAATTACTAACATGAGTAGAATTCATTTAAGAGCAACTCCAGAGCAGGAGGGGGGAAAATTATTTTATTTGTTGCTTTTTGATATGTAGAACAGCTGAAGACCGTTTGCTTGTATTATATTCACAATTTGGGTCTCACATTGTTCTCCCTCACCCTGTCCTTTCCATTCCTGGCTATTGTGGGCAACTGGAGAGGGCAACGTAGAAAGCAGTAAAAACGACACTTGATCACATTAGACACAAAACAATCATTCCTTTTAGCGCAAAAGCTGGGATTTGTGCTAGTGAATCACCATAATGTCTAACTCAAATACGTGGAAAAATAGGTTTCACCTAGAAATGAGTTGTCCTTGACGTGAAATGTCACACGCTGCTGCTTTTTGACACTGATGAAACTTGGCTGAACTCCAGTTCTGCTCCTGGTGTCAGAAGGGCCAAACTCTCTGTACCCAGAGCTGGGAGAGCCCTGTCGGGATCTCGTGCTCAAGCCAGTTGTATTCCTCAAGTAAATATTCTTTTAGTAAACGGGAGATACTTGAAAGTACAGCAAATGGTCGTACTTTAAGAGAAAATAAACCCAGGTGACTGCTTGACATCCTGTCTTTGCTCTAGCCTCCTGACATCTTTGTTTCTTCCTCCATGTTTAGTTTGAAGCATAAGCAACACCTGCTGGTGAAAACAAAGTCTACGGAACTGCTGAGCCATCCTCCTGGAAGAACAGGTTTGATCATTACTGGAAGCTCTGGGTAAGTTGTTGTAGAATAAAATAAGCTTGTCTGTCCCTATTTGGACTGATTTTGGGTGAGCAAGTAACTGGTTCCTTCCCCGAGTGCTTAGCAGCTCTGTGGGGTGAAGGCTTAGTGTGACCCAGCTGATCTCCAGGAGCTTGGAAACTCCTTTCTGCATCCAAGTCTTGGAATCTTGGAATCTTGGAGTTAATACATTGGCAGAATTAATTAAGAAGTTCCTCTGTCTTGCTACTATGGAAAAATGATTATTTCATTAAAGTAGAAAACCCGATGTTACTCTTGGTGTTCAATGCTCAAATTTTAAAAAGAACTAAAAGAAAACAGGGAATAAAACTTAAATACCCTGAGTTGGGAAACACGTTCCGCCACATACCGTGTGGGATAATTAGGCATGAGCAAGTGTCACTTGTACTTGTATATGATATCTGTGAGTGCAACAATTTCTGGTTTGAGTAACACTATTGCCAGAAGACAGCGAGGGAACTTTCCTGGTTTGGTCCTGCCATGTGAACGATGACATTATAATCCTTTCTCTCATCCGCAATGGCTGAACATTACATATAAAGTCAAGTAAAGGGCAAATTACTTAAAGAGATGCTATTTTATTATTATTATTTTAAAAGAAAATGAACTTTGCAGTGCAGGTATGTGGTCAAAATGTTTGACTGGTAGCCTTTCACAAATGCAAGCAGCAACTCTTGAACTTCAAAACATTGACCCATTACATGTCAATTAATTATACTCAAAGATTTTTAATCGAAAGAGTAGTTAACGTTCATGTGACTCCTGAAAAATGGCCAGCGCAGCCACAGTGCGAGTGTATTAACATTTCTCCCCGTGAAAATGGATCTGAACCATGTGTTAGACCCCACGTTTTAATGAGAAAATCAAGCATAATAAGTCATCTCGACTTGGAAGATCCAGCAGAGGAATGCTGACAACTGGAAATACCATTTGGAGGGTAAGCAGCATATGGAAGAAACATGAATTCTGCGGCGTCTCGTTCTGCACAGGACTGTTAGCTTGCTCTGGGATAAGTAATAATGTGAGTCTCTGCTTCAAAATATTTTTATAATAAGAAAATATTTCTTTTTTTTTTCGTGATAAGGAATGTTCTTTTATTCCAGAAATAGAGTGATTGCTTCATAAAAGTGTGTGTTGTACCCTGGGCATCGTTCAGCGACAGGATGGATAACGGATGCTGCCGTGTATTTACAAAGAGGTGTTATTTTTGTGCGGAAGGATGTGTTTTTAGCCTTTGGTGGTTCATACCTGTTGCTGGTCACATTTACAAGTGTCACATTGTGCTCTCTGTTTGTAAGACTCGTTACCAGAGGAAAGGGTAGCAGTGTGGTCCGAGGTGCTCTCCCTGTTCCACATCGCCCGGCTGTAGCGAGCAATTCCTAGACGGTGCAATTCCTTGTCAGTTTGTGACAGTGAAACTTCAGTTTGGCTGCTTTGGCACCTCTGCCCCTTTCCACTTTGGGGCTTTTACACCACCTTCAGGCCCCTTCGATTCCCCTAAAGGAGCTGAAGGACGCATGAAAGGCTCTCCTGGGGGTGAGTCTGGCCTTTCTTTGGCTGATTAATCGGTGTAAAAACATAAATACGTCGCAATTGTAACTGAAGTGAGTATTTCAGGTGTGCGTTTGAAAACACTTTTCCTGTCGCTAATTTAGGGGATTCCCTAAATCGACAGCGGTGGGAACGGGGTGTGACAGATGGGATTTTGTCAGAGGAAGGACAGACGTGGCGAAAACACTGCTCTCAGGGGGAATTTTCTTCTGGCCTGAATTGTCCCTCTGGCTCCGTGGACGTCATCCAGGTGAGCGGCTGCCGTGGCCGTTTGCGTCAGGAGATCTGTCACCGGGAGGTGAGGCCCAACAAACTCCACCGGGTCATTAGGAGAGATGCTAATCTTAATTTGTCACGGAGAAAAGTAAATTGCAGAAAAGATGCCTAAATAAGATTAACGCCACGAGAAGGAAAGCTGCCCCTGAGCGCAGAAGGAGAACTTTTTCCGCTGAATCAGGTCACTGGAAACATGTGACGTTTCTGTATTAAAGCTCACGCTCAGTCGCTACAGAATCTTCATCTTTTAGCAGCAATATTTGCTTGTTGTCACCCGTGGAACCCTCCTGTTGGTGAGAAAGGCAGAGGTGAGCTGTGATCTTCAGAAGCAGATGGGGCTCCCGCTGATGAGAGCCAAGGGGTTGTTAAAAACAGTGATAGAAAAGATTTGTTACGAAATAGGTGTTGATTTTCAACAAAGTATTCAAATATTTAATAGTTATTGTTTTGTGCCCGTCCTTTCTTCTTCTCCAGACCGTGACTATTAGAGGAATAAATTCCATTTCTTTATTTTCAGGTATTTTCTAGCTCTTTTTATAAAAAAATAACTCTAGACAGTGTCTTAAAAGCTGCTGGACGTGACGGGGCCGCATTTGTGCCCGTCCTTTCTTCTTCTCCAGACCGTGACTATTAGAGGAATAAATTCCATTTCTTTATTTTCAGGTATTTTCTAGCTCTTTTTATAAAAAAATAACTCTAGACAGTGTCTTAAAAGCTGCTGGACGTGACGGGGCCGCACCGGGTGTCCTCGGGGTGCTGTGCCACCGGCCGTGCCCGACTTGGGGCTGACCTTGGCTTTGACCGGGGAACCCCCGGGGGTGCCCAGGGTCACCGAGCCCGAGGTCCCCGTTTTGGAGCCAGTTTTACAATTCTTTGAAAACCCGCAGGTGCTGCCGGGGCGTTCTCCGGTGGGAGCGGCGGCGGGGCGGGGCGGGGGCAGCCACTGGCCGGGCAACTCCTCTGAAATACCGCTTTCTCGGGCGGTGAGTGCCCCTCGCCCCCCCGGGGGCCGCCGCACCGGCAGCGCCAAAGTTTGCCCCGTCCCGAGCGGCGGAGGGCGGGACATTCCCCCCCCCCACCCCGGGGAGCGGGTCATCCTCCCCGGGAGCGGGACACCCCCCGGGGAGCGGGACAACCCCCGGGAGCGGGGATCCCTTTTCCCCCGGGTCCCCCCTCGCTCCGCCCGGTCCCGCCGCGGCCTTCCCCCCCCCGCGCCGCCGCCGCCGCGCGCGCCCC
>NW_015090783.1:11105998-11148043 GCF_001431845.1 Calidris pugnax | reverse complement strand
GGGGGGGGGAACGAACGGCGGCTGCGGCCGCGCAGCGAGTTTGCCGGGTGGGTGCCGCTGCCAGGGGCTTTATAGCCGGGACCCGTGGGGCTGCTCCTCCGCTGGCCCCTCCCCCGGCCCGGCGCCCCGTGTTTATTTTGCTCTTTAACGTGGTTTGCCGGGAGTGTGTGTGTGCGCTGCTCTCCCCGCTCCATAGAAGAGCCTGGAGGCGACGGGTTCTGTGTCCTCTGCGACCATCTTCTCCGGTACACAGGCTTTTCTCCCCGCCTCCCTTGGCACTCCGTGCCCTGTGTGTGCTTTGTGCCTACCCAACTGGGGGGTGGGGTGGGGTGGGTTTTTTGTTGGTTCCCCCCCCCCCATCCTCCTTTCACAATGACAAACGCCATTTCAGCGGCAGCAAACACTCATGTCGTGGGATTGTCTGTCGGACTTGCGCTCTGGGCTCCTCTGGCTGCGTGTCAGCTGTTGTTACGGCGTGTTCTCTTCTTTGCATAGATCCTGCTTGGGGCCAAGAGGGGAAAAAAAAAACAAACCAAACAACAAAACGAAACCAAACCCAAGCCTTTTATTTTTTTTCTTTTCCGAAGAAAAAACAGTTGCTGAAAATGTAGTGTGCTGGGCAGGTTGGCTGCAGAGATGCTGTCTGCCCGCCTCGCTGGTGATGGACAACTTCCTACTCGTATTGCACAGTTTCACTCTGAAGAAATGATGGTATCGATTTTGGCTAGCTGCAGATTCGTAATTTAAATTTAAAGCAAGAAAACAATTTGTTTCTGTGTAAGGATGAAGCCATTTGGAAATACCTGGCTTTATTTCGCCTGACACCCACAGGAACATTATTCCTTCTGGCTGGGCAACAGCTGAGTGAGCGAGAGGACTGTTTGATCATCAGGAGCCTTCCAGTGCTGCCAGGGGTGATGGCTGAGGGAAGGAGGGACGTTGGGTGGCTGGTATGGTGTAGGTAAAACAAAAAAAAATATAATGCAAGTTTGGGGGTAGCGTGTATGGAAGATTTTATGGTAGATAACCCTCTCCCCGCATCAGAGCTCTGCCAGAATTGGAGGTGGGTGCATATGTTCTTCTTTTTCTAACAGCAAGAAAGGGATTGTTGTTAGCTGCCTTATAGGAATTAGGGGGAAAAAAAGAAAATTCATTAAAAATGCAAATAATCAGCTCTTTTTTTTCTGTTTTTTTGTCTTCTGTTGCTGTATGTTCATTATTTTGGCTCCTTTTTTTTTTTTTTCCAATGTGTGTTTAGTTTTTATCTTGCTCATATCTTTTAAGAATCTGGGAGCAGAGCCGTAGTGGCTTATGCTGTTGGGAGACTGCCCCAGAGATCCTGTTGCAAGAATAAATGCAGTTCTTTGGCTTTTTATCAAGCAGTTACACTATATAAGTTTGTATCTATGCTTCTGTTTGACAGCATTTTCTAATATTTATAAATACAAGGCAGTGCTAGAGGCATGGAGATGCGGGAATTGTTATGGTGATTTTTGAATGCACTGCTCTTACCCAGTGAGGAAAATAAAACCCTAAGTGTGAGGGAGACAATTGGATCTGATTGCAGGAGCGAGGCGGTGGATGGTTTGTCCTTTGCAGAGAGAGAGTTGTGAAGTCCCCGTTCATTAATGGAGAATTGAGTAGCGTAACTTTTCACGTAGTTGCAATCTGCAAATCTGTCGCTGGTAAAAATAATTGTTGGTGTGCAATTAGCATAAATTACAACGTGAAGTTATTTTGTAGTTAGTGTGGTTCGGTCTTTTCTTTTTTCTCCACCTCGCTAGACTGGGGAAATGGTAAGTTTTAAATGGGTTTGTAATATCATTGAAATAAATTTAGCAAAGTTCTTTTGCAAGTGTGTTTTAATAATAATGAGTTTAATGTGCAACCCTTTAATCTCCCCCGTAATTTTGTGGGAGGTATCCATAGGGGGAATGTGGTGCTATCTATGAAACTGTAACAATTTTATTATTTTCTAGCTTCACTTGGAAAAAAAAAATTTCAATGAGGTAGTATTTTTTTGAGATAGCATGTATGCAATCACACGGTGACTTTTAGGGAGCTTTATTTTAAATGGCGTTAGTGTTTGTTAGGATTTATCTATCAGTGAAAGATACTGAGAAAGGAAACTCAGCCTGAAAATATATGGCCAACACCATTGACCCTTTAACCTCAAATTGTCATATTCCTTTCCAAATACACGAAGCGTTAAAGCTGCAGTAGTCTGGATTACTAATTAGAGAAACTTTTTTGCTAATTTACTTTTTCAGTGCGACAGAACAAAAACGTGCACCAAACTAAATCAGCTGTTGATGGGAGTTCATTCATTCTTTAGGAAGGAGGTGGATTACAAATCTTTTTTTAAACTGATACTGCTATTAGGAGTTGACAATTAGAGTTAATTGTTTTATTGCGGGCTTTGTTTTGGGTGTGGGACACAAAGAAATGTTCTTGACTGGAGAAGTGCAGTTCTGAAATAGTTATAATCTGCTGTGATTCTGTTTGTTTCTGTTTAAATAATATTTCTGCCCACAAACATTTGTTTTGTTCAAGAAGGAACGCTGTCTCTCTGCCTGGAGAAGTCAGAGCTCTGTGGGTGCTGTGGTGGATTCGGGTTGGTTTAACACTTCATGATTTCTAGCTTATTTTCTTGTCAGCTGTAGGCAGTCTTTAGAGAAAAGTTAGACATCGCTGTTTTTTTCTGAAGCTTTTTACGGAAAATAAGCTTTTTAGTAACTGATGCTCTTTTATCAGTGATGTCCAGGATGTGTAGAGCTCCTGAGCGTTCTGAGCTTAAAATGTTTCACCTGAGGGGAAGGCACAGTTCAGGTTTTAAAGCTCGCTTTGAGTGTCCAGATGTGGAGCTTGCACAGTGAAGTGTCCCTCTGGAGGTGGTGACGCAGAGGGCTCCTGTCTGTTGCTCTGTTTTGAAGGAGGACTCCGGTGCCGTTCCAGACAGAGTTAAGGTTTGTGTGCTCTGGCAGGCAAACCCCCCACAGCCAGCCTACACAAAGAATGTAGAATTTGACTCTAAATGTAAAGCATTTCTTAGCGAGATGATATAGGGGCCAGTTTGCAGAGCAGGCAAACCCCCCACAGCCAGCCTACACAAAGAATGTAGAATTTGACTCTAAATGTAAAGCATTTCTCAGGAAGATGATGTAAGGGCCAGTTTGCAGGTTTGTCATCGGAATACACCTCAGCTGTGCACTTGTTTACACCGGCGTATGCAGGCTTGCTCATTACAAATGCACTTTCTCTCTGGAATTGCTGTGTGTTCCTAGCACAGCAGTGGAAGAAATTATGTTTATCCGAACTCTGGTTTTTTTGCAGTAGTCAAAATGTCTGCTGCTGCTTCTGAAAAAGAATGTTTATCAAAACAGTATTTAATAAGCAATTGTTAAGGGCCAGTTTATTCAAATACTAATTAAGAGTTGTCTAATAACTATTTAGAGACAGAGTGTTCTGAGGTAATGCGCTTTGTATTAAAACTTCAGACCCAGCTGGCAAACAGTCTTCCTATGAATAATCCTTAATCATAAAAGTAGTCTTACTGAAAATTAATTTTCTTTTTCCTGTGAGTAAGGGTCGGTGTGACACGTGACAGTGAGGGCTTGCGTGGAGCACGGAGCTGTTTCCTCAACCATCTGCTTTAGCTGCTGTGGTGGATCAAAAGGCACGGGTCAGTCCCTGAAAATAGGGGTGAAGTTGTATAATGTTTCATGGAGCTGGAAAAAAAAAAAAGAGTACAGCAAAGGGTGTCAGGAATGACCTAAAATTTGGAGTAGCTTTCATGTGGTGAAAGATTAGATGCTGTAGGAGTCTTCAGCCTGGAAAAGACGTGATTGTGTTCTTGGAAAGTGAGACCTATTTATAGAGGGCTTTACAGGAGCTGGGATGGAATATGTTGTGAGCGCTTGTTTAAGTGCCTTCTTAGGGAAACCTGCTGCCAGGAAGGTCCACTTAGAGGAATTGTGTCTTTGTTGCAATTAATGTTCAAAAGCAAATTTACAAACTGTAAAGGTCACTGTTGCTGTTACTTTTTTTTTTTCAGTTTCCAAACAGGAACAGAAGTTGCTGACTTCCATCAGTGAGTTTTGTTGCCGTTTTCATAGTGAAACTGAAAGGAGTCAAGGAAATCTGAGATGGCATTTGCATAGTTTTCTTAAAGGTTTTCCATGGCGTCAGAACGTGAAGATTAGGGACGTAGAAATTGCCAGTGAGGTACTCCTTGGTGTTGTGTAATTGTCAGTGAAGGACTTCCCGGTAAATGGGCGATTGCCCAACCAAATCCAGAAGTAGTAGTAAATTAACCAGTAGTCGTTCTGCTCGTTCTATTATCACAAATGCAGTGCTCCAAGCAGTAGGCTGCTCTTTGGGCGTGCAGGATGTTACATCACTGCATAGTCCATATCTTGCTTGAAATTTTATGTAGGTGTGAATTTACATGTGTATGTATACTTAAGAAGTGGAATTAACCTCTCAAGTTTTGCAGAAGTATTTGATCCTTCAGTTATCTTTATCCTGAATTTTATTAGGTAGCAAGATAGAAGTAGAAAAATGACATTAGAAAGCTTGCTCGCTTCCTGCTAATAAAAGATTATTTCAGGTTTTAAATCACTTCAGTGGTAGGCTTTTATTATGTCCTGTCAGAGTATTCGACAGTTTAATGGGTGTGAGTTTGAAGAAAATAGACCCAGATTTGCAAAGAGCTTGGGCCAGAGCGGCGTTGGGTTCCCTTGCCCGGCTCCGGGGGTGGAATTCCTGAACCTGTGTTGGGTAACTCTCCTCCAGGAAAGCTGGGGCACAGGAGGGGTGTTTGCAGGTCAGGACAAAGTGTGCTGAGGAATCCGAAGCCAGCCACTGAGAA
Organism: Calidris pugnax; assembly: GCF_001431845.1. Taxonomy (NCBI): domain Eukaryota; kingdom Metazoa; phylum Chordata; class Aves; order Charadriiformes; family Scolopacidae; genus Calidris; species Calidris pugnax. The sequence goes on along the minus strand of NW_015090783.1, from coordinate 11,143,173 downwards.
ATAATTGAGGTTTTTTTTGAAATCCTGATTATCACCTGAATTTACACACACTCTGGGGCTGTGTATCTTTCTCCTGTGGCTCTGTTCTGATTCTGGTGACAAGTCCTTTGCTGAGAGGGCTGCTGTGAACATTAATGTGGTTAAGAAAATGCTCAAATATTAGGCTGATGTAGTTACCTAGGATTTTTTTTAATACATCTTAAGAATCATAATTTTCACTTCCTGTAATACTGTCTGAAAATACATATTTCTGAATTTTTCTACATAATCAGTGCAGTACTGACATCATAACCCAGTTCTCAGTACCCCCCAGATTCATTTGATCTTGAATCTTTTTTTTTTTTCCCCTTCTGCTTCTGAGAGCACTTCCTCATGTGAAAGAGAGTAAAGAAGGAACTCTTTAACCCTATATGTAGACCTTCTAGTATTTTCCTTCTTGACAATGCAATTCTTTTGAAAAAATCTGAAGAAACTGAAATTTTTGAACTGCAAGTTAACATCTAGGCTTGAGTGAAGCTTCCAGTTCAGTGGAGGAGAATCCTTAACCTGCTGTCCCTGCTTTTCCCTGATCACCCTCCTTCCCACCCTTCCCAGCCTCCAGGTGTGCATCCTTAGTGGTGGCAGCACCATTAGTTAGTGGGGGTGTGACTGAAGCACCCCTGCTGGGACTGAAAGAGGTTTTCTCTCCAGTCCTGGAACTGAGACCATGTGTCACCTTTCTGTGTTCTTTGGTTGTCTTCTCTTGTGGTAACATCTCAGAGTTACTGTGCGCTCACTCCCAAAGCATTCAGCACTATTCCTTCTCTGCTTTTTGTTTTTCATTCAGTACTGACTGACTCCAGTGTGCACCAGGATCATCAATTTATGAATTGGTATCTTATTTTTTTTTCCTAGTTGTTCCTTTGTGTTAGGTTACCAGTTGATGTCCTACAAACCCTTTTCCTGAGCTTGTTTGTGGGATTCTACAGACAGCCTAGTAACACTGAATAGGTGGTTGGTCTTTTCTGACTGTTGTTGAGGCTGACAAGTATAGTTTTATGTTCTTTCACGTCTGTGTGTATTCCTTGACTGTTCTGTGGGTGAGCAGTACACTTTTGTGTAGAGTCTAGCACAGTGGGATTTGCAACTTGTTGGTGCCATAGTAACACAAATAATATGAAAAAAAAAGTACTGCTCTGCCTAGAAGCATGCTCATTTCAGTATTATCTTGCCAGTTTTGAAAGCGCACAAGTGTTTTCAACAGCAGATCCCGATTCAAATCCAGAAGATTGGTTTCTATGGAGCATGCATTTACATGGGGGCATCCGTCTTCCTCGGAGCCAGCTTTGGCGCTGCTTTCATTTTAAGCTCTTAAGTATTGCTTTAAAAATAGATTATCTTTCCCCGAGTTCCCCCACATCAGCTGGAAGTTTCAAAGAGAAACCAGCTAATAAAAATATTCTGCTCTAGCAGACCTCAAAAATATTACTAAAACCAGTGTGTGAGGTTCCCTCTGCACACAGCTGGGACGGAGGGACAGTGGGGATGAGAGCCCTGGGATAGTCAGAGTGACAGCTCCCATCGCTTCCTGCTGCGGCTGCAGCTACTACGGAGCCCTGCATTAGTGGGATTGCTGTACAGGAAAGTGGTAAAGACATCTCAACATAAACCACTTTGATACCATGTAGTAAGTTTAACTCCTTGCATCAGGAGGGTTCTTAGCGTTTTACATAGTCAGATGATGCCTATTTTCTGGTATCTCACAAATGTAAAAGGTTTAAGCCGTCTTCCCTTTGGCTTGTGCTGTGAATTTTGATTAATTTTGAGAAATCCAGACTCTCGCATCCTACCTCTGTTAAAAAAATGTTATTTCTCATTTCTTAATTCACCTTCCCGAGCAGAACTGCAATAATGCATATGGAAATGTGACTCTGGCTTTGAGTGGTGCTCTCCTGCTTGTTTCTGTGCGACAGGAGATTTTATTGTGTGTTGCTGTTGTATAATGTGCCCCCAGGCAATATTTACATTTATGTGACTAACACAGATGAGCTCAAACACACACAAAGACCTTGTCCCTTTGCGAAGGAATGTATTTAATCAGCTTATGAAAATGGAGAAAACCAGACAGTGGTTTTAAATTAATTTTAATATAAGATATGGCACATGTATTTCTGTGTCACTTCTCATTGGGTATTTACCTCTCTGGTCTTTAGTTGGCCAATGTTGCACTGTAGTGTACTATTTCTGTTTATGAAAATAAAATAATATTAATTACAGAGGGAAAGGTGGGGGGTTTTTTCCCCTTCTCTCATTTTTTTTCCACTAGTCTTCCTTGCCTCGATGCCCCCAAAAGGACTCATAAGCTCACGTTCAAGCCTGGATCATGGAACTGACTTAGTGAAAAACTTTTTCCCTCTTATTTTCCTTCTCGTTCCCTTGCCAGCTCTGTGTACCCATTATTCCTCTCTCTCCACCAAGTTTTGGCAGCAGCACGGATTGAAGTGAGATCAAAGTGCCTGTGTAACCACAATCCATGTCTTAGAGAAGGAAATTTAAAGCTTGTTCACTAAAAATTTATTCAATTCATCTTTTACTTTTAAAAGAGCTATGCTGTGGTCAGCGCCTTTTTGTAGCTCCATGTTTGCCCAGAAAATACGGTGTTTTGTGAGAACAGGGGATTGAAAACAAAATTTAGAGGAAAACTGTTCTGTACCTACTGAGCAGGCATTGGCAGCCTTTGTTTTTTGGTAACGAGGCATTCATAGCTGACAGCTAGGAGACATGAATTTTAAAGTGTGTGATAGTTTGTTACAATATAAAACCATGATTTTTTTTTTTTTAATTTTCCTTACTGGAGTCTCTGGTTCACTAGGAAGTTTTCAAATCTACTGTAGTCTATCTGCAGTCCCTTAGTGTCAGGTTTTTATGAGTCTCACTTCATGAATGTTCACAGTATTACTCAATTTCTGGATGAGTTATAAAATTCATTCCAGGAACATCTTGGAGTGACCATTTTGGGTATTTTTATAAAAAATAATTTCTTTGGCGATAGAATAGGTTAAATGGTTAAATTGTTTTATTCTGAATTTGCTGGTTTCTCTTTTTGCCCAGTGTTTCTGGTTATTTAATTTTGTGTGTATACTTTAATAAAATTTTGACTTGAGTTCTCTGTGAATTTCCATAATTCCCTTCTGGCAGGAGTTGCTGGATTCCTGTCTTTGCAGGAATGACAGTAAGAAAGCTGGCAAAAAGAATCTACATGACCAGTCATGTAGTGGATTTATTTACTGCTTTCTATATTGAGGAAGATTCATATGAAAGAATTCCGCAGGTGGTGAGATTTTCTTTTTTTTGAAGGGCTGAGGGGTTTTGGCAGAGTGCCTGACCATTTGAGCTGTATTTGATGTCACTGGTGAAGACCCAGGGCTGTGTGATTGTGTTTCTGTGCCGTTCCTGCCTTCCAGCCCCAAGGCCAGGGCCCGTCTGGGTGTAGTTTGCTTTGCAGGTCAGTGATGGGCACACGGCATAAAACAGCTGGGTGAGCTCTTGCTATTCACTGAGCAATTCTGCTTAGATGTGGTGTACAAAAATGTTCCAGTTCTGAGCTCTTAAATGCAGGGTTTTTATTTGTGTAAGGGAAGAAAAGGAACTGCATTCTTTAACTCAGTGTGCCAAAGTTTACTCTGCTGGGGTTGTTACTTCCTCCAGCCTGCCCCCCCCTTTATTTATTTTTTTATTTTTTGCCCATATGTCAGATTACTTGGTTTGGGAAACATCTGATAGTCCATTGTTTGACTGATGTTTGACATTTCCTTCCTCCTTCAGTTAAAAAAAAAAAAAAAGAATTAAAGCTGGGGGAAGAGAGGATATTCCTTTGTTTACTTGCAGATTTGCTTTTGCCATCTTTTACATGTGTTGGATTACTTTTCTGTAAGAGGGTTTTTTTAAATTTGATAATGGGCAGTTAGTTTTGATTCTGTCTTTTTGAAGGGGATTTGCAAACCTCATCATTCACCTTGTCTTAGAGTGAAGGAGGGATTCTTTGGCTGGCGAGTTGCCTGTTTGGTTGCTTTCTTTTGTGTGCTATCCGAAGTGTGCAGTGGTAGTTCTTGTTTTATTATCTGTTCTCAACAATCTACTCAGAAGCTAAAATATAATTGATGCCCTTTTGTAAAGCAACTGGCGGAAGTGTTATGGAACTCAGAGGTACCTTTTAGCGTGCTCTGTAAAATAGTGTCTGTAACCTGACCTGCAGGGTTCACTACCCAAACCTAGGGTTTGTTAAAATGAAAGGAATGTATTCAATTCCTTCTGTCTTTTGTCTTGGAGATGGCGTTTTGCTTCCAGGCATTGGATGCTTCCATTGCACCAGGATACAGTCAGGTCTGACATGGCTAAACTTCAGTCCACTTTTTCCCCGCTTCCCCATAAAAACACCCCAAACAAATCAAAACCCCACCATCTCTTGTTTTTAAATGCTTCTGTCTGTCTTGGCTTTATTGGGTAGGTCTGTGTCCAAGTACCTGCATAGGTGTAGCATCCTCTGAAACCTGGATTCCCACCTACTCAGTGTCTGGTTTGATGTTCAGGTTGGCTTTTCCCTTGCCCTTTCTCATTCTGGGTGGTGAGACTCCAGCACAACAACTTCCCACTTCGTCTGTACTGGTGCGAGAGCCAGTAAGTACTGGTGTCTGGAAGTGCCTGCCTGACCTGAGAAGATGTTGCTGCCACCTTTCAGTTTCCTTATATTTTTGCGTCTTGAGTATTTTTGCCTCAAAAGCATCTTTTCAAGTAGTGGCTCAATCTCAGCCCTTTGGCTTTCAGCCGTGCTTATCGCATTATGCTTTTATGTCTCTGTCTGAAGAACTTAGTTACAGCCTTTACCATGGAAGAGAGCTGAGGAGCTGGGTTCCAGTTTGGAACTGTGTACTGGGATGTGCTTGAATCACTTAGGGAACTGGAGATTTGCTAACCAAGGCTAGTCGCTGAAGGTGGCAGGTGTTGGTGTAACTCAAAGGTCTTCTCTCAAAATTCCTTCTTCTTCTTTTTTATTCTTGTGTTACAATGAATTTTTTTAATGTTAATGAATTTTTTTTTCCAAATAGCTCTCAGACCTGCCATCCTCCAGTCAGTACCAATCAGCCATCAGTAAAACAATCAATCTGCAAGGAAAGTACACTCCCCCCTGGAGCCATTAGCACTTACCTGGAGAAAGAGTAAGAGTAGGTCAAGGACACAGCAATACTTCCCTTGAATAATCTCCCAGGCATTATGTGTATTTGGTTGAGAGATTTTTTTGAACCAGTTTAATATTTATAGACAATTTTTCAACTAATCCCTAGGTTTTTATCCTGACACACAAGTCCAGCCATCTCGTTCTGGTTTGAATCTGGATTCTGCTAATTTAATTAGATACCCGGAAGACACAACCAGCTGCTGTTCTCTACAGACCCTCGTGGCTTCCCTCTTTTAGACCAGTTTTGTTTCTGAATGCTTTTTTTATTGTATGGAATACATATTTTTGACCATTCCTGCAATTCTTCTGTTTCCTCCTCTTTTTGATGTGGCAATACAAGAAGGCAGTCAGGGATGAAGGCGCAGAGCTACACGTGAGTCGCGATGGCCTGACAATTTCTGTGTCACCTTCTGTTTCTTTCATAAGAATTTCTCACCTTAGGTTTTGTTTTGCCGACCTGTTTTTGCAGTGGACTCTCTCAGAAACAGATCCTCTTTCTCTTTCAGTATGTCGGCGTGCGCTCACTTTCCTTTTTTCTGCTCTGTTTTATTTTAGTCTTTTACTGTTGTATTTCACCTTGAAATTCTGTGATGGCTGGGATCCATATCAGCAATTTGGGCCCTTTTATCAGATTACTCTTTTTTTTTTTTTATGCTTGCCACTCAAAACTTCTTTGTTGGTAGCTTCTACATCTGCCCCAACTGCTGAAATTTGAGGATTAATATTGGAGTCTTTTTATATTTTCCACTGGGAAAGATGGTACTTAGTTGCCACTTTGAATTCCTTTTGAGACTATGTTGACTTTTTGTTTCTTTGAAACAATCTATTAATCTTCCTGGCTGCCTCCTCTCCCACGTAGGCAGAATCACATGAATACCTGGGAGAGAGAGGAAAAAGCACTACTTTTTAGGCATCGCAGCTCATGCTATTAGTCTGTGGCTTTTAATAATGATATACGTGGACTCTATTATTTTAGAAGTATCTTGATTTTTCTGGTCCTTGATACTATGATGCAGTATCTCAAATGTCCCCAGGTACAGAAGGCCGTTGGGAAGATATCTGATAATAGGATTTTGGTTACAGCTAAATCCTTCACTGCGACTTGGCAAAGATAAAAGATGACATACAAGTGCCCTGCCGCTGCTGCTTGTCACAGGCAGCTCTGAAGCAGCAGCGTTTGGATAATCTGTTCCAGGGGGTGTGGGGGGAAGAGACTTAACCACCAGAAAATCCTTTTGGGCACATGTGCCGCATGCAGCGCTGTGCTCCAGTCTGGCTTTAAGAGCAAATGAATAACAACAACAAAAAGGTAATTTAAAAAAAATCCTTTGTTTTTTAACAGGTTGTTAGTGGCTGTCCTTTATCCTTTTTTTTTTTTCTCCAGCCACTTCACTGTGTCCTTATACAGGGAAAGGATTAAAGCCACACATGTCATTCTGCTCTTGATCAGTTGCATATTAACAAGAATGACGCTCAAGCTGGCTTTTGAAGCATGGCAGTGTTTCTGTTGGCCATGTGAGGCCCATTGCAGAACTGGATATTTTTTTAAATGTGTTAACAATTCTTGAATTCAAAGTATGAAAAAGTTTGAAGAGCCTTGTTCCTGCAGTCATTGCCATGCTTTTCTGCCAGTCGTTTTGCCTCACAAGTGTCACTTTGCAGCTGAGCTGGGGCTGGTTCTGTGCAGGATAAGCCCCTCTTTGTGGCCATGTGGTTCCTCCCCTCCTCAGGGCCAGAAGGGATAACCCTCGAGGGAAAGGAGCACAAACCATTCCTCCCCTTTTTTTAAATGGATAAGATAAGGAGGGGAATGCTAATACTTAGTTTGGTAAATGCCTTGATTTCAGGAAGCTCCACAGGGTTGAGTTGGTTGGTTTGTGTTGGTTTTTCTTTTTTAAACCAAGCGAGTTATAAACCCAGGAGTAAAAGGTAAGAGAGAGTGAGCGTTCAGGTGCTTGCTGCTGCTTCAGTCTTGCTGTACAAAGTTGTGCTATCCAAATTGGAATCTTTCTCAGTGTAAAAATAACATATAGCTATGAAGAAAAATATATATATATATTTTTTTTAGTTAAGCAGTCTCCTCTGTCTCTTGATCTGTTTTTTTCTTTTTTCTTGCCTCTGTTCCTTCAATTCACTTGACAGTGACTTAGGCAGATGTTACTAAATATTTTATTTCAGTGGGAGTGGGAGACAAGAGTTCTTGTCAGCCTGTGTTTGCCTCCCCTGTAAGCACACGTTGTTACAGAGTATTTTTCAGTCCTCCTGTCTCTGTCCCTTTGTCCTTCCTTCCCAGTGAGGTGTATCCAGATGACATAATTTTTATCTGGTATTTAAATGGCTTGAGTAGAGTGTGAAATGATATTTTGTCGCTGTGTGAGGATGATGTAGTGAAATGAAACACTGCAAGCAAAACAGATGGTGCTAATCTTGAATCTGTCCGCAAGATCTTATAGCATTTAATTAAAATGGTGGTGTAATTCCCATGACACCTTTAACTACAGTTTAAATTCCTGGACTATGAACTAAGGGCTGTCTTAGGCAGATTTTTACTCATGTGAGTAGTCCTTAGTATGAGTCTCTAGTGGCTTCAGAATAGCTACTTACTTGAATGAAGCTCTCTAAGATGAGATGCTTAATAAAAATGGCATATATATATATGTGGTATTTAGTCTACAATTTGTGCTTCAAATTAGGACATAAAAAAATGTAAAGACACAAGGTACCCTGGGCAGCTTAACATCTCTCCCTTGGTTAGAAGGGTGGATGATGAAAGCTTTTTCATTTTTATATTCCCTTTGGTTAACTGAACCTTGTTTGTAGAAGCACCTGACTTAAGTGATGTGGTTTGGTTTTTTACATGATTTGCTTCTTCTCTGAAGAGAATTAGAGAAACACCTTTGAAGCACTGTGCAGACCTGCATTTGTCTGAGTAGCACCCTTTGGACAGGCAGTTGGGAAGGTGTTTTACAGCTGGTTTTTGGTTTGTTTCAGGTGGGAGAACTGAGAAGGCTAAAATGACCTGAACCATGCCATGGTTAGATGTGCAGACCTGCATTTGTCTGAGTAGCACCTTTTGGACAGGCAGTTGGGAAGGAGTTTTACAGCTGGTTTTTGTTTTGTTTCAGATAGGAGAACTCAGCAGGGTAAAATGACCTGAACCATGCTATGGTTAGAGCTACAAAGATGATAAGGGGCCCAGAACATCTCTCTGATGAGGAAAGGCTGAGGGACTTGGGTCTTTTTAGTCTGGAGAAGAGAAGGCTGAGGGGGGATCTGGTCAATTATAAATACTTAAAGGGTAGGTGTCAGGAGGATGGGAATGGTCTTTTTTCAGTTGTGCCCAGTGACAGGACAAGAGGAAATGGGCACAAACTTGAGTATAAGAAGTTCAATCTAAACATGAAGAGGAACTTCTTTACTCAGAGGGTGGCAGAGCCCTGGAAGAGGCTGCCCAGAGAGGTGGTGGAGTCTCCTTCTCTGGAGACATTCAAACCCCACCTGGACACGTTCCTGTGGGACCTGCTCTGGCAGGGGGTTGGACTGGGGGTCCCTTCCAACCCCATATTGTTCTGTGATTCTGTGAATCTATAGTGGAAGGCTTTGAGAAAGTCAGGGTTGGGGCTGAGGGCCAGGGTGATAGAGATCAAGTTCTTAAGACCCTTCAAGCCTTTTCTGTAGATCTTTGCTTCTTTTTCAAGTATATCCTTCCTATTTTAGAAGTACTGGGGTACTGCTTTTCTACACTTTGAAGCTTGAATCTATGTTAGCTTTTCTCACCTTTCTGTTTTATATGAAGCAGGAAAAATAAAGTGATTGTGTATTTTTAGCCATTGTTTTTAATGTAGAGAAGTTTAATAATACAGAAATAACTCTGCTTTACACTTGGTTTGGCCAAATACAAAAATTTCTCGAGTTTCTTGTGCTCTGCCTTTTCCTGATTCTCCTGGGTCTATATTCTTGTATAATCTCTCCAAGGGAGACATGTATTAAAGCAGGTGGAATTACTCAAGTCTTGTGCAGAAGTTCATTTAGAATTGGTCTGTCCATTTCCTGTACAACACATATAGTCCAAAAACATTTGATGGAGATGGGGGGGGGAGAGAAGGAGGAGGTGGAAGATGTGTTTTGTTTGTGTTCCATCTGTGAGAGCTGCAGAAGAGGAAAATAGTCACCGTGGCTACACAGTGCTAATTAAATCTTCAGGGTTGCTGGTAGCATGCCAGAGTCAGGTTGTGCGGTGTGAAATGTTACTGGGGAATTGTGATTTATTTTTTTTTCTTAGCTGCCTAAACTCTGCCAATCTGAGTGGAGCGCTGTGAGATTAGCAGAAGACCCTTCCTGCCTGTCTGATATTCTGATTTAAACCTGAGGGGGCGGGGAAAGAGAATCAGAGCTTAGATTTTTAACTCTGCTAGGAACTCCCAGTCCTGGATGCTGTGCTGGAGTTAAAATGATCCAGCCCTCAGCTGTCGCAGATGGATGTGAAGGTGTCTATTCAGGGCAGCAGAATAGTGGCTGTAAGAAAAAGGACCAATTTGCTTTCTCTCTTCTATTTGCTCATGTGTATAGGGGATGTTGGAGGTTTGAATGCTCTTAGTTCACTTTTTGAAGCCGTTTCAATCCGAGTGTAAGGGTTAAGGTAGTCCCCATGGAGGAAACCTGTGGTTGTGCTCCCATCCAAAGGACTATGTATGACGTTCCTTCTGTGGCCATGTGTCTGAATGAAAGCGTTGCTGTGGCTGTGTTTTCATTAATGCCCATTTCTTGGGTATGTTTTGGGTGTGTTTGAGTGCCTACGTGGAATTTTGAATTTGCATGCGCTCTTCTACCCTGATAGCTGCTTTGGATACATCAGAAACAGATCTTTTTGTGCCTTGGGGATTTTACTGTAAAAAGTTAAATGTCAATAAAGATTTTTGGATATTACTGTTAGCCATAGAGATCTGATTTCTGTTTCCTTCCAGGCTTGGCCCAGTGCAGTTAGAAGAGGTGACTTACAAACACTGTGCTGTGTCCAATTGCGGTTAACTGCATTTAGAAAAAAATAATAAAAAAAAATAAGAGCCCCTCTTGGCTGGGAAGTTGAACCCTTCGCAGCACAGCCCTCCAAAACACATGTTCCTGTATGAACCAAAGCAAAAAGTCTCTTGCTTAATGCATGATTTATTAACAGTGTTGGTTAATAGTAAATACTTGTAAATTCCTCTTTTGTCAGGCTTTTTAGCGTCACGAACATTGTAGCAACCACAGTAAGCCCAGAGTAATGAGTACAGGAAAAGATGCAAGGAACACAATAGATTACGTCACCTGGCAGGACTTGTGCTTTGTTCTGCATTCGTTTCTGAGCAGTTGTGAGTAAAGCAGCATGGTCACAGTGCTGTCCTCAGGTTGGCAATCTGGGGTTCTGCCTCCATGAGTACTTTAAAACCCACAGCCTGGCTAAAAGGAGCAGCTCTTCCCTGCCTGCCCTGCTTTCCTGCCCTCTCTCTTACTGCTACAGATACCTCAGGGGCTATTGAATGAATGGGGTGTTAGGGCTGATCTGAGTAAAGGAAAAAACCCACTTAATATAATACTTCTGATTTTCAGTCAGTTCACCTCAGTGTGACTCTGGCAAAGAGCCCCGGTGCCGCAGGGCAGAGGCGGTGGTGGGGTCGGGAGCAGATGGGGATGCAGGGAGGGCAGGCCAGTCCCGCGATGCTTTGAGCACCAGGACTTGCTTGTGTTGGTTGAAGGTGTGGGTGCAGCTCCATGTTCTGGTTTATCCTACTGGAGCCATCACTGGAAGGGGAGAGCCCACCCCAGTGTCCCGAGATGCTCTGGCTCCTGCTCCTCAGGTCACTCTCGGGAGCACATCGCTGCAGGGAAAGCTCTCGGTGTCCCACTCTGAGAGATAGTTTTCTTTCTTCTCGTTCCTCATCTTTAAATTGGTGAACTGATTCCATTGACCCAGTGATTGCCTGATCACCAGATCGTGTGTCGTACTGGGAGATGGAGATGCCTGGCTGGGGGTGAGGAGGGGGCTGCCCTGTTGGTAGGGCTCACTGCTGAGTCAGCATAAATGGAACCACATTTGGTTCTTCAGTGCAGTCACCAGAACCACTGGCCATTGGCTGTCTTGTCTGTAAAAAAAAAACAAAAACCTGCTACAGACTGAGGACTTTTAAACTAGTAATGCTTATTTGTTTATTTATAATAATTTTAAAAAGCTCCATGTGCAGAGTGTAGTGTGTTAAATGCTTTAGACAGAACATCTGTAGAGGCGTGGAATATATCAGCGTTCCTGGTGCAATCTTACCTGGTGTACTACTTCTGGATTCAGATCTACTTTGAATTCAGTTTTAATGAGCACGAGGCCAAAATCCAGAAGTTCTGAGGGATTAGTATTGATGCTTACCTATTAACAAGTTAATCAGAAACAGGCATATCCAAATAAATACACTGAATGGCTTCTCTGCAACTTTGACGGGGAAACATTATGTGAGGTCCCATTTTATGCTGCTGCTGAGTCCATACCCCCCAGTACTTGCCTCTGCCTCGGGGAGGAAGAACCCCAGGCACCAATACAGGTTAGGGATGGATCTTCTGGGAAGCACTACTGAGGAGAAGGATCTGGGAGTCCTGGTAGATAGCACACTTTCCATGCACCAGCAATGTGCTCTTGTGGCCAAAAGGCCAATGGGATCCTGGGCTGCGGAGGGAAGAGTGTGGCCAGCAGGTCGATGGAGGTCATTCTCCCCCTCTGCTCTGCACTGGGGAGGCCACAACTGGAATCCTGCGTCCAGTTCTGGGCTCCCCAGGTCAAGAGAGACAGGGAACTGCTGGAGAGAGTCCAGGGAAGGGCAATGAAGATGATTAAGGGATTGGAGCATCTCCCTGATGAGGAAAGGCTCAAGGAGCTGGGGCTCTTTAGCCTGGAGAAGAGAAGGCTGAGGGGAGACCTTATTTATGTTTATAAGTATCTAAAGGGTGGGTTGAAGGATGTTGGAGCTGGAGTCTTTTCAGGGGTTTCTAGCGATAGGGGGAATGGACTCAAGCTGGAACATGGGAAGTTCCATTCAAATATAAAGAAAAACTTCTTTATGGTGAGGGTGTAGGAACACTGGAACAGGCTGCCCAGGGAGAGTGTGGAGTCCCCTTCTCTGGAGATCTTCAAGCCCCACCTGGATGCTCCTGAGTGATGTGCTCTGGGCAACCCTGCTTTGGCAGGGGAGTTGGACTGGATGATCTCTAGAGGTCCCTTCCAACTCCAACAATTCCCTGATTCCTGGGAGTCACTTGCTGTGTGGGTGGTCACTGGTGACCCTGGTTAGCTCTAGTAGTAGTTAGTCATTCCTCACAGGCTGTAGAATTGGACACTCCAGGAGTTTGTTAGTGCAGAATTAAATGGGATGCTGCTCTGCTGGTTTCTGTGTGCTTTTCCTGAGTCCGTTTAACCTGTACTATGGATGGGATATTATGGCTTGGTACAGCCGAGCTGCCAGAGAGCTCGGGAGCTGCTCTGCTGCTTCACACAGCTGGTCTCTGGTTATTGCCCTGTTGATCAAGTGAGTGGGGCTGCTGAGGAATCTTTGTTTGGTTGGGGTTTTTAGGCTTTTGTTTTTGTCATCCTTCTGTTCCATGTTCTTTGTGACTTACCATATGTTCCTAGTTGATTATGGCATAAACATTTAACTTTTTTCCCCCTAGGTTACCTGTGCTGGTACTAATCTTTGGTGTTTTATAATTTGTAGTCATTATACTTGCACCTTCCTTTTCCAAGCTACAGATTGAGATCCATGTAGAACAGATGTAGATGTTTTGGAGGAGCGTGTGTAAATACTTTCTCTTAGAATATTATAGAACTTGTGAGAGATTCCAGTGCTGCACAGCACCCGGCTGTGAACAAATAATTTTTGTCCTTCCCTTTTGCCTCTTCCTCCTGCTCTCCCGTGCCCCAGTTTGTGCCAGGAACAGGGCACCTATACTGTGCATCTTGACCAATCTTGACTGTCTTTTCCAATTTGCTTTTCCATAGTTCCCTAATGATTTGAATGGATGATCAGTGTTTCTGTGTGAGTGCAAAAGCCTTAGTGCTGGCGGTGGGGAGTCTTCAGCAGGGACAATCCCGTGCTGGCTGTGATTTCCCCACCGCTGGTATCCAGCTGAGATGATGCAGGATGGTGGCATGGCTTCCACACCGTGGAGCTGAAGATGACTCGTGGTTTAGTGGCATGCAGAAAATAAAAGCAATTACACTGCTGTTCGGTGTTCTGTCGGCTTCTTCCCCTTCCCGCTGGAGGTCAGCCACTATTCCTGGGTGCCCGGGGGGCCTCTTCAGAGGAAAATTAAATAGGCAATCTGGGTAATCAGTGTTGGGGGAAACAGTCCTTGAGTCACAGGAGCTTTGGTGGTGGGCCAGAACCATGCTGTGCTAGCAATGTAGGGGGAACTGGTTTAGAGGATGTATTTATAAATCAAAGAAATACAAATGTTTTTTGCTTGTGCTGTTGGTGTGATGAGCATCACCTTTAGCTCCTCAGCAGTTAGCCAGGTAGCTCTTGAACAAGTAACAGCCTACTTCCAGTTACTTTAGAGTTTTAAACTTCTAAACAAACTAAGGTTGTGGACTTGAAAAGGAAGATCCTTCAGTATGTGTCAGGTAATATGGGTTTTGGAGGAGCAGTGTGGACCAATAGGTTAAATGTCCTTGTGCAGATGATAAAAATGGGAGGGATATATGATTTGCAAGTCTCTTGTTTTCTTTAGGAGTAAAAACGCACCCTTCTTCTTGTGATATTTTTTTTTATGTGTATTGTCCAGAGAAAGGAAAGGACTGTTGAGATAGAGCTTAATGTCCCTCTTGGTGAGGGTGTAGGGGGCAGCCATTCCCACAGCTGGTGTTTCCACTGCTGTGTCTTGGTAATGTAGGTTAGAAACTAGAATATGAGCCCACTGTGAACACGGAGTATATACATGCTATTTTTAATTATGATACTCCTACTAGTTAGACTAAAAGTCATGGGAGTGTTCTCCCTTGTGTCCTCTGCAGGTGCCTGGAGCCGGTGGAGGGTGAGGAGAAACGAGGATCCGCAATGGTTTTGGGGGAAAGCAGTCTGGGGAGGGAAGAGTGTGATGGGCAGGGGAATAGAAGCAGATAAAAAGGTAGCAATCTGGGCACTTCAGAGAAGGGAAACTGGATGTGACAGCTGTGAGTAGGGTGAGGAGAAACGAGGATCCGCAATGGTCTTGGGGGAAAGCGGTTTTGGGGAGGGAAGAGTGTGATGGGCAGGGGAATAGAAGCAGATAAAAAGGTAGCAATCTGGGCACTTCAGAGAAGGGAAACTGGATGTGACAGCTGTGAGTGTCTGCTATTAAAGTTGAAATGAGGAGAAAAAAAAAATAAAATTGCAACCACTGCCCTGCTGCCCTGGTTCTAGCTGCCAGCTCTTTCATGGTTTGAGTACTTTGGCGGCTTCTTCCCTGGCAGTTGTTTATTTGCAGGGCTGTGCAGTGGGACACCTGCCTGCCTTCAGGTTTTTCAAGCTGTGTAGAAGAAAATCTTTCCCAAAAGCCTGGGTAGCCATTTTCCTGTTCTTTTTATTCTTCCTTGATGGTCAGCAAGAGAATTTTCTGGTCCAGAGACTGTAAATGGAGACTTTCCTTACTCTTTTCTTGTTCCTTTGAGCAAAAGCAAAATTAAAAGCATTTGTGATGAATCTGTAACATCACAATATGAAACTTTATTTCACTGTTTTCAGTAAGCTGCTTGTTTTCTTGCATCCTGTAGTACTTTCTGGTTGTGACTTTCAAGTGGTCAGCTTTTGGGCTGACACTGAATTCACTTGACCCCCAAAGCACACGTGGGGAATGGGTCTCACTCCCTCTCCCTGCTTCTTTGTTTTCCTTCTAATTTGTAGGATTACAGTAAGATACCGGTAAGGTTAGAAATGAATGAGTCGGGTTGTGGTGAAAAACATGAATGCAGGGGTCAGCCAGGTTTATTCACAGCTTTTTCTAAAATTGTTTTCCTTTTTCCATTGAAGGGGAAAAGAGGAAAGTGTGGGAATAGCAGGATTTTTTTAACTTTATCTGCTTGGAGCTAAATTCTAGGAATTAAACAATGAAAATGAAACAAACCAATACTATGAATATAACTAAATTTTGAAATAGAGTGATTTAATGGCTTTTTTTTTTTCTTTTTCCCTTTCCCTAGGCTGAACTCACAGGCATCAAATGGCGTAGGTACAATTTTGAAGGTCATGGGGACTGTGGCCCTATCATTTCAGCCCCAGCACAGGATGATCCAATTCTGCTCAGCTTCATCCGCTGCTTGCAGGCCAATTTGCTTTGTGTGTGGCGCCGTGATGTCAAACCGGATTGTAAGGAGCTGTGGATATTCTGGTGGGGAGACGAGCCGAATCTCGTAGACGTGATACATCGTGAACTGCACAGTAAGTTGTTCTCTCTTTGTTTCTTATTTATATTTATTCCAGTGAAAAAGGAACTCTGTCATTAAAGGCTTTAACTTGCTACCGTATGTGATTTTTGTCACAAATTATGTCTTAAGACCTACAGGAAAAAAACCCTTGTAAAATTGACTTTTCTGCTGCGAGTGATGTGCAGGTAAAATGCAAAATAAAACCTGAAAGAACTTAGGAGGCCTATATCCACCATAATTACTTAGATTTTTTGTGAAAATTTGTCACAAATTATGTCTTAAGACCTACAGAAAAAAAAACACCTTGTAAAATTGACTTTGCTGCTGCAAGCGATGTGCAGGTAAAATGCAAAATAAAACCAGAAGGAATTTAGGAGGCCTATATCCACCATAATTCCTTAGATTTTTTTGTGAAATCTCTGATATGCTGTAAAATTAAATTCTAATTCAGAGGATAATAACAAAAATAAACTCTGGCATAAGGTAATAGTTGATGGAATAAAACTCCTGTATCGAGTCAGGCAAACTCGGTGGCACCAGAGGTAGATTTGCAAGGTCAGAATGAATAACAAAAATAAACTCTGGCATAAGGTAACAGTTGGAATAAAACTCCTGTATTGAGTCAGGCAAACTCCGTGGCACCAGAGGTAGATCTGCAAGGTCAGAACATGCCACGTTGGTCATTCTGCAGGATTTGAGCATAAATGGAGGCAAGTTGCAATAAGTGAATGTAATAAAAGGAGGGAAGGGAAAGACAGGACAAAAGTGACAATGAGAAGTTCACACGATTGTAAGTTTTGTGCAGCTTGATTGTCCTCAGTGCCTCCACAATGGGTGACCTTAAATTGTACAGCAAAACTAACTTCATGTTGTGGTCCTTCTTGGCTATGACTGTCTGCTGTATATTAATGCCTTTTCCATGAGGTGTTGTTGCTTTGAGACTACCTAGTTTGCCTGAAAACTTTAACTTTCAAAAGGTATTTTATTAGACTGCATGAATACTTGTGCCTTATTTCACCTCTCATGTCTTGGATGGAAACAATGAAAAGTTCACTAATCCCAGAATAATAATAATAAATTAAAAAACCCTAAACCAAACCCAAGTTGAGAATAAGAATCAGGTCCTTGGTTTTTGCACTAAATTTTCATTTTGGTAGCCTTTAGACCCTCCTGTTGCTTGGTGATAAAATCTGTATGCCAGATCAAATATAGAGAATATTGTATTTGTCAGGTGTGCTTTAGTTGTCCTTTCCCTCCCTACCCCTACCACACACAGGTTTGGTCCTGGCTTACACTGTATTCACTTTCTTATTTGTTACCCTGTTGTAACCACCTATATTCAGACCATTACAGACTTCCTGCTTTGATGAACAGCGGGTGGTTTGTTTGGTGACAGAACCTGGGAAATCACAGATATGAAACCCTGTGTCTTTAGGCGTCCTCCGCGCAGGTAGCTCTGTGATCATGTATAATTGAAGCCATGGCTCACAAGTGCTGCACCAAACCATTCCACTGGCATTAATTTTTGATGAGGCACCTGTTTTGAATGAAGGCACGGGTAATATTTCTACTTACCCGGCAAAGCTTTAATAATATATGCTTTTCTCTTTGTGAAACCGTAGTTTATTTAATATTTCAAATGCAGTATGTGGGGCTTAAGTGTCTTTTTATTTGAGGGGAGTTGCAGGTGACAGCTTCTGGTTCTCTTGGAAATTGATGTAGCTTGTTTATACCTAATGTCTTGGTTACAACAATATAAGGCTACTTTCAGTGATAATGGTCTGGGGAAGCATTTAGGTGCAGGATTAGCTGAACCTGCTTGAGTATAGTATATAGAATAAGGCAAACAGAGAATACTATCACTTTGACACATTTTTTTCCTGGTCCAAAATTTTATGAAGCATTCAGGCTGCAGCCTTCAGTACAATAATCTTGAAGTGGCATTAAATCTGAAAATTGTCTGCTAGAGCACTCTTTTTATTAAATTGTCAGCAGCAGCAGTACCACACTGAGAAACGCAGTCTGAGCGCAGGGTGTTTCACAGCACTGTCACCGAGAGGGCCTTATTTGCAAAGATCTTTCAAACTAAAGTAAAAATATCTGAAAGAGAAAGATTGTGCAGAGGGATGTGAAGAGATGTGAAGAGATGCAGAGCTGAGGTTGGAGATGGAGAAAGGAGGACTGTGTGTAGCTCTTTTGGGGGATGAAGTACGTGGTAATTAAAAGAAGAAGAAATATGTTCCTGCTAAATGTCAGGACCCTACAAGAGTGTGGGAAGTAAATTCCTTTTCTTCTCCTTTCCACTGGAGATGCTGGAATTTTGTGATGTGTGGAAATTGTATAATGAAAGGTTTACTTTTTCTATATTAAAAGCACATTGAAACGCTTGTAGTGACTGATCAGGTAATAGTTGTAAGTGAGGTAATTGTAAAAGTGCTGTAAATGTTATTGCTGGTAGGGTTGTCTCACTCTCTTCAGTAGATGTTTAGCATTCAAACATCAGTATTGACAAAATATCAAACATCAAATTCTGCCAGAATGAGGCATTTATGAACATGGATTCCTTGAAATAAGACAGAGGACAGTGTTTGTGTTCGGTGTTTAATGCAGCAGCAATGCAGAAGAAACAAAGTTATTTTGCTTTTTAATGTATAAGCACACCACAGTGCTGAAATAGTTGATAATTGAAATTAGTTTGAGAGTCTACAAGCTCTTAAAAATATAAAGGCCTTTGCATGTGAGCATAGAGGGGGGTCAGTAACGTACAGCTTGGTGACTGGAGCTTTGGGTTTGTCCCAGAAATGTGACACTGAAGATCCAAGTGGAAGAGTGGAGTCCATCTGAAACACTTCCACGTCTTGAGATCCATGAACTTTAGGAAGTAATGGCTCTTAATAAGATGGTGAATTCTCACCAAGTATAAAGTTGCTCACAATGTTTTGGATTTCTCTTGTCCTGCCTGGGACTTGTGCTTTAAAAGTGACATTTTCATTAGGGTAATACAAATTTAGTGGTGACTTCAAATTAAGTCTTCATCTTTTATTCATTCACGTTTAAATTAGACTTATTGATTATTTTTTTTTTCTGAATAGCAGAGTCACTCAAATAATATTACATGACATTTAGTATTCTGGTTAAACTAATGAGAAGCCCAGAGGCTTCCATAAGAAAATTCCATGAGAATTTTCTTTCAGCAACTCTTCTTAAAGTTTTGCACATGAGCTGTGTGCGTTGCCTTGTTTTTATAACATTCAAGTAGATGATTTGGAAGCAACAATCTATGTTTAATAAAAAAATTTAAATAGTCCTTGGGAAAACAGCTTAGTAGTTACAAACAGGCTGTCTAAGAACAGTTGTTTGTGCAGTAGCTTTTCAAAACGGTGTTGATAATTAAATGCTGTCAGGGGAGATTAAATAAAAACAATTATTTGCAGAAAAGCTGCAGGTGGGTTAAGTCTCTGGATGAGCCAGACAGCTCTGCCTTCCATAGGTGTGGCTCCTGCACATCCTCCTACATTTTCCTTTCTCCTCCTTTCCCCTGCCAGCCTCAGCTGGTGTCTTCTGGGTGTTGTTATGATTGGATTTAAATTTGAAAAAAAAATGGAAGAACTTTATTCTATCCCAAGTGAAAAAAGCTAATTGGTGTGGGGTCACTGCGTGGGAGGAAAAAAGTGAGTGATTTTTACAAGTTTGAAAAACTTGGGAGTGTTCTGGTTGTGGAAGTTTTGTTTTCTCAAGGATAAGTGCTATTTAATGCTATTGCTGCCGGAGGAGGTTTGACAAGTGTTACAGCTGCTACCTTTTCCCATTAAAAATATATTTTTTTGTAAATTCTGCAGTAGAAATGGAATGGAGAGGAGGTAGCATCTTACTGTTGGCAGGTTTTTTGACAGGGAAGTTGTAGATTTGCGAGTTGCAGTGATCTCATTTGCATTTGGTGGCCAAATACCATCTGGAGCACCACAGAGAATTTATACTCGACTTTTTAGGGCTTTCTCTTTTCTCCCACCCCACACTTGTACCCTGTGCATTCCACACAGATTACGAGCAGGTGATAATCTGTTCCTTAGTTGCCACCTTTGCTTTTGCAAAAAATACTTGTGTCTGACACTTCCAACAACCTTTTTGTCTGACAGCTTTGTCTACAAACTTGCAATCTGCTTATTGAGTTCATGGGTATATTCAGCTTTGTCTTTTTTATCTGTGGTACAGAATAGTTGAATTATCAGGAATAATGTGGGCATTATGATATGTGTCACTACTGAGAATATAGTTTTGGTGACTGGAAGGTGACCCTGGAGGTGGGCTTTGGAAGGCTGGGAGAATGTTAGGCAACATATTGAAAATGGATGAGATTCTGGCCATTGGATAGAAGGATTCAGTTCTGTTATAAAGAACTATCCATTGAATAGTTTGTTTGCCCAAAATCACTGATTCTGGTAGGTATTTGGGATTGCCATCACCTGTGAAGCGATGAAGACAAGACAAATGAGTAAGAGGAACTTGGGCCATGAGTGAGAAGCCCCAGACACCCATCTGTGCCCCCCAGCCGTTACTGTTGGCCTCAGCAATGCACGGCACAGAACTGCAAACCCCACATTGTTTCAAAATAGAAGCTTAACAGTACAAAGCTCCTTGAGAGAAAATAAATACAATTTTAGTGTTTTTCTACTCTTGGAACAATCATACTTGAAGCGTTGGTAAGGTTGCAGTTAACTCCTGACTCACGGTCACCTCAAATTGACTTTATAGGTGTTTTTTCCCTTAAATAGATCAGATTAACAGTTCTTCCCATGCAACCTCTCCGCTGTAGGGGAAATGGCTTGTGCAGGAAAGATGGTACAGATAATCTTACAGTTTTCCTGTGGGCTGAATTCTTTTGAGCCAAACCCTTTGCATTTTTGTGTATTGTCTGGTTTATGGCCCTCGGTTGTGATCCCCACGGGCTGATAAATGATGAGAAGAAAAAACGTCATCTGTAGGAGGGACTCTTTTCAAGGCATCCCTGCTGGATCATATAGTCGTGGCCCAGACTTAATTTCTGCTGTTGTTTCTCTACCTGCACATCGCTGATGGGTAGATCTTCACCCACAGGAAACCAGAACGTGCCAGCTGTGTTTTCAAGCTCATTTCCTGACAAGAATAATGTGCCACAGCTCAATTTAGGTATTTTTATTCCAGCTAGATAGGGTTCTTGATGCTCACTTCTTAACTTCCAGATTTTGAAGTTTATTATATCAGTTAAGTGTTCTAAATTAAAGAAGTGTATAAACTATAAATGTTAGGTAGATGATGTTTTTCAGTATTTATTAGGGGTTTAAAAAAATAATGGAAAACTTGAATTTTGGACAAAAAAAATATGGTTCTAATATAAAAGTATCAAGAAGGATAAAAAAAATCTCCTTTGCTTTGTGTTTCAATTTAAAATAGTCCATTTAAGGTCCTTTTTGTGTTTGATTTACTGTAGCTCCAAGGAATTGAGAACTCTTCCTGAAGATATGAAATATGTTCTTAGCCGCTGTGTGGCGAGATATGTTAATTATTGAATGAGATGATTTTCCTGTCTGCCCAAACATATTTTAAGTGTGAAGTGATGTGTAAAATCAAGAATAAGCACCTCTTCCTGTGACATGGGTATACAAATTAATAGTCTTGCTTTTAATGGAAGCGCCCTTAAATCTTTCATTCTATTGTAGGAATGTGAAATTGGGGAAGAAGGGAGTGTTTTGCTGCTGAAATGGCATTATCATTGGCTTTGATACTTTCTTGAAATTACCAAGGGGTTGTCTCCTTGTTTCCCTTCTTTGGTGGGTTTAGCTGAGGGGTGTGCAAGCGTGGAATGTGCGTTACAACATTTGGTGTCCTCCAGAATACATAACCCCCATAACTAGTGTCATGCTCAATCTTATGTAGAGTGAAACCAGTTAATATATGGAAAAGCCATTTACAAACAAGGAGTAGATGGAATCTAACAGGAGCTGAAATAGAAGTATTTTTGAAGGCTTTCCATTTAAAAAGAAGCTACGAGTATCAGGCAGCTGAGTACCACTTATTAGTAATTTGAAGTAAAATCTGAAAATGGTTAATTACTGGTTCTTGAGTTAAGAGTGGAATTTGCAAGTAGGTTCATATGACAGAAGACTTTATTGGAATATTAAGTTACTGAAAAGTCTGCTTCTGGGTTGATTACTTTCAATGGGATAAGTCATTTGCATTTTCTTAATTGCCTAGCATAGATTATTTCCAAAGACATGAAAACAAAGTTAAACTTTATACACTTTTTTGGAAAGAAGATGGGATTTAAAAGCGAATTCATACGTTCTCAGCTTGCAGAATTGTTCTGTGACCCTTATATTTGACACTGTTAATTGGTGTCCGGTGATTGCCAGTTGAAGTTTAGCTTAGACAAAAATAAACTTTTTCTTTTAAGGAGGCATATTAAATGAGGTTATTATGCCATCATTTGGGATTAAGGAATTGCTTCATGGGAAAATGCCAACTCCTTTTATACACATGAAGTTGACAAGAGCCTTATTGTGTCTGGGCAAGATGTCTTCATTTTAGTTTGTTTTCTTTTTCAAATAAATATTCTTCCCACCACCCCAACTTCTTCCCTCATTTTACTTTAAAATTGCTTTATGGTTATAGACAATGAGGGTATGAGTTGTTTAAAAGTAAAATAAACGGAATCTGGGTTTCCCGTTTAGAAGTCAGACTGTGCTTACCTTTTCCTTAATTATTCTTTCCTTCAGTGGTTTTTCTCTCAGCATTAACAGTGAATCTCAGTATTGAATGAATCCATACAGCACTGGTGAATTCATTACCAATTCTAGCCAAGGAGGTACCGTTCTAACATGCTGCACTTGCCCCTTTTTACAGCCTGCAATATCGAAGTCTAAAAGGTAACCAAAACCATATGAACTCTTCCCAAGGATCATATGTAAGCTAGCCTGATGCTTTCTACTTTTTCTTTAATCTCCCAACAATTATCATTTTAAATCTTTTCATATTTGGCATTTTGGAGGTTTTACTAGTAATAGCAACAAATTACCTTCTGTAAATAGTTTGAAGGAAAGACACTAATGGAAGGTACAGCCAAGAAATTCTCCGCTCGATAACAAACTTCCATTTCATCTTCCTGCACTCTAAATATAGGCTTAGTTCAGTTGAAATAGTTGAAATGTTGAATAATTAATCTTTAAGTTTTATTTGCCACACAATAGTTATTGTTTTTCTGGTGTGTTTCTGTGGGACAATGACTGGGCATGTGTTGGGAAACATTAATGGTTGCATTCTGTAGTGGGTTGTTAATGCTGCTCGGGCAGAAGGGTTCCAGTTAGACTGGACTTTATAGAAAACCCTGAACATTTAAGGGTGTGATGGAATTGATGCCACAAACGTGGGGCTGCCCAGAAAGTGCTGGAAATCCCAAACAAGACTTTAACGGCTCAGAATCCTTTTCAAATAAAAGCTGGAGTGAGGTATTACTGACGAATTGGAGAGAGCTATTGTGCAAAATGTGCTTGGAATTAAGCAGAGTGTGGAGACCAAACTGGAGTCCAACTTTTGAATGTAAATAAAATTGATGTGTTACCACAGGCAACTCAGTGAACCACGTAATTAGGTTTTTTCCATGAAAAATGAGACATTATGCTGCAGCTGCAGCAAAGCAGTATGTAAAGGATTTATATTCTAGTTATATGAAAATTAAACAATCATTAAAAGATTGTATTTTTAAAAGTGGTGCTTGAGGGGGGGAAAACGGAAAAAAAATCCAATCAGTAGAATTTATTTTTCAGCAGTGTGTTGGGCAATATCAGCCACAGTAGTTGATGGGTTTTGCTTCAGGGAATGTGTTGTGTTTTGTTGTGCTTTTTTTCCCAGCGAAATGAAGTCACTTAACTGTGCAAAGTGAATCTAAGTTCGCTTGAAGTGAAATCTGCATTAATAGAGCTCATTACTGATGTTTGTATTTGCCTGTACTGACTAATCCTAAGAACACAGGGCAAGCTCCGCTGCTAAATTCCGTCTTTAAAAATAGATGAAATGCTACCTTAAAAAAGAATTGCATATAATTGCGTGTTTGTAATGCCATTTTTAGAATAATTAATGAACTTTTAGTGACATGCTACTGCATTGCAAATAGCGAACATAAAACATGGCTCTTCTGAAGTTAACCCAGAGTTTCTATTCAGAGGCATGTTTTCCATTACATTAAAGTTATTTTCTTCATTTTAACGTTCCCATTAAAAGTTATAAATCTTGATATAAAATTCTTACGGCCCATTTGTGAGAATATTTTCACTTTAAGTGGACTTAATTATACATGTGCCCTTAGTTATCCAAGGATTGACAGTCAGCTCTGTTCCCCGCAGAGTGGATGCCTAGAAACGCCGATCTATGCTTCAGCGTCTCAACGACCAGCCCTGAAATCTGAGAAACAACATCGGTCGCTCGGAATGAGGGTTTTGAAACACAAACTCTGTTTCCCAATGTTTATTTGAAACTACAGGGCGTGCTGAGGTTGTACTGTGTCATTTCCAAACCAGCAGGCCATAAATACACAAACAACAAAATGCTCCCGCGTGGAATTCGGAGGAGGAGCGAGCGCAAAGGGATTGAGCTGCAGGACACGGAGCGGCTCCGAGCGGGGCTGGATTCCTACCTGTGCTCTTTGCCCATGGGAACTGGGGGTTTTCCTAGGAAAAGGGTGGAGTTTTGCTGCGAGTTAAATATTAGATCCGTGTTTAAATACCCAAACAGCTGTGTGTTGCAGTCACTCGTGTAACGACAACTAGAATTTGAACTTAGAGCGGAACAGGGTTAAATTGACTTTTCAATGCTTAACATTTAAGTAGCTTAAAGGGAAAGTATCCACTGGGGGAAGGGCACACTACTGGGCTGGGTTTGTGTTCTTGGTGAGCTAAACCCCACTAAATTATTTTTCATTTTCAGCTGAGCAGTGTGAGCATAACATGTAACAAAGGTATCTGTGCTCAATGTGTCTGACATGAGAAAATTGACTCTTGTGTTCCCTTTGGTCATACGAATACATTTCAATTGTCTCTGGATTCTCTCAGTTCCCGTACAGGCTGGTGTGGGACCAGTTGCTGTTTCAGTTTCTGTTCCAGCTGAAGGTTTGGCGTGTGGGTCGTTTTGTCTGCTTCTGCCTTTTGCTGTCCCTAATTTTGAGTTGAAAGGAGCCCAGGGCTGCCTCTGTGGGCACAGTCAAACTCGGGTGTTCCCCTTGGTGGCCCAGGGCTACAGTTTGGTAACCTCTGCACGGAAAAGCTCTGGCTCCTGAAAATAGCCCTTCTTGCTAAAAGGCCTTTCCCTTTATTTCTCTTTTCTACTAGTATAGGATTTTCCAGTCTTCTTACAGAATCGTGGGGCGTTTTTTGCTTTGCAATAGTCAGTGAGCCAAAGGGGTCAAATTGAAACAGTACAAATTTGTATATTAAATTGCTGGGTGGACAGTAAGAAATAACCAGGCAGAATTAGCTCCCCCAGTTTCTGGAGAAGTTGAAGAGTGAAGCTTCTTTATTAAGGAGTCTATGTGGATAAACTTGATCTCAGAAGGAAGACTAGAAGGTGGCAGGTATAGCAGTTTCTAAGCAGGGCTTCAGGAAATAAATGTCTTTTTCAAGAAAACACTTCTTTTTTTATAGATCAACTTGTTCCATGATATTCCAGTTGCTCTGAACAAAAGTAATACCTTTTTTTACAGCCCAGGGAAACTTGAGGTCATAGGTGATGAAGGTAGTGTTGTACAATGGTTTGTTTTTCTTTTTACTTGAATCACTTTATGAATTTGGGACGTGTTCTTTGATCTCAAAAGAGATGGGAAGTATGAAAATTATTATTATTGGAGGGGGAACAGGAGGGCTGACTGTCTTACGTGTTTCTGGTGCGTTGGTTAACCCATTGGGTGTGGAAGTTAAATCTCTTGGCCCCTTGTGAGTTCGATAAATTTACTCTATGCAATATTTTGCAGCGTATGCCATCAAAATTCACTGGAATCTCTTCTCGGTGGCATATGAGGGTGAAATGTGTGGCTTTTGTCTCCCCTGTCATTGTTTTGGTCTCTCCTGTATGGAAAGGATGCTGTTTCTGATAATGTCATGGTAATAAGCAGTGTGATTACTAAAGCAAGTGCGGCGTCTGGGTGATTTGCTGGATGTTCCCCGCTCTGGGTAAGCGATGGATGTGCTGTGGGACTGTGTCAGGTTGGGACAGAGTGACAAAAGGTTTAACTGAAAATCCTGCTCTTCCCAGTGATATACCTGAGTGTGCCTGGGAATTCTGCCACTTCAAAAGGCTGCTTATCAAGAGGAGTGTGAGTTTCTGACAATAGTTTTAGAGGTTTGCTTTAATGTGTGATTGGATTTATTGAAAACAACATTTTATTTTTAGTTTGTACTAGTGTTATATTTTTATTAACTTAAGGATTCTGTTCCCATCTTTCGCAGCCTTCAACTGCTAGTCCTTTTCCAATTTTCTTTAAAAAGAAAAATAAGATTTTCATTGCTGCAACATAATAAAAGCAATTATGAAAACTAGATCTTTTTTTTTTTTCATTGTTGCAAAAGAAATAGAAGCAGCTAATTCAGCACCTGGAAAGTAACAGTGGTTCCTCTTCCCTTGTTTGATTCAAGTAATAAGTGGAAAGAATATTTATGCTGCAACTTTTTAACTGCTTATGTGGACTGTTATCTCCTTTTCATGGTAAAAATCAATTCAGAACAAAGTAAAATAATGGAAGGGACTGAAACACCTCTGGGAAAAGGAGTGTAGTTCAGTTTTAAGCCTGACGAGCCGTGGAGACCTCAGTGCTGTGTGTGGCGTTGGGTGTCACCGAGAGCTTCATGTGGGGAACCATATCTCTGTGTAGATTGCTGAATTCTAACAATTCACCCAAAATACATAGTTTCTGCATATACATCATAATACTTCACTATAGTGCAATGTGAGACAGGATGGACCGAAGTACTAGGATGCACTGAAGGTGTGCAGTGGTACCCTCAGGTGATGGCAACATCCTTATTGCTGCTTTTCTGCTCTCTTGTTGGTGCTTCTGATCCTCTCTCCCAGCTCTGAGGAGTTTTACAGCGCGAAAGGGGGAGTTCCCACTCCTCTGCTCCCTTTCCCATTCTTTGGGGAAATAACTTGTTCAGGAGCTACTAAGCAGATAGGATAAAACGAAGAGTAGTAAACACCAGTGTGTTTTGGAGATCTCTCCAGAGAGACACTGTACCTGGAGAAGCCATCCACTGAAATGTAGAACTTCTAGACAGAGATCTGCTGTCCAGGTGGATGTAGAGTTATTGCTCTGTTCTCCCTTCTTCCCCCACCATTTTCTTAAACTAAACCAGATTGTAGTAAGCATTGTTTAAAAAAAATAATAAATATTTCTTTTGCTGTAAACCATAGTTAAAGCATGGAAGGTGAGGATGAAAATGAAATACACCGTGGTACTCAAATTCCGAACACCTCCCTTCTGGGTGGGTGGGTTTCTGCCTGGCCTTGTCCTCAGAGTTCCTCAGCAAGGGCACAAAATGTGTATAGCTGGTAGGAGACATCAGACATGGGTGCTCTTTCTTGTTTGCTTGTGTGTCCTGTCCTGGGCAGCTGCTAAACCTTGTGCCACAGAGAGATGCTCAGCTTTTGGTACGGCTGAGCCTGTGCGTTAGCAACTTTATCAACTTCCCAAATTATGGGGTCCAGATTGTGTTAATGATCTAACCACAAGATCATGATACTTAAATATATTAATATATATATAAAATAACCCCTTCATTACTATCTTTAAGGAAGTAACTTTTGAACAGAGATGGGACTCTATAATGTTTTTTTTTTTTTACAATTTTTACATTTTTATTTATTCCCCAGTAGTAAACTTACCAGCCAACCTGTGTTATATATTCTCTAGGAAAGATGTTTGTTTGCTTTTTCTTTCCCTCCTCAGTAACTGTTTACGCTTTGGCTGTTAACATAATGCACTTTAAAATAAGCTTGTGGTCTCACAACTGGCCGAAATACAAAATCTGTAGGAGGGCCATGGTAGGTATAGGGGGGAAAAAAGAAAAGAAAAACCAAACCCACCCAACCAACCAAAAAACAACCAAAAAAACCTTGGCAAAACCACGCTGCTTTTACCAAGCAGAGTCTAGATTACCACTGGCTGTATCTTTAGGGCTCCCTGCTCATGTGCCCTCACCCTCCCCAGGTATCAGAAGACATGACTGATTTTTAGTATTTTCATCGGAATTTAATTGCTTGGTTTAATTGACGTGCAATCACTTCACTGAAGAAGTAGGGACCTTGGATTACTCATCCATTGGAGGATCTATGGTAGCTATTCATTATTAAAGACAGTGTTTTCTGTAGCTGAATGGTGTGTACAAGGGCCGTGATGCTGATGGAGCTGAAATGCAGGGGTTGGGGGCTGCACACTGATAAGGCTGGTGATTCATTACTCTGTTAGTTCCGAATCTTTCAGTGCTCAAACTGCTGAGCTCTGGAGTTTTGAACTGTCATTTGTCTTTGTTTTAATGGGATTAAGTAATTATGTGTGCATTTTCTTTCAACTAACTAGCCTGATAAAAGCATGCAAAACTGAATAGCCCATAAATTGTCGGCTCTTCTGTTCTAGAAAAAGTGCTTTGATTGCAACTGCAGTTTTTAAATCTCGGTGCATATATTTAGCTGACCTACTGAGGTGAGTAAGACTAGAGGAGTCGTTTATGTAACTAATGGGCTGAGAGCCCCCCTTGGGAGCGTGGGTTGGGGAGAGCACATCCCAGGCTACGGTACAGAAATTTTTAAGAGAACAATCTGTAGTGTTTTAAAGCACAAATAATGGATATGTAACCAAAGACAGTGACTCTTCAGCTGTTCTCCCAAACTGTGGAGTAACTCTTCATTGGAACTCATCATATTTAGTATTGACCTTTGTACTTTGCCTCTATCAGTAGTAGTTTCAAATAAATTTTTTTTTTATTCTTCTTTCCCACATCTCTTCCTCTGTCCTTCAACTGTGAAGACTTTGACTAGTTTTCTGTTAGTTTGATATCCGTCTGATTTTTCAAGTATGAACTGCTACTCGTGTATCGTGTCATATGAAAAGGGGAGCAGTTGTGTTTGATCAAATCATCAGGTGTTCAGTATGTGATATCATCAACCCACTTATGTTTTTTAACTTTATACTTTGTGTGGTATATTTATACATTCATAGAATGATAGAATTCAATTTTATTTTTACGATTAATTTGAATTAAGTCTTGTTTTGAGAGTTTAGGTAATCACTAGTAACGTGGTTGTGTTTTGCTGCTGCTTGCTTATTTCCAGTATTGGTCTGGGGAAGTACAGGTTTGCATGTATTCCAAACGATCACTAGTAGGAACTATACAATATCCTCTACTTTTTAAATGATGCACATAAAAGATTTTTGTACTACAGTGCTCTCTCATAATTTCATGCTAAAAACTGCTGTTAATTGGCACTAGTGCTAGTCCATATGTGTCAGAGCTACAGTTTTTATCCCTCTCTGGCTTGAAGTCATGGTGTCAGTGGATTGACTTCTTCTTTTCTGGAGTTTACAGCTTACACTTGACAACACAGTTTCTGAATTACATGAAATTGTGACTACTTGATCCCAGGTAGCCGTTTCACTCAACCTCTTGTGATGAATAATGAATGACCGTATCCTAAACATGATTTTTGTGTGTGTTATCTGTACCATTTGTGCAAAGGCTGTGATTGTCTCGGCACTGCACACCTTAAGTGGTTTTGGTGGAAGAACAGTAACTTGTAGGACCCATGCTGAACTGGAGAGCTCCCAACATCTGTCTTTTAGAGACCTATGGAGGAAAATAAGCCCGTTTACTTGTATTCCAAATGGAGTTAGTGTCCTGGTTTCCTAATGAAATGGATAAGGTCTACCTGAAGGTTAAATCAGTCATATCTTTATCTAGATCCCACCTGGCTATTTACAGTGCTGTGTAAGCTCTTCTGTAGGTTGCTGTAAGGCCAGATGATACTAGTGGTTATTCCTACTTTGGGAATTCTAGCTGCTGAGTTGATCTAACCAGGCACCCTACAGTACCTCAGCCAAGCCAGGGTGCCTGGGCTTGTGTTTAGCATTTCCCCCCAGCCTCCCAATCTGTTTCCCCAGCACTTGTGAGGTTCTCCAGGATGGGACAGTGAGGAGGGGACAGTCCTGGTCCAGGATGGCTTTTCTATGCTGTGATAACCAAATGGGCAGTGTAAATGATAAGCCAGAGTCAGGGCTTGCTTCAGTTTGGCTTTGTGTCTTCTGGTAGCAGGGGCAAACTGGGCAAAGGAGAGGTCTTGGGGAATTGTTTCAAAATAGCAGATATTCACAGTCCCTTTTTGTCGCTCGCGCTACTCCCAGCTAGGGCTTGGTGCTAATCCTCATGTGATTAGGAACGTTGGATGATGACACAAAGACCTCTACAAAGTAACGCTTTAGGAAGATACCCTGCTGTGTGCTTTTGATGCCACATCTGAATGAGATTATCAATTTAAAATAAAAAGAAAAAAAAACCCCAACCCTGAAATCCCATGAACTGTAACTTTTTGAAAGCCTTTGAATATATAGAGCTTGAAGAAAACTGAAGGAGTTCAGATATTTTGTATAAATCTATTAGAAAAAAAATACAGAGTGCATTCAGAGTAGAAAGACTGCAGTTTTATTTGCTGTGGTGGTTAATATGTAGAGGAAACTCAGTAAGTATTGTCCCAGGCTGTCACTGCAACACGTTGAGCATTTGCAGTTTAAGTCCCTATCATAGGACAGAAATATGAAATTTTGCAACCAAATAAAAGCATGTGGGAACTTTGGAGCCACAAAACTTTCTGCCATAGCTCGGGTTGTAGCTTCTGTGCAGTGTTGCAGCTGCCCAGTGTATACCGGGAGTCTTCAAAAATGTATGTGCTGTGAAAATGTAGCTGTGTTTATGTAAAGGCAGTTTATTTAATGGAAGCTCCGCAAAGAATTTGACTGCCCTGCACAGTGTTCCTGCTGAGAGGGTGAGACGCAGGAGAAGTGCAGGGGCACCGTCGTCTGCAGAAGAAAGTACATTAACCAGCTTTTTGGGAAAGTAGATTAAGGTTTTCAGAGGTGGTATCTATGTTAGGAATTACTCCAGTGAAATAAAGGCAGTTCAGTAGTTCAGAGCAATTGGTTTGAAGGTCCTGTGTATGAAATGTGGGGGGTTGTTCCAGCTGGCCCAGAAGCCCTCACTGTGCATGGCTTTGAATGAACTTAAACAATGAACCTTCAGTTTAGACCCTTTTGAGCCCTTTGGGGTGTATTTCACATGTGTGTGGAACAGAGGTTCTGGCTCCGTTGCTGCCAAAAGGAACCTGGTTTGTGTGTAGCAGAGCTGGGGAGCAGTAAGATAATTGGTGATCAGAGTTGCCCAGTATTTATGCTTCTTAAATACTGCTGGGTTAATTGAGCTCATTATTTATCTGCGGTGGGTGCACTGCAGGGGTGGCATTAGTTCCTGGGGACATTTTCCCCTGAGAGACCCTGTTTATGGTGACGACACATACTTGTGTCTCACGCGCTGGTTGGGGTGTGTAAGAGACTCGCTGCACCTTGGACCTTGTGTGCGAGGGAAGAAAGTCCAGAGAAGTTGTCCAGAGAAGCTGTGGCTGCCCCATCCCTGGAGGGGTTCAAGGGCAGGTTGGAGGGGGCTTGGAGCAACCTGGTGTGGTGGGAGGTGTCCCTGCCCAGGGCAGGGGGTGGCACTGGGTGGGCTTTAAGGTCCTTTCCCCCCCAAACCATTTTATGACTCTATGAAAGTCAGTTCAACACATGCAGGATGAACCTGAAGAACACGGGTGGCTCTGGGTTGATTGTACGTGTGTTACTCTGCTGCTTGTGGTGCTCGTTGACCTGCTGAATGTCTGAAAATGTCACACAAAAGTTGAAAATCCTCATGTTTCGGGCACAATTTCTAGGTCTGAGGAGAGAGGGCAGGCAGTGACGGGGTGTACATCCCTTACCATAAACGGGTGTTTCCATCATGATCCTTTCCAGCTCTGCCCATCGCTGTTGTGCCTGGGGGTGAGGGGGAGCCTCTGCTCCTGGCCCCTCCATTACACTGTACCATCAACTACCCTTCTCTTTTAAAACTAATAAATATTAAAGTTAAAATGTTTAGTAAATATTAAAAAAAAAATTGGCACCCCTATTGAATTAACATCCAAAAGCCCCTTTGTGTTTTATCCGGCCAATTGAAATAGAGTTGGGAAAAGACAAGAAGCCTCTCCTCCTGCCTCTTGGATTTCCCTGGAGTTTATTCCCGTAAGCGATGTGGTAATGGTTGGCTCCGGCTCGGTCCGGCTGAAAACTAAAACATCAGATTATATGATTTATGGGGTTTAAATTCTTTTTGCTATTATTATATTTACATTAGTCTTCCCGTGTATTTTTGCTAAGCAAAATAATTTCTTGTTCAATATTTGCAAAGAGAATTTCAAAACACTGCGATTAGTTCTTTTTATTTTGAAAGAAATAGTTAACAAATAGGAAAACGTTTTGGGAGCGCAGAGTTTCTGGCAAGTGCCGTCGGTACAGTGTGTACTGAACTGGAAATGTTGCAGAGTTAGCACAAACTGGCTGATATAAAAAGCACGTTTTTGTTATAAACACTGCCTGCTGAACAGAGTTGTTGCTCTTACGGAACAGCTTTAAACAGTGACTGTTGCTTTTGAGTAATATTAAATATTTGTCTTTTGGTGAATGTTGTCAGGAAAAAAAAATCACTGTAGATAATAAATAAGCCAATCCTTTTTTTATGCAGTATAAAGTGCATTTGAATGCCCTTGTTTTATCTAGGCTGTTTCAGTATATTTGTATATGTTTGGGAGCTTATTCTTCACTTGAAAAAGTTTTGGGTTTGTTTTTTTTTTCCTCTTCAAAAATTATTTGTGCAGGTGTTCTCTGAGCGCAGTTCTCTGAGCTGTGTTCCTCCTGGGCTTTGTCTTGTTTTCTCTCTGGCTTTGGTCTGACTTCACCCTGTCTGTTAGTGCGGGGTTTCCAGTGACGGGAGTTGTAACAGTAATGGAAAATAGCAATTTCAGTCAACATTTGGAGGAAGTGGAAGGCAGGGGGATGTGTAAACCTCTCCCAACTTAAACTCTGTAAAAATGGTCTCTAGAATTCTACACTGTGAATGATGGGCCCATAGATTTATTTTCCATGGCTCTCTTTTTACTATTGAATGCAGTGAGCATACAGTATGCAAAGTGTCTCAGGGCACTGTGTTCTGTGAATGATCTGGGCTGTATTAACTGATAACCAGGATCAACTGGCCTTTTTACTACAGTGTGATTTGTATATTCTAAATTCTAGGCTTTGTCATAGGATCAACTGGCCTTTTTACTACAGTGTGACTTGTATATTCTAAATTCTAGGCTTTATGTCACCATTTCTTACTTGATCCTGTAGTGTATATCTTCCTTTTTTCCAGCTGTTTCTGGGAACTCAGTTGGGGGAGGTTTTTGTTTTGGTTTGGTGGTTTGGATTTTGTGTGTGTGCATTAGTACATATTAAGACCAGAATGGAAAAACTACCATTTTGGAGATGAGTTGCATTTTGTTAATCACGATAACCAGGCTGTGGTCAGGGATGACAATTTCTGAGCTCTCTGTATGCAGATTTGTAATGGTGTTGGAAGAGGAGGACAAAATGTTAATTTAACTTATTCATGTCTGTGAAAGAAGAATACCCATCTTTAATTTGGTTTGTCACTTTAAGTGCATCCTTATTTTACATCACTTTTTTTGTAGGTCTCTAGATGACCCAACTTAATCTGACTTGTGTTTGCTAGACCTTAGGTACTAGATATGTTCTGGGATCTTAGGGAAAAAGAAAGCAAAGCCAAAAAAACCTCTTACCATTCTGTGTAAAGCAGGGATACACCTTCGTTAGTATAGCAATAATTTTTGATTTATAGTCATCTTATCTTCAATAGATGCTAGATGTCTAGCTCTGCAGAGTCCTGCTAGATGCTTGCTTGTATCTTAAAGCCTCTCATTACCTTTTAAAATTGGCTCTTTATGCAGGAACCCATCTTTTCAGTCTTAACACAATACCGAAGGTTTGGCTTGGAGCTCATGGAGCTGTGCACTGAGTGGCATTTAAAATACCTGCAGTGTTACGGGTTCAAAACTCCCACCCTGAGACTTGGAGAGTTAATAATTAAAACAGGGCTCTGAGGAGGAGCAAAAAAGCTTATTATCATAGAATCATAGAATGGTTTAGGTTGTGAAGGACTTTAAAGACCATCTAGTTCCAACCCAGAACAGGGCTCTGAGGAGGAGCAAAAAAGCTTATTATCATAGAATCATAGAATGGTTTAGGTTGTGAAGGACTTTAAAGACCATCTAGTTCCAACCCAGCCTCCCACTAGACCAGGTTGGTCAAAGCCTGGCCCTGAACACTTCCAGGGATGGGGCACCTACAACTTCTCTGCGTGTTTATCTGATAGCTGCAAGAATAAAAGAGAAAAACAGTTATGTTTAATGTTTCAGGAATATAAACTATCATAGAATTATACAAAAATTGAGATGGGAAGGGACCCTCCTGCTCAAACCAGGGTCGAGTTGAGTGGGTTGCCCAGAATGATGTCTAGTCGGGTTTTGAGTATCTGAGAGTAGAAATTCCCCCTCTGCCCAGGGAGCCTGTGGGCACTCAGCCTTATGGTCAAAAAGCTTTTCCTTTTATTTCAATTTATGCCCATTACCTCTTGTCCCCTCGCTGGGTCACACTGAGACATCTGTCTCCGTCCCCTTTACTCCTTCCAGTCAGATGTTTGTACACACTGAAAGATGTCCCCAGGCCTTCTCTTCTCAGGGCAGAACAGTCCCAGCCCTCTGAGCTCCCACTGCTTCATTGTCATCCTGGCCCTTTGCTGTGGTTGGCCCAGTTTGCCCATGTCTGCCCTGTACTGGGGAGCCCAGAACTGGTCAACGCACTCCCAGCGTGGTCTCACTGGTCTGGAACGAAGGGGAGTTAGGAAGGAGTCACCTCCAGCTCCTCACAATGGCTGGGAACTGTGTAAGAGACATTTGGGTCAACAAGTGTCTAGAGAACATCCACCATATGCTTATCTCGTATCCCAAGTCTCAAAGTGCTCCTAACGCAGCGTATCATACTTAAGCGATAGACATCACAAGACCACAACCTGCAAAAACTGTAGTGTCCCAAAAAGCAATCGAGAGAGATCAAGAATGGCACCAGTGTCTTAGATAATTTATTTTTTGTGATGGCTGAGAAGTTTTGAGGTGAAATGAGCTCAGATGGCCCTAGGAAATAGCGGTTCAAGCATTATAGAAGGGCAAGGTCAAATAAAATTTTTTTCCTTTTGGGTACTATTTGTGTGTGTGTGTGTAAACTTTCTTAACTTGGTTTCATCATCTTTGTAGTAATCTCAGGTTGGTGGTTGGACTAGATAATCTTAAAGGTCCCTTCCAATCTACACAATTCTATGATTCCGTATTAACCAGAATCCCCTGTAGATTTGGACACTCCGGAGTAAATAAAGTGCATTCTTGCTGTCTGATTTTGAACTGAGGGCTACATGACTGTGGCTGTCACTGTCTTCACACATGATGGGTGTTTCTTCTCTTCTTGAAAAGGCTGATGAGAGGTGGGTGAAATTAATGTTGCTACTGTTGGTGTGCCCATTCTTTACATTTTATACTTGCTGTCCTTCATCATCAAAGAAATTTAGGCCTATGTAATTCATTAGTGATATTTTTTAATTATTTTTTTTTAAATCCCTCCCTGCTTTGTTTTACCATGTCAATTTTAATCTAAGCTTAGAAATTCTTGGGGGACAGTAGGTGCCTCTGTCCCTTTTCTGGGCTTTGAAGATGAACCTGGTGCCAGTGGAAGCTGTGTGGGGAACGAGTAACGGGGACGGGTCCTGTCAGCAGGAGAGAAGGAGCTTCTTGTGCTCACACCATTCCCCAGCATGGGAGAAATAAATCCATTTTTGGTGTCAGTCATCTCCTGGTGTCCCTTCAAAGGAAACATGTTGGTGGGTAAAAGGGAAAGGAGGGTGCCTTTGGTTTTCTATCATAAATGAGCAACCTGTTTGTCCCCTTTTTAACAACAAGGAAAATCTAATTACTTAAGGCTTAACAAATGAACCAAAGCAAACCCTAATCCAGTCTGTTTCTTTTTAACAAATTAAGTGTGCATGTCATTATTTAACTATCTAATGAGATTCTGGAAAATTTGATTAAACCTACTAAGAAAACATTGTGAAATGCAGTAGAGATGGAGTAAGAACTATACTGCAATTGAGTGTAAATAATTATTTTTATCAGTCTGCTGGTGTCTGTAGCTGTGTTTCCTAGTGGTATATGTGATTTTTATTAGTTTTTTTTCTTCTTTGTTTGGTTATATTGTTGTTTGGGCTTTTTTTTTTCCCCTTTCCTTCTGTAAGCATCAGTCTCCCAGTGTTTTGGGAGTTCTGTTGTGTGGGCAGCAGGGCAGCCAGGGGGGTTGAGAGTCAGGAAAGAAGCAACTTCTTGCTGACAATCTGTCCAGACATCGAGAAGAATTATCAAAAGGAAACTTTTTTGAGCTGAACAAATTTTGATGGGACATGCAGAATTTGGAAATGCAAGGCTGGTTAGAAAGGAAGTTGGAAACCTGACAATCTTCCTGTAAAATACATCCTTTTTCTTTCTGGGTGCTAATTTTTGTGAGCCTGTGAGTCTGCGTCTCGTGGCTTGTTTGTCCTCGTGTGCTTATCGTGGTTAAATTCTTATGCTTATAAAACAACTGAATGTGCTTTGTCACTGGGTAAATGATTAGCAATGGGAGGAGGTTAAACAAGAAATACTTTGCAATGTTAATTGTAAATCTAATGACTTCCTTTTAAAATGAACCTGAAGCAAAATTCTAGTGGCTGTTATTGGGAGGAAAGAAATGCAGGAGCATAAACTAGATGAAGTTTGCAGTAGTTCAGAGGGGATCTGGCAATGTGGGCATAAAGGGGACTTTCCACTGGCATTGCTAACACATTTTGGGGGTGTTTTGCAGCTTATAATAGAACTTCTGCATGGGATCAGGTTTTGAAGCCAATGCCTTACTCCTCAGTAATAGTTTTAATTTCAAGGCTTGAAGTTTGGCTGAAAATATCTATTAGGAGAACTGAAGGAAATTCAGTTTGGGATCACTGCAGCTCAATAAGAGAATGTGTTGGCGGCAGCAGCTGTTGTATGTGTGTTTTGGAACTTAGTTACCTCTTATGACTACTAGTTAAAAAAAAACACGTAAAAAGCCCACAAAACTAACAGTAAACACCCTAAACTCCCCCCAAGTCACGCCTGGCTTTAAGTTTTCAGTTCCTATCAGTTTTGCTTTAAGTATCTTCACATTTAAGGCTGCCAAAAGATCTATGCTGTGATTGTATGACTGTAAGAAATGACTCCCTAAAGAACTAGAGAGCACTATAAAGTTAATAACGAAGGTGAAAAATAAAAAAAAAT
>NW_015090783.1:11083479-11105988 GCF_001431845.1 Calidris pugnax | reverse complement strand
TAAAGAACTAGAGAGAACTATAAAGTTAATAACGAAGGTGAAAAATAATAAAAAAAAATAAATCAAGAAACATCTTCTATGAAGAAGCAAAAATGTGGATATTTTTACTACAAATTCTCTTGGTTTGCTCCTAAAAATCGAGAATCTCATTTGCTGTTTTCTAAAACGGATGAGAAATTTGACAAGTAAGGACTTTGCAAAACAGATGTGCTTTTCTGCCCAAATGTAAATGTGTATTTGTATGGCTTTAAGTGTGGGAAGTGAGGATGGTTCTTTGTATTTAAGGTAGGACCTAACACTGACCCTCCTGGGAAAGCTGCTGGGTCACTCTTGGTGCCAATGGCCCAGTGCGATGCCGGGAATATCTGCTGAATTCTCACTCCAGTATCTGGAGTTCTGGGCACGTCGGTGAAGGTGCATGGAAAAAAGTCCTGCTCATAATGGAGAGGGTTCTCACTCCAGTATCTGGAGTTCTGGGCACATTGGTGAAAAGTCCTGTTCATAATGGAGAGGAAAAGAGATTTTCTTAATTTGATTAGAAATGACTCCCACCCACCCCCCTCAGCATTTGATATATGGCAGAAGATCTCTTCGCTCTTCGTTCTGCCCCAGCAAACCCCAAGGGGAGGAGTTGTTTAAACTAGATGACATGTTTAGTAGTTGCCTTGCCAAAAAAACTTCTTCCTTTCAAACTGTAAATAGTGTGTTGTTCTGCAGTAATGATCTTTTTATCTGCATTGCATTTTTCTTTACAGCTAGTCCCTTATTCGTAGAAGTTTATTTTTGTAAGGCTTTTCCAGATTTAGGAACTGCATTTGATGACTCATAGTATTTTTTTCCCTTTGCTTTATGCCAGGTAGGAGCAGCTGTGTGCTTCATAATTAGCTTACTCTGCCTTTGCTTAAACACTGCATTCTTTTCAGCACGTTCTGGTTGGGGTGGGGGGGAAATGCTGAATTTTTCTCTGGTTTGCTTTTTGTGTTCAACCTACAAAAGCCAGTTTTGACCAGGCTGTTGGAGCAGCCAGAATATTTAAATAAGAGCATCGAAGTAAAAGGGGGACTATAGAACTGCTGTAAATAATCCTTTTTTCCTTCCTTCTCCGTGTTCACTTTCTCTGAACATCGTAATTCTGGCTAGTATTGTAAAAGTACAGAGGCAACAAAAAGCAGATGGTTACTATAGTTTCAGTGAATGAAGGCACAGTTTTACTTGGCTGAAGGTATTTTCTAATTTCTGTCATCTTGCCTGACATTCATGAAAGGCTTTTATAAACGCATTGAAGTACGGACTATTTTCATACATCATTTGATCTTTTTTTACCTATAAAGGCAGAAGTGCTACCTCTGATGTTTTAAGTACATCCTTATGCTAAGGGTTTTGTTGCTGCTGAGGTTGACTCCTGAGTGTCTGTGGTGCTGTGGGACAGCAGGAGGAGTGTCCTTACCTGTGTCACTCCCAGGCCTCCTAAAGCAGAGACCTTCCCCGTGGACGAGAGCCGGCTCTCACTTCAGGCAGAATTTGGTTCACTTGAAGAGCAGAAAACAAAGCAGCAGGTTCCCTGGGCTGAGCTGAGGTTGGGGATGGGAAATCATCATCATCACAGAATCTTCATGGTTGGAAGGGACCTTTGAGATCATTGAGTCCAATCACAAAAACAAAACAAAACCACCAAAAAACCACCCCCAAACCCCATGAACAGACACAACCCAACAATCTCAAGCACTAGAGCATGCCCTGAAGAGCCACGTCGACACGTTTCTTAAATCCCTCCAGGGATGGTGACTCCACCACCTCCCTGGGCAGGCTGTTCCAGGGCCTGACCACCCTCTCAGGAAAGTCATTCTTCCCAATATCTAATCTAAACCTCCCCGGGCACAACTTCAGACCATTTCCTCTGCTCCTGTCATTATTCCCTTGGGAGAAGAGGCCAACCCCCACCTCTCTACACCCTCCTTTCAGAGCGCTGTAGAGGGCAAAGAGGTCTCCCCTCAGCCTCCTCTTCTCCAAACTAAACATGCCCAGTTCCCTCAGCCTCTCCTTGTAGGCCCTGTTCTCCAGACCCCTCACCAGCTTGGTGGCTCTCCTCTGGACACGCTCCAGCACTTAATTAATTAGGAGTACAGAGGAAGTGATTAGATGCCATGCTTATGAATCTGCAGTATACGTGTGTCTGCGGTCATCTCAGAGGTGCTGCTGATAGATGTTATGCCTGACCCTGTGTTACAATAAGAGACACTTCAAAATATGAAGGGACTCTCTTTGCCGTTATTTTATTGAACAGGCATCTGCCCTATGGAAAGCTTTATTTTAAAGCTGATGTTGCAGTGGTTAAATCTGGATTTTCTTTTTAAATTGCATAAAACTGTCCCCTTGTCCCTCTATGGATTTTTCTGTTGTGAGATCTGAATGTCTTCTGTGTAAGACCTGTTCTGTGTTCCCCAAATGCCCGTCAGGTCTGTGAGAGCTCATTCAGAGCCCCAGCTCTGAGCCCAGACAAAATTCCTCTCCCTTAATGAGTTCAGCAGCAAAAATTGTTCAGCAACAAACTTCTGCCAAAGGGAAATGGCAGTGCAAAGGCTTTGCAATATCAGGAATGTTCTTCTGCTTGGTATTTAAAGCTGGAGAGTGAAAGAGGTGGGTGAGCTGTTGTCAGAGGAGAGCTTAAGATCAGACAGAAGATCCCCAGGGGGTCTGTGTGTATTGTTGCTGTTAGATGCACGTGGCCACGTTTTCTTCTCATTTCTGGTGGTGTAGAGCAGTTTGTCAGAGATCAATCTATTTTGGTACGAATTGCAGGTAAGTGCACAATGGGAGTACAGTTCCTAGTGTGGAGGAAGACTATTAAAAATTATAGCTTCCATTTTAGTGATGTATTTTTTTATTTAAATTCCGTGAAAGTTTCGTGAACCGTGCATGAGCTTCTGAAAAGGAAGTACAGGAAAAGTTTTGTGGTTTTAGGTTTGTTCAATTTTCCTTCTGTACACTGGCCTCCGTGGATGTCATGGTCCTTCCACGCACCCTCTGCCTCTCTCTAAACCTCCTGTCAGGAGTTTGGCATCAGGGGCCAAACAAAGGTGACGTTTTACAAGGTTCCTGACTCCTGTGAAGGTGTGGGTAGTGGTCCGTGTGGTACTGTGGGTTTTGGGGGGTTTTTTTGGTTAGTTTTCTTCTTTCTCTGCCCAGACACTTACCTTCTTACTGCCTCTTTCTGAAGACTTGCTGATGGAGCTCTCTGTGCCCTGGCCTGTAGCCCACGGCATGGTCTGTAAGCCGTACTCAAAATAAAAATATTTTTTGACTTTAAAAAAGCTTTCATTATAAACTCAGGTGTTTGAATCGTAAATGGTGTTTACTATGGGATCAGCAAAATGTTTCCTTTCTGGAGTTGCTGAGATTTTTAGGTCATGGCTTAAATGCTTACATTTGGGGAACCAGAAGCCCCTCTGGCTGATGTTTTACAGTTGCTTTGGATAACTGAAGAGTGTGTGGATGTATATACACAAATACAGATACTTAATAGACATGAAAAAGCAGCATTTGAAAAGAATACTAAACATCTTTTATGCTTCAAATTCAATTAGCAACTCAACATCTTCATAGAGATGCACAGGATCGTTCACACTTAATGAGTATTTAATTTTATTCAGGTACACACATGGGGTGTGTGGGCATGTGAATCCCCAACATGCTTGGAGTTGGCTAATTGCACCCTATTTCTATTATAAAGTAGTGATCTTAGGATTTCTCTGTCTTGCATCGTGACTCTGGCATTGGTGAGGTGCTCGTTTTGGCAGCATTACTGCTTCATCGTTTTTTCCAGTATTTGAATTGGCACGTAGAACCCAGGAGGAGTAAACAATCCCAACTATTTTAAACTACACTTAACATTTGTTTTTCAAGATTGGATGAAACTCAGCTTAAACTTCCTTTCTGCCAACATTGGAATAGCAAGTAAAAAAAAGAATTACTATTTAAAAAAAAAAAGGGGATGTGAAGAATTTACAAGTGAATTCTTCTCATTTATTGATACCACCTTGAGCTGATGGGGCTTTTTGTTAAATTTATCCATTATTTTAAGGAAGATTTTTTCCTTGATGGGTGTTACTGTGGCTGTTAGTGTTTTTGCTTTAGAGAACTGTCACCTTTCATGCACTCTGCAAAATGCCTGCATAATTTAGCATTAATCCACCTTGGGTTTTTTTTCTTACTCTATAAGAAAAGATGAAGTCAGTAGAATAGTACTGAATTAGGAAAGGTTGCTGCTCCGTAAGGAGATGTAAGGTGGGAGCAGAGGATCCCAGCAGGAGAGGC
Organism: Calidris pugnax; assembly: GCF_001431845.1. Taxonomy (NCBI): domain Eukaryota; kingdom Metazoa; phylum Chordata; class Aves; order Charadriiformes; family Scolopacidae; genus Calidris; species Calidris pugnax. Next base: position 11,101,674 of record NW_015090783.1, on the reverse strand, counting down.
AGAGGCAGTGAGCTCAGCGCCAAGGTCACGGTGTCACAGCACTGGAGTGAGAAGAAGGTCCATGAGGTGGTGACCAGCCGACAGTGCAGGCCACCAGAGAAGCCCATGGTGATGGAGCAGGTCTGATGTCACACCAGGAGGCCACATCAGTGGCTCAGGGTCAGAAGGGGAGAGGTGCCGTACCAGGCAGGGGGAGGCACAGACCTACCTGTACTTCAAGCTTGCGTTCCCCCTGCCCAGGCTCTGCTACAAGCAGCAGAAGGGGGACCTGCTCTTGGTTTCATGCCTGGATGGCTGCATTCTCAAAGTTGGCCCGAGCCCAAGCATTTGAGCCCCCAGGAGTGGGGGGATTTGTTCAGGCTCTTAGAGATTTAGGTAGGATCAAAGATCCATTTAATATCCTGCGACTGATAATGACCTCGCAAGTGTCTGGGGCAAGGATGGGAGAGGAGAGCAAGAATAGAGTGAAGTGGCCTCCAGATCATCTCCAAAGGTCCAGCAGCCTCCAGCTGAATGACACTTCCTACCCAGAGGCTGTTTCTTTGTCTTTCAAGTCCTCGTGTTCTGTACCCCAACATTTGTTAGACCTACTTCTTAAAACCCTATTAATTGTTGATGTGAGCAGTGAGCTCTTGTGAGGTGTTCCCCATTCGAACTCACCCATGTAACCAAAGTCTCTTTGAGCATCCTGCCAGTAGATTTTGCAGGGGTCCCCCTGCTCCAAGGTGGTCTAAGTCACAGATAAGTCTGTAGGGAAGAGAAGGTTCTGCCCCCGAGCTGCTTGTTGCTTTGTGCTCACAAAAGGATTCTAAAGTCATCTGTTGAGCTGGCCTGAGAGATTGGCTGGATTAAAATGGGAGGAGAGGAGCTGAAAAACTGATTGGGGAGCAGTTTGGGGGATAAGATGCTGTATTTTATCTTTTGCTTAATGTATGATTTGAATGATGGGACCTGAAAAGTGTGGCCTTGAAGTCTGTAAAGGTGGAATGTACAGAAGACAAAACTGAGGTGAATTGATTCTATGCAAGATGGAAACTGCCCCTTCCAGCTGAAAAATTCCATAAGCTAATAGGGAATCTTGCTTTTAAATCTTGTTTAAGCTTGTTCTTTTTAATTTTTTTTTGTTTGGTGGTTGTCTTCTTATTTTCTTCCCCCTTCTACTGAAAACAACCGAACCATGGACAAAGAGGAGGTTTGCTACCGGATCCACCATCCTCTAACCAGGAAAACACAGCATTAAATAATAAATAAATAAATAAAAGTAGAGGAAGCTCTATTGCCAAATTTTTTTTTAACTTAGATTCCTTTTTCATATATTTTAGCTATCAAGAAAGATTGCACCAAAACAGATCAAGCTAAAATAAACCTATTTTGCCTTGAGACGTTACCAGTTGCGCTATTAAAATTTACCCATTTCTGGCAGTCCTGTCGTAGCACTACCAATCTACAGGTGTCTTAATTGGCATCTAATAATGTATTTGGTGAGTAAGTATATACCAATATGTTTACCTTCCTCTTTTGATACAGTAGATACATGGAAAGAAAGTGGCATCTCCCCAGAGACACTGGAGGCATTACTGGAGAGATGGAAAGAGCCCCAGAAGCTGCAGCTATGAAAGCCAATAGAGAACTATTTTTTTGCTGTAGAGAATGAGTGTTGAAGTCAAAGGCTGGAGTCGAAAGACGTGGGGAGAACAAAGGATGTTTCTGAGTTAGGGAAAGGAGTAGACCCAGGTGCATTGTAGGTAAAAACCTGCAGAGATATAGGTTCTTGTCTTGAATTTTCCACCCACCCCTTCCCCTATCTCTCAAAATTTGGTTTTAATAAATGCTTTTAACTGCTTTGGTTAGAAGCCAGATGGACACTTCTAAGGGAAACTAGTGCCAGGAGAGGAAAATCTCAACAAGGATTACTATTTCTAGTTAAAAGGTTGGTTAGACTTAAACACTGAGAAGGCTTTGCGCAATCTGTTGTGAGGAAAAGGAATGATTCAACAGTGTTTCCATTTAAGAAAGTTATTAACTATTCCTGGCCTCGTCCCTTCATCTTCAAGGAGCAGCTGTTCAAATGGGAACAGGCAAAACTTCAGCAGCTTATCTAAACCAGGTGACATAAAAGTAACTCCAGGCAGGAGAAGAAAATAAGTTTTGTCTCCAGGCAAGCAGATTGTTGCAGACTTTATCTGTGGCGGTGCGTTCCTGTAGACACCAATATCAGACGGGTTCACACATCACGATAACCATCAAAGAAAGTTGGAAGAGACTCAGGAAGCCTGTTAATAACGCAAAATAATAACAGAATGCTTTATTCCAGGTGAAAATTTATGATACGGCTTTGGAATCGGAGACCTCAATAATTCTTCTTCAGCCCCAGCCCTTTGTTTTGAAGGAATCCTCAGGCGTTGATATTCAGAGTTTGTTCTTTTATTTCAGGGCAGTTGAGCCTTTATTCCTGGCAGGCGAGGGCAGGGTGGAGCAGGACACAGCGATGTGACCATGGCTGGGTCACACTGTGTGGGAACTACCACTACTCAGGAAGCCTGTTAATAACGCAAAATAATAACAGAATGCTTTATTCCAGGTGAAAATTTATGATACGGCTTTGGAATCGGAGACCTCAATAATTCTTCTTCAGCCCCAGCCCTTTGTTTTGAAGGAATCCTCAGGCGTTGATATTCAGAGTTTGTTCTTTTATTTTGGGGAAGTTGAGCCTTTATTCCTGGCAGGCATGGGCAGGGTGGAGCAGGACACAGCGATGTGACCATGGCTGGGTCACACTGTGTGGGAACTACCACTAAACCCTGCCAGCCTGGCTTGGAGCTCCACACCCCGAGCCTAATACACAGAAAGGAATCAAATCTGTTTAGTCTGCGTGAGCAACTGGCATTCCTGGGGTCAAATAAAAATTCCCCGTGAAGCAGATCTAGCAGCTCAACCATTAATGGGTCTTTCATTTGGTTTCTGCAGTCAAGGGGTTTGTGCAACATTGCTGTGTTTTAAAAAAAAAAAAACAAAACAAGAAGACAAAACACTGTTTTGTTCAATCTCATGATATCCCTCATCCCCAGAAGGAAAAAAAAATTATTAAGGAAAGCCTAAGATCTGCAGGAGCTTCAGCTTTATTCCTACTTAGTTATGCAGTGGCTAAGTCCAAACCCTAAACATCTTAATCTCCTACAGGGTGACACTGGGGTTTTTCCTCCTGTTAAAGCCTGGAAGACTTTGATGTTTATAAGTAGAAGGGGGAGTACTTGCAAGGTGCTGTATGGTATGTCTGTTGGTCTTTTAATAAGGAGTAAAAGTATAGATGGACCGTGATAGGAAAATAACTTGCTGCAGGAAGAATTCTCCAGAATACCTGATAATTCCCAATATCTGCTGAGGTAATTGAGTAAGGAAAACTGTACAACAAGCCATGTCTGATGTTAATGTCGTGCTCTCTTCCTGAGCCTGCTCTTTAAAGATCTGTGATTAAAAAAAAAAAAAAAAAAGGCAATTTTAAAAGCTATTTTGCTTTCAGAGGAAGTTTAAAATTGATAAGGGACTGGGTTGATTAAGAAGCTGTCATTACCTGTAATTTTCAGAGTGTCTATTTGAAAAAAGCATTTTGTGGCATAATCTTTTTTTTTATGTTTAAATGATATTCAGAATCGTTTTAGAAAATGCATAATACTAGGTGTACTTTTCTGGTGACTTCTCATGTTCATCTAATAAGTACTAGAAAATCACTTCAGTATCAGAATATAAATTAAAAAGCAAAATCACTAGTGCTCTTTACCCCTGATGATGGCTGAAATTCTGAAGTGTGACTTCTGGGGCATTTATTACAGAAATAAAAAGGTTGGGTTTATGTCTTACCTAAAGAATTTTCAAAAGTTTGGGGTTTGTATTTCTGCTTTAAAACTGAACAGGAGGAGTTATTGTCAGGAGCAGAGTCCCTTCTGCAGGAGGCACGGCCTGGTTTCAGATCACCATCTCCACCTCGTTAATGCTTCCTGCCTTTTGCATTGGATTCAGTGCAGGCTGCCCTTTGTAATAATGATGATAAACTACCCTTTGGGTTTTCTGTTGTTTCCTGGATTTCTGGGAATCCATCATATTTGAATTGGTTTTACATCTTAATCTAATTACCCTTACTGTTGCTTGCTGAATTTATTTGAAGAAATAGAGCTGAACAATTTATGAAAATTATCAAAAACTAGTGCATTTATGGTATTTTTGACCTTATTATATTTCCTAAACGTATGCTTGCTTTAATGAAAAATGTGGATGAAGCATTTATAAATAAATTTAAAATATAGATTAAGCTGCTTAAAATTCTGAATTGCCTAAATAGCATTAGACTTTCAAAATATACTTTGCAGTCAGAAGAGCCCTGTCTCCTAGCGAGCTTATTATTTAAGATTTTTTTTTTGCTGCCTAGGGCAGTGCAAGTAATTTTCTCTTCAGTGAAATAGCAAAAAAAAAAAAAAATTATTTAAGAAAAAAATCCTCTTGTTGAAGCCCTAAAGTTATCTTTTTAAGTAGTGGGTTTTTCAAGAAGCCTAAAGTTATCTTTTTAAGTAGTGGGTTTTTCAAGTAGTTTTTCTAATAGTGAAAACCAATTTCCTTTACCTTTGGTTCCATTAGATGAAAGTCTTTGGTTGAGGCCGGGCTCTCCCGCTGTGTCACTCTGTGGTCCCTGGTACTCAGGGTGTTGGAGGTGAATTGTGGAGCCATGCGCTGAGAGAGACAGTGTTTGGGACTTCAGTGTTCAGAGTGGAAGTGATTTTTATTTTTTTTTCCATAATAAAAATTATTGGCCACCCCGACTGCCTCCTTCAAAGCTCGCTAGAAACTTGTTTCAGTCAACAGCCAGAATGTGAGCATTAAAATATTTCCACTTTTTAGGGAGTGGGCTAATGACTGTGTCCGCAGCCCACACCAAACCAGAGATGAGGGTTGGGTATTGTGAGAAGATGCTTTCAAGTATTGAGCCTGGCAGGGGATTATTTACAGTGAGAAGCTGGTAGCAATAAATACCCCCATGAATTCCCAAGGGCTGTTTTAGTTGTGTTTGTGCGTTTGGACATTGTTCAGCTTTCCTGACGCTTCTGCAATGAAAAGAAATTCCGAGGGCAGCAGAAACATCCACCTCTCTCAGGGTAAAATACTGTTGGCTAAATTGGTTTTCCAGCTGATCCATACAACTCTCCTGGCATCCCAGTAACTCCAGCCTGTTCCGTGGCCACTGGGCTTCCACCGGGGCTGCTGCTGTCGGGGGGTGGCCGGAGGCTGTGGCCATTTGTGTCGGGGTTGCTAATGAGTATTTTATCAGTGCTCTGGCCACGTTTGCCATCCCAATGAGCATTCTTTCCTTCAATCAATTTTATCAACCCTCTCAACTTCTTTAGAAAGAGCCTTCCTGAGTCAGTTTAGTGCTTTGAATAACTTAAATCTGTATTTTTCAGGCTGTTGTCCACAGTGTGTATCCTCAGCTCTGGCCCTGCTGGTGCTGCTCTGCCTCCTTGGGTGCTGATGGTGCTGGGTTATAGACTTGGAAACCCAGCTCTGGGGACTCCTTGTGTTCTGCTTAACCAGCGTTCACAGCTTTTCCCATCAATAAGAGGAGATACAGTCCAAAGCTAGGCTTATATTTGTTATTTTAGGAATTTGAGTGTATAATGCTTGGAGAGGGGTTGCTTTGTAGGTTGGTGTGTGTAGGTTCAGTTCTCTCTGTTGAAGACTGGTGCTACATCCCTGATTCAAGTAACAGTTGATGCTTATTTTCTGTCTATTTTTTATCCACTTGCTTATTTGTTTTCCCTGTCCAGTTCTCATGTTGAGTGAGGGGGGAACTGTCAGCTGGAAAAATATTGGACTCTACTCTGAGATTACAGAAATAAAAAGGTTGGGTTTATGTCTTACCTAAAGAATTTTCAAAAGTTTGGGGTTTGTATTTCTGCTTTAAAACTGAACAGGAGGAGTTATTGTCAGGAGCAGAGTCCCTTCTGCAGGAGGCACGGCCTGGTTTCAGATCACCATCTCCACCTCGTTAATGCTTCCTGCCTTTTGCATTGGATTCAGTGCAGGCTGCCCTTTGTAATAATGATGATAAACTACCCTTTGGGTTTTCTGTTGTTTCCTGGATTTCTGGGAATCCATCATATTTGAATTGGTTTTACATCTTAATCTAATTACCCTTACTGTTGCTTGCTGAATTTATTTGAACAAATAGAGCTGAACAATTTATGAAAATTATCAAAAACTAGTCCATTTATGGTATTTTTGACCTTATTATATTTCCTAAACGTATGCTTGCTTTAATGAAAAATGTGGATGAAGCATTTATAAATAAATTTAAAATATAGATTAAGCTGCTTAAAATTCTGAATTGCCTAAATAGCATTAGACTTTCAAAATATACTTTGCAGTCAGAAGAGCCCTGTCTCCTAGCGAGCTTATTATTTAAGATTTTTTTTTTGCTGCCTAGGGCAGTGCAAGTAATTTTCTCTTCAGTGAAATAGCAAAAAAAAAAAAAAATTATTTAAGAAAAAAATCCTCTTGTTGAAGCCCTAAAGTTATCTTTTTAAGTAGTGGGTTTTTCAAGTAGTTTTTCTAATAGTGAAAACCAATTTCCTTTACCTTTGGTTCCATTAGATGAAAGTCTTTGGTTGAGGCCGGGCTCTCCCGCTGTGTCACTCTGTGGTCCCTGGTACTCAGGGTGTTGGAGGTGAATTGTGGAGCCATGCGCTGAGAGAGACAGTGTTTGGGACTTCAGTGTTCAGAGTGGAAGTGATTTTTATTTTTTTTTCCATAATAAAAATTATTGGCCACCCCGACTGCCTCCTTCAAAGCTCGCTAGAAACTTGTTTCAGTCAACAGCCAGAATGTGAGCATTAAAATATTTCCACTTTTTAGGGAGTGGGCTAATGGCTGTGTCCGCAGCCCACACCAAACCAGAGATGAGGGTTGGGTATTGTGAGAAGATGCTTTCAAGTATTGAGCCTGGCAGGGGATTATTTACAGTGAGAAGCTGGTAGCAATAAATACCCCCATGAATTCCCAAGGGCTGTTTTAGTTGTGTTTGTGCGTTTGGACATTGTTCAGCTTTCCTGACGCTTCTGCAATGAAAAGAAATTCCGAGGGCAGCAGAAACATCCACCTCTCTCAGGGTAAAATACTGTTGGCTAAATTGGTTTTCCAGCTGATCCATACAACTCTCCTGGCATCCCAGTAACTCCAGCCTGTTCCGTGGCCACTGGGCTTCCACCGGGGCTGCTGCTGTCGGGGGGTGGCCGGAGGCTGTGGCCATTTGTGTCGGGGTTGCTAATGAGTATTTTATCAGTGCTCTGGCCACGTTTGCCATCCCAATGAGCATTCTTTCCTTCAATCAATTTTATCAACCCTCTCAACTTCTTTAGAAAGAGCCTTCCTGAGTCAGTTTAGTGCTTTGAATAACTTAAATCTGTATTTTTCAGGCTGTTGTCCACAGTGTGTATCCTCAGCTCTGGCCCTGCTGGTGCTGCTCTGCCTCCTTGGGTGCTGATGGTGCTGGGTTATAGACTTGGAAACCCAGCTCTGGGGACTCCTTGTGTTCTGCTTAACCAGCGTTCACAGCTTTTCCCATCAATAAGAGGAGATACAGTCCAAAGCTAGGCTTATATTTGTTATTTTAGGAATTTGAGTGTATAATGCTTGGAGAGGGGTTGCTTTGTAGGTTGGTGTGTGTAGGTTCAGTTCTCTCTGTTGAAGACTGGTGCTACATCCCTGATTCAAGTAACAGTTGATGCTTATTTTCTGTCTATTTTTTATCCACTTGCTTATTTGTTTTCCCTGTCCAGTTCTCATGTTGAGTGAGGGGGAACTGTCAGCTGGAAAAATATTTGACTCTGATAATATGTTTATTTGTTTAAACTAAGAAATACTGTCAGTAGAAAAAGGCTGAGTGGAAGATGATGAGCAGGAGGGGTACATTGTGGTGTTTAGTCACATCAGGGGGCTCCCTGTCCAGTTCTCATGTTGAGTGAGGGGGAACTGTCAGCTGGAAAAATATTTGACTCTGATAATATGTTTATTTGTTTAAACTAAGAAATACTGTCAGTAGAAAAAGGCTGAGTGGAAGATGATGAGCAGGAGGGGTACATTGTGGTGTTTAGTCACATCAGGGGGCTTGATTTGTGTTAGGTGGGACCAAAATTTACAATTATTTATCTTACAAAGTTTGTAGGTCCTATTAAAAAAACTGGCTTTATTTCAGCATGGGCTTGATTTGTGTTAGGTGGGACCAAAATTTAAAATTATTTAGTTTACAAAGTTTGTAGGTCCTATTAAAAAGCTGGCTTTATTTCAGCACTGTGATTTGGAAACACATTAGCCTGTTAGTATTGATAATAAGATAAACGTATTTAACTGTCCAGTCTAAATTGGGTAAGTTAGAGGATAACACTTATTGCAAGGAGGCTGGGGTTTGTTTCTGTGTTTGGAGCAGAAAAATGGAAGAGATCTGTGGGTTTTGTTGGGGTCCCTTCTTTCCCATGAAACTGCTTAGTTTGTATTCGGACTCCCCTGGGTACAGAGCTGTGTAAAACAGATTTCATTGCTGGCAGAATGAGACTGGTGACTTAGAGCACTGGGGGGTGAAGTGGAGCCTCTGCTGAGCAGGGAGGCTGCTGGGGGTACTGGAGGTGGGTGCCCATGTGCATTGACAGGGGTGAGGTCTGGACTGGGGAGCACTGGGGATTTTTTTAATGAGTGAATAATTGGTCTTTATTTTATCTACTGTGTGTGGATGCTGTATTGCAGGGGGGGGTTCCACACCTTCTGTGGAGTCCTCTGGGGAGGAACTGACACCCCTCTTGAAGTCAACCAAAACTCAAATGGTACCATCATTATTTGCATTTCAGTAATTTATAGTAATCTCTGGATTATGTGATGACTGTATTTAAGTGCACTCAGCTTTCAGCATTTCTCTAACTACTTCGTAGCTTCTGGCAAATAATTAAAACCCTGAACCTGCTGGGTGTTAGGAATTCCCATTTTCCTTATCACTATTCCCTCTCCATCCATAAAAGCATTCCCTCTTCATCTACAGGTAACATCACTCTTCATAGGTTTTTTTACCCGAAAGCATTCCCTCTTCATCTACAGGTAACATTGCGCTTCATAGGTTTTTTTTTTACCCATTGTCATTACCTTAGGGCTCCTGGATTTCATCTGTTAATTTTCAATCAATCAGTACTGTCTGTGTATCCATATATCGCTGCCCTTCATTGCATCATGAAGACCAAGTTACCTGGGTGAGATGTGATGTGCTTAAAATGCCAACAGGTGGAGGTTTGTTCAAATCAGTGTTTAAAAAAATAAGTCATAAAGAATAAACCCATTAGATGCTAGGAGCATAAATTCTTAAATCACAGTCACTGTTCAAGGTTACTCCTAGTTATAGGTCACATGTATAAGTCCTATGTAAGGGAAAATGTATGAGAACTTGCTACTTAAAATGGGAAAATTACTTTATTACTTATAGTCTAATTACACTTGCAAGTTGCAGTTCTGAAATAAAACCTCATGGATGGTGTAGGGCACTCTACTAAAAAAGAATAAAAACAATCTTTATACTGAATAATAGTCTCTAGAATTGCATTAAAGAGTTACTTCTGTAATCTAAATAATTCTTGTGTTAAATATAACAATTTTTTGGAAAGAATTAATGGAAGTTATGTGAAGGGATCCACTCAGTGTAACAGCCACCTGACAGCAGGGGTGACAGGGCAGCACCGTGATTTGTGTTCTCACCATGGGCATAAATAGATGATTGTGCATTTAGGACATGTGAGGAAGAAAGAGTAAGGGGGAAGATACTTTTAAATCACATCCTTTTTAATTTATCACATAAAAATTCAGTTCAGAGATTTATGAACTTACCTGAGTTCCCCCAAATGCTCTCTGGGACAGCAGTGGGAGGAAGGAAAGCAGCCGTATGGACAGGACCTGAGCATTTTGGGTGACTCCTGATGGCAGCCTTGGAGTTGTCTTTTCATCTCTAGGAAAACACAGATTTGTGGGTCGCTGATGCTGTGAACTGTGAGTTCTGAAATGCATCTCATCCAAAGACCCTGCTTGGTGAACAACGAGACAAGACCATTGCAGTGAAGAACTGTTTCTTGACGTAGACACGGTTATTTGAAAATCAGTTCAAAGGATGCCTGGGATGTAAAGGATATTCCTGAAATGGTCAGGGCAGTATTATGAATTGAATAAGTATTTATTACCTGCTTTTCATAGGTATTTTAAGTGTTACTGTCGTCAAACTATTACAACAGTAAGATGCAGAAAGAGTTGTGGTTTAAGTGCCTCGGAGGCATCCCTTTATTAGCTCAGACCGAGTAACGTCGTCTTACGCAGGATGAGTTTGGCTCATAATTGTCAATGAAATCACTGAAGTTTGGAGTGTTTTGTCCAAGGGCAATAAAGGTGAAACCAAGATTTGATCACCCCACCTGTTCCAGGGCTTATCTTGCAGACAGTAAGCAATTGTTCCATTTAATGGGATCTCTTTAGTAGCAAGAACAGTAAGTGCAAACATATGGAAGTTATTCCCTGGGCGGGCCCTGCCAGGTTTATTTGTGTGCATAATGAGCTGCGCTGAGGTTTTGAATCCCTGGCATTGGAACTGGTGCTGTGACTTTGCTTTTGCTTCTTTTCTTCTTTTTCTTTTTTTTTCTATTCTGCGCCAGATGTGGGCTTAAATAGTGCAAGAAAATATGTGTATCAAAGTTGCGTGGAATGTTTTTAGATGACCAGAAGTCCAGGAAGCTGATTCCTTATCGATCATGTGGGATGTGATGCTTTTCTTACAGTGAAATGATGTTGCCCACACTTCCACACCGGCTCAGTATTACCCATAATATACTAGTCTATAAATATGTGCATGGTTTAGGAAGATACATTAAAAAAGCAGGATTAATTATTTACAAATTAATTACAGAATTCTTCTGTCGTCCTTAAGGATGCCATACTCTCACATTTGCAGTCATGGTGAGGCGTTCCTAGAGGCCGGTCATGAGTCAAATATTTTTGACGCAAAAGAATTTTATGACCTTTCTTAAAAATCAGTCTTTGTGGAAACAGAGTAGGTGTTGGTGAAAGAGGTTGGTTTGTTTGTTAAATAGGACAGATTTAAAATATTCCAGTTTCTAGATTGTTAGAAATGATGAATTTCTTTGTTCTAAGTATCTGAGATCATAAATAACCCCAGAGGTAATCTTTATATTTTTGAATTATCCAGCTGAAAATCTGATTTGCTTGTGAAAATGAAAGACAATTGTGTGTTCTCCCCTTAGTTCCCTTTCCACTTGTGTTTCTCAAGAATTTGCAAAACCTTAAGCAGTTTAAAGATAGTCAGTCCTGGTTAGGGGTGATTCAATCTGGTACTAAATCAGAGCTCCTGCCAGATCTCTGTTGATGAACCCTTCCAGACTTTGCAGCATCTTTGCTGGGGGTGTCCTAGCCCCCGTCTCTCTGAGTTGAAAGATGCCGTGCTGGGAAGTTTGCTACTCCCGTGGAGACATTTCAACTAAAATCAGACTTAATGAAGCTTTTTATATATTGACGTTGGCAGTAGCAATACTAATGCTGAGCTCAATATCAGCCTGCGTTTGGGCTGGCATTAGAGGCAATGATTTGTGTTTGGCTTCTCTGCCAGTAAGACTGGTCATCACGAGGCTGGGGAATGCCAGGAGGCTTTCTAGGCAGGATATCGAGGCAGATAGACGCATTTATATATTAATTTCTTTTTGACAGTCATCATTTGGTTTGAGAGCATTCAGTGTGCCTGAATAGAGACCGGTTTGGGAATAGCTCAGGGATTCAGCTAATGTGGGTCAGTTCAGGAGGGGGGAATCCCATCGTCGGGGAAAACCCTCAGGAACACACAGTTTTCCTCCTGGCACTTCACTCGGGAACTCAGTAAATACCCTCTGTTTCTTCTCTTTTGAAGGTGATTGCAATTTAAAGCAAATTATTTTGCTTTTTGTTTTTAATGTACTAATTTTAATTCCCCTCCTCACAGCACTCTTTAATTTCACGTTGATAGTACCATTTTCGTTTCAGTCTTCAACTAGTCTGAAGCATCTAGAATTTCTGCAGTCTCTTGTAACAGGAATCTTCCATCAACAGGGCTCTCCTCTGCCAGGCTCTCCTTCCCCAGTGCCCTTCTGGCCTTGTAATTCCTTGCTGCCATCAACCTGCATTTTAAGAACACAAAAAAGAAATTTTCCCTGCAGAGGAAATTCAGTTTTGCAGTGCTGGACTGTCAGTCCAGGGCTTCGGTGGAAGAGTTTGATGAGATAAAGCCCTGCTGGCTGAGGTGGAAATTCATTAGATAAAATACCCTTAGTGCTACATAGAATAACCTGTTTAATGCGGTCTTGGCAATACTGTTTTTTGGGAGTGGTTTCTTTATTTTTACTGCATTGAACTAAAGTTGTCTGGTAAGCTTTTCCTAAGGATTTTAAGGATGGCAAATTGCTTTCCTGGCCCAGAGAGCAGCGTCTGCAGCGATTGCTACTGACAGCCCTGTCGTTATTTCTTGAAACTAAGAAATTCTGCTGCCATTATTCAGCTGCAAAAAAAAAATTCCCAAAGATAAAGATGAGTGCAGTGTTACTTTCAGTACAAGTTTTCAGGAGAGGTCACATACTAAACTGCTGTGTTATTTCTGTTTTACATTGCTCAGAATTTGTGAAATAAGTGCAGAAGAGATAATATCGCTGTTGGATTTGACCCTCTTCGTAGTTTCCGTAAATGGAATTCTTTGTGGCTCTGAAGCAAAATCCCTAATAGCTTTTCAGTGCTTCTTAGAGAAATAAGAGTTTCAAACTTCTTACAGAAGTTAAAATTCTGGTAGGTAATGTTTGTATACAATAATGGCTGAAAAGTCAGTTATAGAGACACATTTGAAATTGAATGAATCAGTGTCCAGCAGTCACCTTTATGCTGTTGGGTCACCTGGTTCAGGTGGTCAGAAATAGCTCAGAATGCTCTGGGCCTGTGGGGTGGCTTTGGTGTGTCTGGTTTTAAAGACAATTTCTTGTACTAGGATAGAGATGGCAGTAAAATACTTCTTAATCCAGTTGGCTGAACTGGAAGTTTAGAGATAAGAGCATAAATCAGTTCTGGATCAGGTAATTGATGGAAAAACACACAGAGGTGGAAATTTCTTCATAACCAGCTAGTCTAGGGAAAGCTTTCCGACTGCTGTGTGTTTAGGTGTATTGGATAAAAGTGTAAAAACTAAAATGTAATAAAATGGAGGAGTGCATAAAAAAAGAATAGGGTATCTGCTGTACTTCAGTGTAAATGCACAAGTAGCATTTATTCAGTTTTCTACCATCCATTGGGACATCACAGATTCATCTAAACCTGTTGGGTTTAGGGTCAATGAGAGGAAAGTATTTGTAGAAACATGGTTTGTCTCGCAGGTGCCTGTGAGTTCTCAAGCTGTTGACTGAATACTGTTGGTGGCAAAAATTGGGAGGGGGGTTACCTGTAATAAATACAGTGAGATAATTTACTAGGAATTTTATTTAGCGTTGCTCAGTGTTAAAATTGAGAAGATGAGTTTGAACAGGCGGGGACTGGATTAGAACAGTTAGATCATCTTTCCAAGTTAGCAGCTATGGTCATGTGTAGGTGGACTCTTTAACATGTAAATCAGGATAAAATGAGCTGTTAAAAGCACACTGTGAGTAGGTTTTGTTGGATTTGTTTGTGATGAAATAATGCAAGCAGGGATTTGTGAAACATCAGAAGCAAAAAAATTCCTTCTTTATGGATAGTTTTTGAGAAGCAACAAAAAAAGCAGCTATCTGCTCCCTTCTGAGCCTCCCCCTCCCCTAGCTTTTAATATCACACACCTGTGGCTGGGGCCCAGCTGGAATCCAGTGCATGTATCCATATGGATGGCAAGTCTTTTTTTTTAAAGGCTGAGAGGGAACAAACCCAGTTTTCTGTTCATCCTTCTGAAAAGTCAAGCACTGTGCCCGATGATCCTGCCGTTAGGAAATGAACTGCAGCCAGATGAAGCTTGCATTTTATAGGGAAGCTGTTTAATTATCTGACTTTGTCCTGCCTTTATGGGCTCAAAATGGGAGAGTTTTAAGGCACTAAGTATTTTATTAGACTGTCATTAGTGGCATCACTTACCAGTTGGTGCTTTTAAATCAAAGCTGCTGGTTTCGCAGTGGTTGTGGTTAGTGCTTTGGAAGAGGGGAATGAGGTGAAACCAAGGCGAAAACCTACTGCTTTGGCTAGTTTTAGGAGGAGCATCAGTAGTTGGGTAAGAAAAGGTGTGGTGAGCTTGACTCTCAGGTACTCTTGGAAATCCTCTGTGTTGTGCTGAGCAGTAAAGCAGGTGGGTTTGCTGTAGTGTGAAGTGCTCCAAGGAAGACGTGGGCGCTCGGAAGGGCGGTGTGTGTTTGTGCACTGATACACAGAATTACGGGGCTGGGTTGCCCTGTGTGGAGTTGAAAGGACTGTGCTGTTCAGGGCTCTGGCTTAGAGCTGCACGGTTGTTATTAAAGGTTTTATAGTGCTCTTTCTCGAGTGGCTGAGAATGAATTTTAATTTGTGACCTTTTGTCGTTATAAGGATTCTATTTTTTTTCATGGAAAATAATCCTGTTTCTGTGAACGTCAGAAGTTAATGGTCACCTGTGCTGCTGTTTCTATTTATGAACCTCTGTTTCCACAGACTCTTTATTTGCTTCTTTTAAAAATACATTTTATTACAATAGTCACAGATTTCAAAGACTTTCTTTCCGAAATCAGATCGATCTTTTCCACTGCTGTACAATGGTAGTTATATTTATTTAGACATCCTTGGTGGCTGCTGTTGGGAGTTAACTTAGCAAAGTTTTAGATCTTCCCCCGTGTGTTTGGAAATAGTGTGTGGTGAACAAATGCTGTAACCGCATTGTGTGGTGGGGTTTTGACAGAACTCCACACGAAACAATTGAGGAATAAGTTAAAGTTGGAATATTAATAGTGTCCAGAGAAAGCAGTTGCCTGTTAACTGCAATTTAATGGAAATGGTGTCTGAATTCCAGGAACTGCTCTGAGAAATTAACCTAAAAATCTCTTTAAGCCTATAATAATAATAATACTGTTAAAGTACAATATAATTATTTCATTTTTATTTAAACTCTGTATTGCAGGTCTTGCTTAGTGTACAAGATTAATTGCTGCATAGTAGTAATTTTCTCTAGCTTTAATATTCTGATGATAAAGAGCCTTTTTATAGGAGCATCAGCCAAAATATTTGCTCTCGGGTTCTATCTTTTTGTTTTGCTCTTTGCTGTGGATGGGGTGAGTGGGGATGGGTGGGCGATGGACACACTCACCATTCCCACAGGACTACCTTTTCTTGGAGGCTGTTTCACTTCTGCCTGAGCTCATACTGTCATGTGTCACAGTTTCACAACTGTTATTGTCTCCCTGACAAAATAATCAAGAAAGACATGAGTAATTGCATTTTCTATTTAAACAGGTGTGAAAATATGAAGTGTCTCTTCTGTTTGCAGGGAAGACTGTGAAAGTGTACTTAGCTCTGCGTTTCCTACCAGGGGTCGTTTGTGTACAATTTCTATCCATGGCGTAGAAGATGAAATAGTTCTTGAGTTGTACAAAATGTAATTCCTCCGGCTTTGTAGGTCTGTGCACAAAGTGCCTCTTTTCCCATGGCTGCAGCAGAACCTTTGAGGAGTCCGTTGCCAGGTCTGCTTTCCCCTTTGCTGCTGCCTGCTCGGGGATCCCCAGCTGGGGGAGAAAGAAGCCCCTGTTCCCTTGCAGGACTCTTGACAGAAACCAGGGCTTCACACTGCTCCAGGATCAGGGGTCATCTCAGCGGCTGATGTTTTGTGCGGAACGTAGATTTGGATCAGTCAAGGTTGAGTTTCTCCAGCCAGATCTCTACAACATAGGTTGTTCATTTCTAGAGCGGCTGAAATTGTAGAGTCTGGCACACTTTGCAGTCCCTGTTCTGTACGTAATTATTGGCCTGAATATTTCTTCCTCGAAAGCTTAAAACTCCATGTTAAGTAATGTGACATATGTGAAATTCAGTTGGTTGATAGCACGGTCCTAATGAAACTTGTGAAGCAATGGGCTTTCCCATTTTGAGGTGTCCTTTCTCGATTCCATCAACTTTTGCAGGTCCTGAGCTTGACTGATGAGGTTTTAATACGTACATCAAACTCATTTGCCTCAACTGCCACGTAGGACTGATGAAAATCATTTCTAATGTTTTAACTGTCGTGCTGTGCTGTTCTTCAGGGTAAAGCTGTAGTTTTTCAGTGTAAGAGTGATTCCTTCTGGTGAACTGCTCTTCTGTAACCTCACTTCCACCTGTTTTTTGTTTGTGTCCTTACAGAGGATGACAAAGGCGATGCTTGGGGTGCCATAAAACAGTATCACCCCCCGAGGCATTCCTTTATTCAGTCATCATTTATAGGCTTGGAAACAAAGGTCTTATCTTTCTCCAGAAGTAAAAGAAAACAAAATGAACAAAAGTGCCAGAAAATAAACAGTAGCATATTTCTGGATGTAAATCAAGTTACAAATAAAGGAAACAAAACATTTAACACGAATCTATAGAATGGAGCTTCAGCCGTTTTCGGATTCCTCATGTATTATGTTTCTGTTGTTATTATTATACTCTTATTATTCCTTATTTATTATGCTCTGTAAAACAGCTGAAAAAATGGATTTTTTTTTTTAATGTGGATTTTGTGATTAAGCTCTTTTAACCTATTTTTCCTTTTGCTTCCAAAACATTACAATTACTTTTTATAAGAAAGAGAGACTTTTTTAGCTGATGGTGGTTGGGTTGTGTTTTAATTTATTTTGGGATATAAACACGCCAGCCTTTCCAGCCCTCTTTGTACTTATTTTTCTTTAGGCAATGCTTAAAAAGTTAAAATGTTATTGTTTGAAGTGTTGGAGCTCGGCAGAGTTATTTCTGGCAGAGAAGGTGCCCTGTCTCAGCCAGCCCGTGTCTGCTGGGTGGTGACCTGTCCCTGTCGGGAGCCCTGATCCATGAGCTCCTTCTTCCCCAGGCAGGTCTGGAATTAAGGAGAGTGGGAATTATTGCCAGGTGACATGGAGGAAGTGAATAGCTTCTTGGGTTTGTTTATAAAAGTATTATTTCCACTTCGCATTAAACAAACTTGAGCTTGAGCCCTAGGACAGGTGGGTGACCTCGGCACTTGGAAAAAGGGGAAAACTGGGCTTTCCTGGATCTGTTTGCTCCGGAAATTGAGAGAGCCTGTTTGCTACACTATTGTAGTATTTATGTGCCCAATTTAGGTATCAGAAGTTTCAATAGGCTTTGGTGATCCAGTGCGATGTGTAGGAGGGGTGGGTGAAGCCACCGAGGAGGGTGACCTGGCACCGCTGCCCGGAGGTACAGCCACAGCCTGAAATAGGAGGGGGTTTGTGTTTTTTTAAGCAGCCAGAATAGAAAAATAACTTTCATATGAAATAATCTTATTATCAAAGCACTTGAAGAATTTTCAGATGGCTTTGGTACCTTCAGGACTGAACACCACTTTGATACCTACAGGTTTTTAATGGATCTTGCAGATTTTTTTTCTTTTCCAAGTTAGGCTTTCCTTTCTTCAGCGGTAACATGTGTTTTTAATACAATGAGGAATAAAGTTGAACACTTCTTCAGAGTTATACTCTGTTACAAATACCTTTAGAAATTGTGTACTGTTCTGTAAGAAAAAGTTAGTTTTGTTTCATAGAAGAAATCCTCTGCAAGTTTCATTTAATCAAGTCCCGAAAGCTTTATCTGACAGTCACGGTTTTCAGTCGTTTTCTACTTGAGCTGTTTTGATTGGTTATTCTTGCTGGAATTAGGCAATGGTTATTACTCATTAGGGGAGGGTTTTTTCCATAACCTACAAAAAAAGGATAGTATGTACTTTTACTGCAATTCAGAGAAAATAAAGCTCTTACCCCACGTGAGGGTTCTGTGTGGGGAAGGTGCTGGCGGTGTTGGACCTCGCTGGGGGCATGAAACCACCATTAAATCCACGGCTCGACTGGGAAACGCGGCGCTGTTGTTGGCACTCTGCTCTGCTGCAGGCTTGTGTGTAGGCAGGGCAGACTCTTTTCTTGCTGTTTTCAAGAGGCCATTTGCTGGTTTTTGTCA
>NW_015090783.1:10818402-11083469 GCF_001431845.1 Calidris pugnax | reverse complement strand
CCCTTTTTTTTTTTTTCCAAGGAAAAGCTCTCCAGGCCCTGTGAATTATTAAGATCTGTTAGCACAGTTGCTCTTTCTGTGGGAAATTGGCTGTCAGAAGTAGCAAGAGAGCTCTTAGGAGTCTCTTTGCTTTTGATTAAGTGGAACAGTTGGATCGGTAACAGATTCCAGATTTTATATGACAGTTACTCATTTCTGCGCAACCTGTGCCATGAGAACAAACTCTCTGAAATGTGCATGTGTAGCTACATGCACTCGCATATGTAATTCTTAAGATTTTGCCCTAATCACAGGCATTATGTGTATATACGCACACGGACACAAAATGGGACATACTTTAGATCACCACAGCGTTCCCTTTGTGTTTCTTTGACCACAAAATGTTCAAAACCTGTATAGGGAGGTGGGTTTCATACTGGTGGTTGTTTAGCTAAGTAGAAACTACAATGAAAGGGTAAATATCATGTCGCTCAGTGTAACATAATTTGGATTTGCCCACCTATTAATAAAGTTACAGTGTAAAGTCTTTAAAATTCTGAAGTGTTGGTTTTGAAAATAATCTTTGGAAGAATCAAAACCGCGCAGCTTCCCTCCTTTCTAGAAGCAGGAAGACTGGCAGCGTTCAATGCTTGTGGTAGAGTCCATCTGTTTTCTTTCTCTCCCCCAAGGAGAAGCGGATTTCTCCTTAACAAGTCCATCTTGTCCATCAGTTCTGGACAAATGGATGCACTTGATTTGGTTTCTGCAGAGCCCATTTGCCATGTGCTCTGCTGTGCTACATCCCTGTCTGGGAAGGTAATGAATATGTATTTCAATGGGAAGCTTTTTTTTTTGATGAATGTTTTGAAGTTTACCTCTTCTTGAAACAGGTTTTCAGCTCTGAGGATTAGCTTACTGAACTGTTAGCATATATTAGCATATTTAACTTTCTGTATGGTTGATGGAGATTCATTTGTTGCAGTAGCATCATATGAAATATGTTTGCATCTTTTAAAAGGAATGTTTTGTTCTTACCAGACAATTCTAGCCTGGGCCGGTTTAAAAAGCTGGAAAGACCATGGATTAAGCCTTCTAAACAGGATTTAGAGAAATCTGAATTTTCTGATTTCAGTGCCATCTTCTGGAATGTACTTGGACAAACTCGTGCCTGCTATTTGAGGGGTTTTGATTTCTGTAGTGGAGAACTGTCTGAGCTGCTGGGCTCCAAGAGAAACGGTTAGGGGTTCAAAGCCCAGTCGGGAGTCTAGGTTAGCAATACTGTTTTTGGATAGTTAATACTAGATTTGATGCAAAATGTTTCATTTGGGATGGAGTAATGTAATGCAGTGACCATTCCAGCGTGGGGCCAGGAATGCAGCTCTGTAGAAGAGGATCTGGGGTCCTGGTGAGCAACAAGTTGAATATGACTTGGGAGCAATGCCCCAGTGGATAATTGCCTACTGCTCTGGGAACTGATTAGTCCTTCCCATTAGGCATTGGTGAGTACTGGCTTCAGGTTTGAGCTCCTCAACTGGGCAGGCTGGGGTGAGCCTGCTAGAAGGAGGCCAGGGCACGTGCTGGAGTTGGAGGCTGCAGGGGCTGAGCTCTCTCTAGCTGGAAGAGGAGAAGGGGAAGGAGGACCTGGTCCTTCTTTCTAGGGGGCTCTGCAGGAGGAAGACACAGACTTTCTCTATAGATGCCCAGGAAAAACAGAGCACAACAAAAACAAGTTAGCACAAATGGGGGGAAAATTCAATTTTTGTTTTTATTTTTTCCCCGACAAGGCTGTTCAAACACCTGAACAAGTTGTCCAGAGTTGGTGGAACCTTCATCATTGTAGACAGTCCAAACTTCTTTGGGAGCAGTGTTACTTAACCTGTGATTTGGTGCTGTTATGACCAGGGAGGTTACAGGGGTTGGCCTTGAGGGTTTTCAGTCTAAATTATTCTGTGATTCCTTTGCTTCAAGTATTTTTGGAAGCCAAAAACTCTCTTGAGGACTTAGGTGGCCCAGAACAGATGCAGGACCAGGCCTTGTCTGCAGGAAGAAGCTGCCTCTTTTCTGCTTTAATACAAGGTTGATCTTAAGGGATTGGATGTAACGAGGAAGTGAATATTATGAACAGAATTTCTCTACTTAGTGCTCTCTGTGTGGCACAGCTTCAGCTTTGTGAAGGTTTCCCCATTAGATTTCAGCTTCTTTTCTGAGGTTTTTCCTGTAGTATTTCAGTCTTAAAGAAATTAAAGTTCTCTGAACTGAAACATCCAGTTTGCTATTTAGAGCAGTTGGAACCCTCATCAGTGGCGATGCATTGTGCTCTGACCCCTTTTTAGATCCTGAAAATCATTTAGTTACCATTCTGTAATACAGCCTTAAAAGAAGAAAACAGCATTTGCCATCTCTCTCTGTCCTTTCACATTTGTCGTCTTCCTTTTTAATGGGCCAGAGTTGCTTTCTGTTTGAATTTGGAATTGTAATTTCCAGCTATATAGCAGTCAAGACTCAAGGTGATGTAAATTGAACAAAAAGAGTATTTTGTGCTGAGTTGTACAAAAGACATCAAAATTAAAAGTTCTGGGGCACTGAAAGACTCTGCAAGCAAAGGCATGGGCCAGTCTAGGCTGTTTTAGGGATTTTACTTGGCCATTTGCTGACGGGGTGTGGGCTTTGTTACACCTTTCCCTCTGGGAGAATCGTGCTCCAGCTGCTGTTCTCTACCTGCTCCTTTCCTCTGCTGGCTGCTCGTTTGAACATCAGAATATCCTGTGACTTTCTAATTCAACTCTTATAAAAGGAAGATATTTTGACAGTCCTTACCCTTGCTGAAGATGTTTCGGAGGTGGTGAGGAGTTTGTCTGGGTGAGATCCTGGGGGCCTGACATGCCGAGTAACCCATTCTCCACCTAGAAATTGGATTTGAGAAAATGAGAGGAAGTTGGTAAAAGGGAGTGAATAATTCAGGAGATATAATCAAGCTATATTTTTTAGCGTGTTATCTGCTTCCTCTTTTAGGAAAATATTTCCTCCAAATTACCATCATATAAAGGTCCAGCGTGCGATTTTTATATTCTGAAACCAAAGCCTGCTGCTGGGGAAGTTGCTAATTAGGCAGAAATGGGATTTAACCTGTCTTATCTTCAGAGGCCAGTTCATCCTGTCCTATCTACACTCAGTCATGAAAGCACAAGTGTTAGAGCTTTTGAATACAAAAAGTCAAGTCCTGGCTTTGTGTTGAACCAATTTGTATGGGCCAGAACTTGTTGTTCCTTGTTGGCAGAGAGATGGTGGGTACCTGAGAAAGGTGGTTTGCTGGCTCGGCACACATCCTTGCATTGAAAAGGTATAGAAATTGGTAAGGAGCAGGGCTGGGGCTGTGTAGTAGCAGCCTTGTAGTTTAAGTGAAGGCAAGATGAAATAAAACTCTATTTATTTATTAATAAAACTGGATGTAGAGCTACCAAACCGCAAATACTTTGGAAGGCTGAGACAAGCTGGACCAGGCAAGGTGAAAGGTTTCCTGGGCAGACCGTGGCCGTTGCAGAAGCAAGAGTGTTGGTTACTGCCTTGGGTTTTTATTCCAGGGAAGTGAGAGAGACTCTGGGAGAAGCTGGGTCGGGAGAACTGGAGCTGTGAGCGGAATAAACTTTGGAACGGAGCCGTAAGAAAACCTCAGAACCTGTTTAGATCATTTGTTGTGCAGAAGGAAACTTGGAGCTGTGACCAGAATTGCTATTTTTTGCTGTTTGATTTCAGCGCTGTTCAGGGAACTGGAAATAATCTGAGGATGAAGCCTTAATCTCTTTCTGGGTGATTAAAATCTCCTGAAGGTGGTGTGCCTGGGATTGATTCTAGGGGCAAAATGTGCAAGTAAAGCTGGATTCAAGTTTGGATCCATATTGCTATGATAAATAGATAAAATAGCTTAGGAAGGCTTTTGTTAAAATCCGTGGTTATTTATGTATTCTTCTGTGCCTCAGAGGAGGTTGGAATCGTTTGTTGGGTAAAGCAGAAGATTTAAAACTGAAGAAATGTTGGATTTCATTCTTAGCTGTCTTCTAGTAGGAGCCGTGGTGTGTCCTCTTCTTCCTTTTGCTTATGGTCTTCCTCACAATTAAATAAATTGAAAAAGACAAGGTGTTCCCTCCCTTACAGGAGGGCTGTGTTTTAAATCTTTTCTGTCCTTCTAAAGCTGTTTGAAGGACTGTGTGTATGAAAATATAATCAATGTGCATGAAGGACTGTGTGTATGAAAATATAATCAACAATGTGGGTATACACTATTAAAAAAATCGTTAGATTTTGTATAGGTATAATGCATTTCACTTCAAATTAGATTACTTTATAATTAAGGGTAAGAAAATTTTTAAAAAGCAGATATTTGACTTTGTTGGTGTGACCCACAGAACAGCTCCAAACAGTTCTGAAACCTTCATAATTATATGTGCTGATTTTAAAACAAATATATTAAAATATCCCTTTACTTAAAGTGTTGATTGTCATCCAAAAAACACGTACAGGAGGTACCGTGAATAGTGTTTAAAGTGGAGTTTCCACCCCAAAAGCACAGACTGCATTAAACACACATAATATTTATACCAAGGCTTAGGTTTCAGAACTTAAGGTAGGAAAAAGCTGAAAATTTAAGTTTTGGCAACAATGCCTATCGGTCTCATGCTTCCAGGGCTTTTGGACGTTCACAGCAGCAGGAGATAGTGGTGATTGATGATTTACTGTTGGATTCTTTATCTCTCTTCTGTAGGTATACTTTTGATGAGATATGTAGGGAATGTTTCTCCTATAGATTGAGACACTTGTTGTGCTTGTTTTATGACCCATGGGTGGTGTCTGCAGTATGTCCTCTTTAGATTACAGAAAAGGCTGTAAAGAATTTTTTTAAAAAGCAGATATTTGACTTTGTTGGTGTGACCCACAGAACAGCTCCAAACAGTTCTGAAACCTTCATAATTATTATGTGCTGATTTTAAAACAAATATATTAAAATATCCCTTTTCTTAATGTGTTGATTGTCATCCAAAAAACACGTACAGGAGGTACCGTGAATAGTGTTTAAAGTGGAGTTTCCACCCCAAAAGCACAGACTGCATTAAACACACATAATATTTATACCAAGGCTTAGGTTTCAGAACTTAAGGTAGGAAAAAGCTGAAAATTTAAGTTTTGGCAACAATGCCTATCGGTCTCATGCTTCCAGGGCTTTTGGACGTTCACAGCAGCAGGAGATAGTGGTGATTGATGATTTACTGTTGGATTCTTTATCTCTCTTCTGTAGGTATACTTTTGATGAGATATGTAGGGAATGTTTCTCCTATAGATTGAGACACTTGTTGTGCTTGTTTTATGACCCATGGGTGGTGTCTGCAGTATGTCCTCTTTAGATTACAGAAAAGGCTGTAAAGAATTTCATGAGTTAAGATAAGGAGTAGAAAACACAAAGTAAACACGATGGCAAAACCTCAAAATAATACATGAATAACCTATAAATTTAAACTAGTTTGAATATTCTGTGCCTACATAAAGGAGAGATTTGAATTGCGGCACTATATAAACACTTGAGCTGTTACTTTCTTGCTCTAATTTAACATCACCTGAAACTTGCCTTACACTCGTTGATTAATGGCACCTGGTTGTACAACCAGCTACCAGGGGTGAGCAGTCTTTTGCTGGGATTGTAGATGGAATTGTTGCACACTTGCCTGACAACCATCAAAATTAATTTAATAATTTATTGTTTAGGTGGAACTTGGAAGTCTCCTTACAGATTTCAAGAGTTGAGTTTATCTGGAATTTATGAATTTCTTCTGAGCCTATAGATATTCCACTTTTTTAGTGGTGCAGATGTAGATTGAATGACAACTTAACCCATGTTTCAGATCTTACTAATAATGCAATTATTTCTGTAGCAAAATGCAAGGAAGCCACAATTTAAAAAACATTCTTTTTGCTCTTGGGAAAGAGAGTGTACACCAGCTAACAGGTGTCGACTCTTTCAGGCCTTTGGGTGTGTGGCGTGGTTCTGGATGATCTCTAATATTAAAATCAGGTTAGCCCTTAGGATGGAAGACTGTTACAGAAGGAGAATAAATAAATAGAAGTTATGTTTTGTTTTTCAGCAAATATGACACACATAAGAAAAAAGCATAAACACATAATAAGCCACTTAAGATCTTTTTCCTCATTAGATGGAATAAATTTGAACAGCTGCAAAAAAATAAGCATTTCCTACCAAGTTGATACTGTGTTCAGTAAAAAATTCTAAAGACAAATCTGTAAATTTCATAAATTGTCATGTTGACGTGGATCTTGAAAAGGTGTGCTCTGCTCCTTCGTTTGAAGCAATTAGTATTCTCTTAAGGTTCAGCAAACAAAGAGTGTGGTTCAAGAGGTGAATTCAAGATGTGGACTGTAGGTACATTTTTAATATCTCCCTGACAGTACCCGGAAAGCTGACGGTTCTCAGGTGGAATATGAGAATTACAGAGACTATGACCTTGTTTTTATCAATTTAGCTTTTGATGTGCACACAGTTGTGCAGTTACATCTCTGTTCCTGGCTGCTGCATTCTACGTGTGTGTCTCCAGTTTCATATTTTCAGTAGTGAGAGGAACAATATTTTATCAATGTCTTCTTTCTTTAAACTCCAAATGAGTGTAAATTAATCACAGTTAGTAGTTGCTTCTGAAGGAAGCACTTGGAGGATGGATGGCTTTTGTGTGTGTTTAATATGTTGATACTTCTTGTCGAATAGACTGTCTCGTCCCGAGTGTTCTCTGAGTAATGGAAGATGAGAGGGTAAGGGAATTAAATCCCCATTTATTCAGAGCCTTATTGTTTCTCTATTTCATCCCTGAAAACCTCTGAAAGATTAATTAATGGATGACAAACATCTCAGCTTCAGGTATCCATCTGACGTACATGATGTATCTTACAGCTCATAATAAATTCATTATCACATTAGCAGCACAAAGATAGGAAATAATGCAAAATTGACAGAAACCCCAAAATCTCCAGCCTAATATTGATAAAGGGACAAAGGATTGTTCCAATTTGTGATATTCCTTTACCAGTCCAGAGTGTTCAGCTCTCAATCACTGCCATGGAAGGACCCTCTGCACAGTGTGCCGTGTTTTCGGGAGGAGGGGAGAGCGAACAGGCGAGGGGGGGACACGGGCTGGTTACTTCATTTATTCCTCCTCCTGACAGTAGAAATATGAAATTGGTTCTTCCAAAGCACTACAAAATATTATCACATAAAATGCCCTTTTTAGGCCTTCGTATATGCAATGAAGAAAAGTTATGTGTTGCAGCTTATGGCCACCAAAGCAGGATTGCAGTGTTTTAGATACACAGGGAGTTGTTTGTAAGCCCTCCAGGCTATACAGAATCACAACGTTGTATCTCTAATTACAGTGTGTGAAACAAGTGTAGCTTGTTTAGATGTTTTAGACAGGGACATGTTGTTTACAGCATGTGGACCCTAATGTACAGTCATGTGTATTGCAGAAATTCTGTTTAAACAATAATTAATCGTGTAATTTATTTCCTATTTCCAGAAGATTTATTTCCCCTTAAGCCTGTATTCTGAGTGAGACTGGAAATCTTAAGGTGCTTTTCCCTCTGGAAGGAGATGCTTCCAGCTGTGTTTTCAGCATCACTTTCATTTGAATCTGATCTACTTCCAAAAGAAAGAGCTAATTCCTTCCCCGTTGCATCCTGATGTGCTTTCCTGCCCCCATCTTTGTTGCTGTTCGTGGCTGTGGGGCACAAGAGGTCTGTGTGCTCGCAGAGAGTGAAAAACAGTTTGAGGCAAAAATGGGGACGATGGAATGGAAGAGAAATAAGGGGAGGAAAAAATGACTGAGTGTGGGGTGAGGCTGCAGAAGGCAGGAGCGAATGTCACAGGCAGTGATGGGACACACATTCAGCCTGCCCTGGGTCACGGGTGTCAAGCTGTGAAGTTGTAGACCTTGAAATACCCTGAGGGCCTTGGGCGTAGCAGCCCCTGAGGGAAGAAGAATGGAGCTCAAGTGCTCCTACAGAGTTCAGACAAAAACTCTTCAGGTGGTTTTTTTCCTAATGCTGGGCCTGAGATGTGTCTGGGTCCCTTTATTGCTGCTCCCTCAGAGCTTTCCATGCTCTCTGAGGAAACCGTCCTGGATGGGAATTGGTAACAATATGTCATGGGAAATTCTGGGACAGCCCGAAAGAAATACCTGGGTACTGGTGAGGCCTCACCTTGAGTACTGTGTCCAGTTTTGGGCCCCCTCCCATAAAAAAGACATTGAGGTGCTGGAGTGGGTCCAGAGAAGGGCGACAAAGCTGGTGAGGGGTCTGGAGAATAAGTCTTATGAGGAGAGGCTGAGGGAGCTGGGGTTGTTCAGTCTGGAGAAGAGGAGGCTGAGGGGAGACCTTATTGCTCTCTCCAACTCCCTGAAAGGAGGGTGCCTACCTGAAAGGTCGGTCTCTTTTCTCAAGTCACAGGCGACAGGACAAGAGGAAATGGCCTCAAGTTACACCAGGGGAGGTTCAGGCTTGATATTAGGAAAAATTTTTTCACTGAAAGGGTTCTCAGCCCTTGGAATGGGCTGCCCAGGGAGGTGGTTGAGGCCCCATCCCTGGAGGTGTTCAAAAGACGGGTTGATGTAGTGCTGGGAGGTCTGGTTTAGTGATGATGCTCCTTGTTTGTTGTGTGGGTGTCTATTTTTGTCAAAGTTAGGTTGACAGTTGGACAAGATGATCTTTAAGCTCCCTTCCAACCTAGAAGATTCTGTGATTCAAGTGTGAGTCTAAGCTGTTCTGTGTGACACTCGGGGTAAATCTGTGCAGCCATCTCTGGGTGCCAGGCCAGGAGCAACACCTGGGTGCTTGGCTGAGCACAGAGAACACAAAGCTGTGTTTTCTGCATTTTGATTATTTCCTTTAACAAATACCCTAAATAGTGAACCTTCCATCATTGCTTTAGTGAAAAAAAAAAAAACAACAAACAAAACAAAACCAAAAACCAGCAAAACCCACCAAAAACCCATCTAAAAAACCCCTCCAAAACCAAACCCACATTTGCAAGGCCAACCCAAGCAAAACTGGTTTTATTTGACGCATTAGTTTCTATTTCCTTGTGGCTCTAACTTAGTTATAGATAAATCAGGCTAACCAGTGCGGTTTTGGGAGAACTGAGAATAAAATCTCCTAGTATTTTCTTTGAAACCGTATTTTCTGTTCATAAATGTTACAATACTTAAAAAATATTTTTACTTAATTTACTCTCCCTCTTTTCAGATATGGATAATTCGCTGCACGGTAAATGCAGCTATGTATTAAAAAAAAAATAATAATTTTGAATTCTGAAAAGTTAAAAAGGTCTTGTTTTTCAAAAATCAAACCATTCCAGATCAGTTTTAACCTAGATATTTCAAATGTGATTTGGTTTGAGAGAAACAGTTCTGTGAATGCTAACTAGAAAATATATCATCCCTCTGGGCAGATGCCATTAAATAAACATGTGTTCACTACTACATAAGAATATTATTTTTTCTAATGTGGCATATGCATGACAAGCACAGAAGGCTTAACTGTCAAACTTGAAAAAATATCTGTATAGCTAATTCTGTGCTTGCTCTTAAACTAGCTTTTGCATATGCTCCTAAGTGTTGTTTTTCTGCATAAAATTCTTTACTTTTGCTTTTAAATATCCATTATAATACTGGGGCTACACTAAGCTGCGGAGCAATAGGACATCACCTGACCCCTTTCCAGGAAATGATTTAAAGAAGAATGTGCGCTAATATAAATTAGATGGTGTTAAACACCTGACATATGTCAGTATAACTTGTGGTTAATTGGATTTTATTCAATAATTTTGGAGAACTTTCTCCTCTTTAGCCAGTTTGAATGGGCTGAACAGAGTGAAAGAAACAAACCCTTCCCCCCCACGTCCCTCCAAACATGAGATCAGTTGAACTGCGTTTTGGAAAATGTAAATTCTGTTCCTCGTAACTTGTCTTCAAAAGGAATTTCTGCAGGTAGTTAGCACAAAATCCATTTTACTGGACATCATACTCATTAAATTTAAAAATATATAATATCTGTCTGTCAAAATGAAACCTTCAGATTTCTTGCTTTTATAGATCGTCTGGCCTGAATAAACAAGACTGAAGAGGTGCAAGGCTTGCTGGATATAAAGGCATTATGTTCTAATACTTAATAAAAACATCTTTACTCTAAACCCAAGATTTTTAATTAACCTGTCTATTAATATTATCAACAGCCTGCTAGAGCGAGAACAGTGCAGAAATCCTCCGTGGTTAAATAATCAGATTCTCTTGTTTCAACTTTGAAGCTGGGCTGCTCCTAAATCAAAGTTACTGGGTGATGCTGGTGCGTTGTGCATACTGATTAATGTGCGTAGTGCCGTTCTGTTGGGATGTTATAATGTTAATTTTTCAAAAGTGTTGTAATTGACATTGAAATTAATGAGATCAAGAAAAACATTTATTTCAACTACTAGTATACAGGCAATTATAGATGGTGTTTTTCTTGTGTTAGATGTCGTTCTGGGGTTTGCCTTATTTCTGGTTCTTGAGAAAGTGTGAGGATTTTTTTCTCTCTCCTGCTCTGACTCCCATGTGTCAAAATGGGGGTGGCTGTAGAAGGTGGGAAGGTCTGAGCATGGCAAACAACGTATTAGAGTTGGGGGTGTGATATTAAAGGGTAGGGAATAGCTAAGGGGAGGGAAGTGGTTCTAGAAAGCAGAAATTATGGATAAGCAGCCAGAAATTTAGGTGAAATGGGCTTTGGCATTTCCAGATCCAGGGGAGGAACTGGATGGTCTTTAAGGTCCCTTCCAACCCAAACCATTCCATGATCCTAAAGAAACAATCCTGCAGTGGTGTGTGTCTGTAGGGAGCAGAAGAGGGTGTTTCTTGTCTGCACTGGACAGTCTTACTGGTGGGGTGGTACTGGGACAGACCTGGGGGCTCTTCACGGCTGCAGGAGTGGAATCATTATGCAGTTTCTTGTAAGGCTCCAGATGAAACTTTTTTGGTCACAGTTCATCTGTGACTTAACACTCGTCCATGTTAGAGCCTAAAAGTAATCCGGTGAAAACTGGTTGTTTGAAAGGTTAGACAGAAAGCAGAGACCACAAGTAATGAAGTTTCCAGAAGCTCATGGTTAAGGTGACCTGTCAGGGACATGTCTATCACCTATCACCCCTATAAAAGATCGCTGCTTTCTGACTTTGAAGTATTACGTTTCCCTAAACCTACTAAAAATGATGTGCAAAAGTAAATAGAGCACATCACACCTCTGTTCAGTTACTGGAGTCCAGCTTATTATAATCAGTTGCACCTTTTAATAAGGTTGGAAAAAAGAGGGCTTTTTGACATTCTAGATGTGGTCTGTTACTTTTTAAGGTTTAAAAATCACCAGTGCAATAATCGTAATAGTGAGGATTGTCTGAGAATCTGCACGCTGTAGATTTTTCTAAGTAGTAATCACAGGGCCTGCTTAACTAACTCCATATGGCCAAAAGCATGGAGTCAGCCTTTAAGTGGGACAAAGAGTGTTGGAGTCTTAATGAAATATGCAGTAATCATCAGGGCTGTGTTAGCTCTGTACATTATTTCACACTGCTGCTTTGAAACAAAGAACAGGATGTGGCACATTTAATGCTTTCCCCTTGAGAATCAGTTGGAGTAAAGTTCAATTTTTAATTCAAAAGGCAAGGGAAGCTGTTACGGAATTAAAGATGTGGATGCTGCCCAGATGAGCTATAAATAACTGATCCACCAACAGCACACCCTCTCTAATACTCAGGAAAGAATAAATGTACACCCCTACAAGGGCATACTCATCCTAAACCTTTTCTCTCAGATTTGGGTTGGGTGTTGGTTTTTCTGCTGAGTAATTAAGCTATTAAAAAAAACCAGCAGCCAGTTAAACTGAATTAAACTGGGAGTTGCAACTAAGAATTGTACCTTGCAAAAACAATTGCAGGTGCCTTTTGTTTCATTGTTACATGGATCTCTTCTCCCTGGGTATTTTGCTATTCACACTGTTTGTATGATCTTGTGTGACACAACACTTAATGCGTGTGCCTGTTGGGGTGTGCATACACTCTGTGCTGCTTGCTCTTCTGGAGCATGAGGAGCAGAGGCACAGCATCTTGAGTCTTTCAGCTGTTGTTGTTATTTTTTGGATTGACAGTCTCTGTCCAATTTACTGTTGAGCTTCTGGTGCCAAGTTTGTGTAGCCGATGGTTTGGGGAGATTTTAGGGAGTATCAGAGAGGAGCCGAAATTTCTTCTGTCTCTAGCTGAGGAGCATACCAACTGTTACACACACAGAGACTGCCCAACTTAGTGTCCAGATTTACTCAGCTTTTCTCAGGAATCTAAAAGTCTGCAATAGGTGAGCTAGCAAGTAGGTCTGTAATTAATTCTTGGGCCATATGCCAAGGTCAGAAGAGTGTTCCAATGCCGTTTTGACTGGGAATCTGCAGTTCTTTACCAGTAACGTTATGGAGAGATGCTTCTTGTCAGCAAGTGGCAGAGGGATCCTCCTGACATATGTCTGGGGTTCTCACAGGCGTTGTATCCCCTGTGCTGCCTTGGATTTCGGGCTGTTGGAGAGACACAGGGTAGGTGAGGTAGGTGTGCTCCCACAGGGGCTTCTCGGGTAAAAGCAACATGCAAAGAGCAGTAGTTACTGTAGGGTAACTATTCTTTTTTGGCAGAACTCCCAAAGTGAAAATGTTGCTATTGTATTGAGGTAATATTTCAATCTTGATAGATTTGAAATTGCTTTTGAGCTTCCTCCCTCCCATTCTGTTGTTTGGATTAAAATGTATTCTGGTATCCACTGGGCAGCCAGCCAGTACTAAATTAACAGCTTCCACTGAAAAGCCTTTATGTGTTCCAAGGTTTTAGTGTGTGCTTGTTTGACATGAACATCTCAGGGTTTGGAAGGTATCATTCCTACGCATTATGAGTACATAATACATTATGTACTCTTCTAAATTTTGTGTTTAAGAGTGCCTGTGGAGCTTTTGGTAATATTTTCTTGAATAATGAATTTATTTTAAAATTAATTTAATGTTTTTAAAGGGTGATGAAGAATATAAGACCGCCTGTTAAATATATATACAGGCATACACGCACATCTTCCTTTGAAACACAAAAGTAAGAGTTATTAAACAGCTACAGGACCTGTTGCTTCCATTTCTCTTTCTTAATTTGTATTCTGAACATGAGCCAATAAAAAGTTAACTCATTTTTTTCCTCTCAGTTAAGCTTGTGTTTTTGTCATCTTGTAACTTTTACCAAAAGTAGCTCATTTACAAATACTTGTTTGCACGCCGTAGCATCTCCTGTATTTCTGTAACCTCTGCTTTCCAAGTATTCTCCTAGGACATTCAGCAAAGTATTTAAGGGATCTTGTTTGTTGGCCTGTTACTTAAGCACGTGCTTCAATCCTTTTCTTGTTTACTGTATCATTTTGTGCTGGTTTGTAAGGGGTCAGACATCTCAGCATCACCCCTGCTGCCCTGTAACAGCGTTGGGTCCCGCTGCAGGAAGGTGGGGTGAAGGGGGGTGTCTGCCTGCTCTGAAACACCAAAATGGAGATGTCATGTCTTTCATGAACATCTTCCTCTAGTCTTTTTAATATATGTGTGGTTTTTTTTTTTTCCTCTAACCCTCTCTGATGTAAATTGACATCTGCACGTTGCTGTTGATGGTTTCAGGTGTCCTCGGCTGAGGATAAGGACAGGGAGAAGGCGTAGGTGGCCTGATGGCTCCGTGCCCCTCTGACGGTTGGAGCACAGAGGAGCCGTCAGTTAATACTGTAATGAGGATCTCAGCATTTCCAACGTAATAAACTCTGGGCATGGGGACAACTCCCAAGGTTGCTGTGTGTGTGTAAGTGCTAAATATTGTCCTTAACCTTGCCTCGGGCGCCGCCGTTGGCACCGCTGGGAGCAGCTGTGCCGGGGCTGGGACAGACGCTCTGTACCGGGGCTGGCAGCGAGCAGGAGGAAATGATGCAGGGACTTTGAAGTCTTTTGGACTAATTTGTGTCTGATGTCATGTTAAAAGGCATTTTAAAATATATAGAGACCAAGAGGAAGTACAGTGGAGTAGATTTTTTTTTTTTTTAATACAGAATAAATATAGCGTTCCAATGGTGACACCTTGTCAAAAGAGAAGACATCCAAACCAGTTTTTGTGAGATGCAGAAGATGACAGTAGTGAGAACATCGAGTATATATTGCCTTACACATTTGCTGATTAATACAGAATAAATATAGCGTTCCAATGGTGACACCTTGTCAAAAGAGAAGACATCCAAACCAGTTTTTGTGAGATGCAGAAGATGACAGTAGTGAGAACATGGAGTATATATTGCCTTACACATTTGCTGACAATTCATTGGGAATTTGTTGGGAATGAGAATTATTTGAGGTATAAAACACCGCTTTATCAAACTTGTTTTCCCATTGCTGTATGAATCTCTTGCTTTATGCTGAAAGATATCCTAGTGGAAACGAGCTACTTGTTAAATAATCCATCTGTCTCTTATGGTTCTATCTTAAAAAAAGATTCTCATTGGTGTTGAAATTATTTTTCATACTCAAAGGTAGGAACTCTATTCACTTTCTACCAAGGCTCTGGTAGTTCTTCGTAACTTGATTGATTTAAATCTTGCATAAATGAAAAATGCCAATAATTTTCCAGAATTACCCCCGCTGACCTAATTTTTATTCCTTTGTGAAGTCACAGGCAAAACCCCATCACTTTTATGGCTGAAAGTAAGTTTTGGAGGTAGAGGTTAAATGCGACCAATAGTGACTTCTGTTCTTTATTTTTGACTAAAATAGAGGTGGTGTAATTACTTTAGACATTAAATCCTTTCTAATAATTATTATTAGAAAGAAGCTGCATATTGACAATTTGAATGTGCTAATGATTGACTGTAATAAATAGGGAAAAAAAAGCCACATAAGATAGATAGATGTGAAATCAAGATGTATTTTGCTCCTTGTGTGATAATTTCTGCAAAATATTAGGGCAGTCATCGTGTGTCTGTAGAATTAACCTTATGGGCAGCAGGTGCTGCTGTGATTGTGTTGAAGGGTAAATGGGAGGTGCATGGCCAGTGTGGTGCTGGTGGTGGTGGCCCAGGTGGCCACGTGGGGTGGGGTGAGGAGGCCCAGCTGTGTGGAACGCTGCCATCAGCCGGGAAGGAGCATAAAGATTGATACAGGGGATGAATTTTCGGTAAGACAGCTTAAGATGGGAGCTCAGAGCAATTACATCTAGAGTTATTAAACTGGGATTATCTCCCTATTTGCTGCCCTCTTTAAACAACCTAGATATGTTTTGTAGAAATTTAAATGTATTAGAGCCGGATATTCTTTTTTTATGCCAGCAAAATAATATCTGGAGTAATTGTAATGTTTTGAGCTTCAAGGCAAAGGCCTCTTACAGGCTATATGGGTGCCACGTAAACAAGGAGAAGAGAACAAAAGAAACTAAATTAAATTGTAACATCAATCATTGATCTATTAGTCATATTTGATAATTGCTTTTTATTAGCATAAAGACTATATGATTTAGTAAATTTACAACAGGATTTGTTTCCGGTTGTTTTATATTCTGTTTAGGGGGGGGAAAGTAAGCAAAACCCACCCTTTGAGTAATTTTCAGTTGGAAGCCTCATTTGCTGTCAGATTATGTTTAAATATTACGAGCTAGTGAAATTCTTCGGCCAAGAGAGATCAAGCTGCGCGGAGCTGCCAACTTCATGTGATATTTCAGATGGGGATTTTTCATTGTTAATTTGCAGTTTAAACTGGAGCGCTGTGACTTTTATTTAGCGACGTAGGAGTGTGTATGTGGTGTGCAGTAGTTAAGAGTTGCTTTTTCCATCCATAGCTTGACAAAGTCAATTAAGTATGGCTTTTCTGCTTCTCTTGTAAGTAGGTGAGAATTTGTGTGTGGTCGTAGGCGTTCTGAAGGGGAAGATTTATCATATATGTGAAATCAGCTTATTTTTGATTACATGAAGGACAGCCACAGTTCTTGCAGGCAGTCTTTTGGGTATGTAGGTATATGTGTGCTTGCTTTTTGACAATAAAATTGTTGACATAGAGGGAAAACTGTGATGCCCATTACAATATCTAAAACAGCCTGTAAACAGATTTTTTTTTTTTTTTTTTTCCTTTTTTCCTCCCTGTATTTCATAATGATCCCGCTGATTCCCTGTCATATCCAGTCAGTATCTTGAATTTGCCTGTTAAATTTCTGGAGTGTCCAGTGGCGTTGGTTTTGATGTACGTGAGGGGGAGGCCGTGGCCCGAGGCAAGCACAAAAGGACGAAAGCCTTCCGTGCTGCGGGAGCGTCGGGTGAAGCTAATGCGGGGTGACGGGGGCTGCATGGTCAGCCAGAACCGGGCTGCGGCTTAGGGCGTGCCGAGATTGCTGGGATCACAGTGTCAGCTCTGATTTCAATTAAGTCTCTGCAAAGACTTCTCTGCGTAGGTCCTTCTGCTTGACAGCTAAGGTCTTTCTTTTAGGATGCGTAAATATGCGGTTGTTATTAATTTTTTTCCCCTAATATTTCAGTAGAGTGAATCATAATCTTCTTACAGCTGTGTTTTTGAACAGGATTACTTTAAGAAAATAAAAACTCAAATTTTAATATTTTTTTTTTCTTCGAAATGGCATTTTGTGTTCTCATGTGCAGCGAACCCCCAGGCTAGATGCACAGAAACCTTTTGAGTCTAGACAGAAGCTGCAGGGCTGCGTGTGCCTGGCAGTGTCCTCCAGCGCTGTGTCTGCGAGATGCCGGCCCCCGGGGGGTGCGGGGCTGCTCCGGGGGGAGTCTCTGCCGGCACGGGGACCACTGCACTGGTACTGCATCCCACAGACATCCCTCACACCCCTGTGCTCCTGTTTGGATCCGTTTGCTGAGTTTGATGTCTCGGCATGTGCTATAGTGTGTGTTCTCCCAAGTTTTTTGGAGGCTGTCTTGTTGGCTTGTCTGCTTTTTATTGCCATTTGACCCTGGAGTTTCTTAAGTATGTAGAATTACAGGAGACAATAGTCTTATCCTTCAAGGAAGATAAATTCTTAATGCTGTTTCTCGGACAGTAGCTGATGCTTAACTGTTCAGAGCCTGTCTGCATGGCTGGGTTACTGCGGTGGTGGCCCCCTCGGTGGATGTGTACTGGTTCTGTGGTGGGTACCTACAGGGCTGGGAATTGAATTAAACAAGCCCAATCAAGAAGTGTTTTTCAAAAGTGAGCAATCAATTAAGAACCCTGATTTCTCTAAATGGGAATGCGTAACAAGTAAAATCCCAGTACGAAGAAGAGAAAGCCAAGGCAGGTTAATGAGTGGTACCCTCTGTGTTTCCTTCTGGTTATACTTCAGAAATAAATGCATGTGTGGGGCAGAATTGTCCATATTTTGAGTTGCTGTAGGTGTTAAGCTAACCCCACTTCATGTGTAAAGCTGATGGCTGGCAGGTGAGGGATAAGACACCACGGCCTGCCCCCTTTTTCCCCACTTCTCTTTTTGCGTGTGGCACTTCTTCAGTGCCTTCTTTCCAGTGTCCAGAAGACATCATCAACCAGGGAGGTGGTGGTTTGTGGCTTTTTTTTGCCCTTTAAGCTACTGAATTAAAAATAGGAGCAGGAACAGAGTGTATAGGTGATGCCTTTGGAACACAGTGATGAGATTATTCCAAAACACCTGAGGCACGTGTGCAGTTGCTGTAGCGTTGATGCCAACGGTAACATCGCAGAGAAATAGAGCTTGCTGTGAGGGACCCTGCTTTCAGTTCAGCTGGGAGGGTTACTGCTCCCTGTGTATTCAATTAGCAGGAGCAGGTCTCATAAGCAGGTGAATTAAACAGGTTAAGACAAGGAGTCAGAATATCTTCCAAAGATGAGCTGTGGTTACAGGATATCTCACTTTTAAAAAGATGTCAAAAAACTATTTTTATTTTCTGTTTGTTCAGCTATTCAGTAGCCATTTGAATTTTCAGAGAGATTGGAATGGCAAGCACTCCTTCTTATATATATGTGTGTGTATATATATATTTCTGCTCTTTTTGCATGCTGTTTCCCCCCAGATGAGTTGTGGTGTATGAACAAAATGATATTTATGAAGATATGAATGAAGAACTAAGTAGCAAGAGACTTTGAGGAAAAGGTTAAGACTCCTCGTTAGATTGAATGGAGAAGTGGAAGCAACAGATGAGACCAGGGAAGATGATCTTAGATTGTGCAAGATGGGATCTCTTGTGTTGTCTGAACTTGTGTAGATGTTGGATGGCTGATTTGAATGGCAGGGCTTGGATTTTTTCCACTTCATATGCAATTCAAGTAAGTTTGAAAAGAGGAAGAACACTTTACATACCATTGTTACCACTGAACTAGTAGACTTGGATAAAAGTGCCACAAGGCCTCAGAAACACAGGCCAACTTTGAAGTTTCTTTTTTTCCTATTTGAGCTGAGAAAGGAAATACTCGGAAGTTGAGGGGGAGTGACTTGGTTTACAAGGAGGTCGGCGAGCATCGCGGTGGTGGAGTTGGTTAGACAGTGCAAGGGTTCTCCTTAAAAAATGCTGCCTCCGCCTTTGGGTGTAATCTTTGGCGTTTTGGTGACTGTGATGGCAAGAAGGGGACATACGTCGATCCCTGGGTCATGCGAATGCTCTAATTCATCTGTAGTTTATTCCCTGACAGGTCTGAGCAGGCAGAAATGCCCCAGTAGCTGTGTGTCTTTCGACTTAATTAAATCCACTTTCAGAAAAGCTAAACTGTTTGGGAAAAAGATTAAACAAGACAGTTTAACTAATTGAAAATGAGAGAAATCCTGAATTCTCTTCATCCTAAAAGATGTAAATTGACTGTGAATGTTGGGTGTGCTTTATACTGTTATACTTTTCTCTGAGCTAAATTATTCTTTCCTTCTCTCTTAGTGTATATCTACAGATAAAATAGATTAACATGCCATAATCTTAACTACTGGTTTAATAAGGCAAAGGCAAATTTTGTTACCATTTATTCCTGGAGTCCTCAGAGAACAAAGCTTTAGAAATATATTGATTTTAGGGGCAATCCGCAACCCTGGTTTTTCATAAATCAAGTACTTGCAATTGCCACGCTTCTGACATGGCCCATATGCAATAAATGTAGTTGGTTAGTGACACGGGCTGGAATGAAAGGAAAAGGAGGAGAGAGTCCTGTAGGCATTGCTGGGGAGCTTAGCCACTGCCTGATGTATAAGGTGAGTTTCAGCCATGGTGAAAAGATAAATTATAGCAGAGCTGTTTTATTTGTTGCTGAGGAGGTCCCGCTGTGCAGGTAACAGTCCAATGAAATTAAGGAGTAAAATGAAATAGGTAATTTATAACCTTTTAGGTAGTTCTTATGTAGAGGAACATTCAACAATGCTAAATTAAAATACAAATTTATGTGTATCTCTTCTGTTTGTGATCGCACAACAGTTGCTTATTCTTAAATATGCTTTCTTAGATGAGTTCTTATTCTTCTCCTGCTTACAAGCCCTTTCATTTTGTTTCTTCAATGAAGATGTAACAATTTATGACATCACATTAATATCCATGGCAACAGCCTGTAAAGTGAACAACATATTACATTTGCATTGCAGAATCAGCAGCCAGGGAGATGGCTCCTGTTGAAGTAGCTCCAGCAGCAAATACAGCAGATGCCCGTGAAGGGGAACTTTTGTAGATGTGTTTTCTTAAATTTTAGAAAACTCATCTTTAGAAGGAGTTCCCAGTATAAAGGATTCCGAAGTTGCATTCCTTTTTTGATTGTATAGAAAGTCATCATTTCTTCCTGGGCAGGTCCTCTCAGTGCCCGCTGATCGTCAGGGGAATGGTTCTCAATTCTGCCTTCTGTTTGCAGGAACTCTGCTAGAAGAATCTTTGTACAACAGGACTGGCTTTAAATTAATAATTGCTTTATCTGTTCAGACTTAATGATTATGAGAAAAAGTGC
The DNA here is from genome assembly GCF_001431845.1 of Calidris pugnax. NCBI lineage: Eukaryota > Metazoa > Chordata > Aves > Charadriiformes > Scolopacidae > Calidris > Calidris pugnax. The sequence goes on along the minus strand of NW_015090783.1, from coordinate 11,063,441 downwards.
ATACTTGATGGCCTCAGGTAGTCTGTAAAATCTTGACGCTTAGTTTGTTATTGTGCACAATTCCAAGGATTTATGTGTTTCCAGGATGGCTCTCCAGTCTGCAGCAATTAATTTTTTTTTTCCATCCTCAATCCTGTACACCATGTTGTGTCATATTCATAACTATTTTTTTCTCTAATATCTTCTGATTATAAATAAGAATAAATGTATTCTTAAAAATAAGAAAATGCTGATTAAGAAATTGTCTTTCTGGCCCCGTGTGAAAGAGCATCTGTAGCATTCCCTGCATGACAGACTGGGATAGCTGGGGAGCAGGGAGGGAGAGGGCTTGGTTTCCAGGAGTGAGTTTTTTAGCACTTGTGATTTGTTTGTCCCTCTCTCCTTGCCTGGCCAGCCTTTTGAACAGCCCTGCGTTGTGCTTCTCTGATTGCCATTTTGCTGATTCTGTGAAGGGGGAGGAAGAATCCAAGCACATCTGACCTTTCCTGTGTGGAAAGGTGCTGCCAGTGTAGCAATTGTAGTAATAAGTAATGTTTGTGAAGCTCAGCGTTATAAAAAAGCTACCTCAGTGTAGCACCATTGCAGGAGCCTCGTTAAGTGGGAAACTTTCCAGGAAAGACCAAATGTGTAAAACAATATTAATTAAAAATCAAAGATGCCTGAAAACATACAAGTGTCTGTTCAAGCAGCGGAAGTAATGGACATAAGGATTTTCACAGATCTTATTTAGCCTTTCTCAAGGGATCATTATACAGATTTGATACAGGGCACTTAAACTAGATTATTTTTCAAGGAAATTATTCTGCTTTTAAAGCTATTTCATACAGAGGGTTTTATTTTAAAAGTAGCAATTAAACTATTCCTACTCAAAATTGGCCCGCTCCTACTACGTTTATTATTGAATGTGGTCTTTTTTTTTTTTTCCAGAGGTTTTATTTTTAGCATGTATGATCTCGTATCCTTTTCTTAATCTGAAAAACAGATCCTACGGGAAGAGTCCAGGACCCAGTTACGCGCAGCTCCCTCTGCCGGCTCTCTGGCAGAAGATGACAAAACTAGATTTAAAAACCTGTTTGATGTTCTGCTGCCTAAATATCAGACCATTTTGTTGCTAGAACTCAATACGTGGTGGTATTGCACAAAAGCTGTTATTTCACTTCAGTTGAAACAGTGGCAAGCTACAGTTAAACCTTTGCTTACAGAAGAGCACAAAGTATTTTGGCATGTTTCTTGGGGAGCACTAAATCCAGTAAACAACAAGCAAAACAACAAAAATACAAAAATATGGTTGTCTTGTCTCTGAAGTCTTTTCTAGCCTTTCATCCTGTGCCTGTGGTTTTGAAAGTCTGGTGTTCTCTCCAAAAGCACCTGTGTATGAGGGAAACGGTTTGTACTGTCACATTTCAAAAAAGAGACTTCATTTCAACCACTTCTCCTGTTCTTAATACCTAAACTTAAGATGCGTTTTTCTGTTTGGTGTGGGGTTTGTTTTGTTTTGGTTTTTTTCAAAAAATATTAGCAAACCCGGGAGTCTGGAAACTTTTTTTTTTTGAAAACACAGTACTTCATTTACCAGCATCGAGTCTGACCGTAGACCTTTTTGCAGTGATATTAGGTTATTGCTATAGCCTGACCCTCTGTTCCTAAAGTATGTATAAACATTGTACGCTGAAATTTATTGCTTAACTTTGCTCCTCAAAAAATCTGCCAGCAATATTAAATATGGGTTTGCCTATTGCTAACTACTGCTTTCTGTTTGTATATCTAGTGATTGATGGGTGGGGTTTGGGATTTTTGAAATGGCTTCAACTTTTGCTTCAGCAAGTATTTAAGTAAACAAATTGCAAAGTCAATTTTGCAGTTCACTCCTGTGAAAAATATTGTAATGAATTCCAGCAGAGAGGTAGGAAAACAAGTAGTAAAAGAAGCTTTAAATCATTATTTTCAAATTCTGTATAAACTAAACACAAATGTGTTTGCTCAACTCCTTTTCCACTTTTCAAATAGTAATATGAAGGGACTTATCTACTATGTTCCACATATAATGGAGCTAGTGCTGTAGTTCACATTTAAAACCTTCAGCTCTTCTGTGTTTGTGATACCTGATGTATGGTTAAACAGGAGGCTGCTATAAAAATATTTCCTATATTCCTTAGTTAAATCAAAGTTTTGTTTTCTCACAGTGTAGCATTACAAGTAAGTTAAGGAAAAGAAGACTAATGAAAATTGTTATTTCTATAGCCATTAGGTTAAAAAAAATAAAAGAAGAAAATAGTAGGCTGGGGGCTGTAAGTAATGACATGGTACCAAAAGGAAGTGTGAAGTGAGGAAAAAATAAGCACAATTCTTAATTTTTAGGCAGGAGAGTAAACTCAAATTTTAGCTAATGGAAACACAAATATTTACCCGATTAAATAAACACACAACTAAGATGGAAATATTATAGTTTTTTGTTCTACAGCGTACAGCCTAGCTCAGGGAAGATAGCTGTCATCATGGTGAGACTGGGCAGCATCACACTCTTGAATTCCCTGTAAATGCCTGTTTGGGTGGGTTGGAGATCTTGTCTTTCTTACATCTGGAGCCTTAACATATCAATTAAAAACTGTGGCAGCCTGCGAGCATATTGCAAAGCAGCAAATAATCATGAAAAAAGCTGGCTTCCTTAAAGATTATATTTTTTTTTCCTGTCTGTAAATGTGCTCGTTGTGTAACGCGACTGCATTAGCCTCCACGAAATGCAAGAACTGGAAGGCAGGAAGCAGCGGTTCCATTGTTGTCACTCCAGGCATGTCTAATGAATCGTGTTTCCATGTTCTCTCGGTCACGCCGCGCAGTGCCCTGGGCCAGCGCTGAGCCCCCTGTAGCAGGCTCTCTAGGGTGAGGGTGGGCAGCGCAGCGCCGTGGGGGGATGCTGCTGTGTGCCCTGCGCTCCCCGCAGCTGCGGGCATCGCTCACCAGGGCTGGGGCGGGAGGGCCACTGGAAGCGTGGAGTGGCAAGTGGAAGCTTTACAGGGACCCAGCTCCTCAGAATTGCAGTGTCAAATGGAATCGTCTGTCTTGAGCTGGGCAATTGTAAGGCAAACCTGTGTTCAGAGGGGAAGCAAGCATCCCGGTGCTGCTTTCCAAAAGGATCTGTCTGTATTTCAAGAATGACGTCTTGCATACTTTATAAATGAGAAAAGACTTCTGGTTCCTTTCGCTTTCCAAGTATGGATTAATACAAATTGTATTTTTCCTAAGAACAAGCCTGGTGTTACTCTGGTGATGGCTGAACTTGCTCTAATTTCTCTTCAGAGACTCGCTGCCCTCGTACATTGTGTTACCTCCAACACAGCTCCTCGCCTGTAGGGGAGGGGGAAATGTGCTCTGTGTGCTCTCCATGAAAAACAACAGTCATGTTTAGAGAAGAAAAAGAAAAGTCCATGTTCTCATTACATTATCAGTGCAGAGGGGAAGACCTTACTGGTACAGATACAATTCAGCAGATCTATTTCCTTTGAACCTGGAAAGATGAAAAGGCAAAAGTAGGAGGTTTGCAGCCAATGTGTGGAATGAGGGTTGCATTGGCTGTAAGTGCAAGGTGGGCAGTGGAAATGGGGGGGAATTAAAGACTTGGAGATTTGGAAGGGGAACGAGGAGAGCAAAGCAAGTTTGGAGAGTAAGGATTGTTTCCTGGGGTTAAGAAAGCCTGGAAATACTTAAAAAAAAAAATAAAATCTCTTTTCCTTCAATTTTTTTATGTTACTTTTATGTTCTTCTGAGAAACTACTTTTAATGCCCTTATACCAAAGAACTGCAGAGGGAAATAAAATGTAACTGAAAATGAAAAGTTCAGAAATGTGGGAGGAAATGCTGGAAACTCCAGGAGTAAACTTGAAGTACTTTCTTAAGTGGCATCCTTAACCTTGAGCACTTCAGAGGAAGATGATGAGAATCTCTCAAATTTTAGTCCCATTTTCACTATGGTCAGGTTAATGCTTTTCATCTATAGGAAATGCCTCTGCAAAGAAAGGTGAAGCAGTTTGAAAATAAACCTACTTAACACAAACACAGGGCAGGACAAATCAAACAGTGTAAATCGGGGATTTGGGGGGGATTTTCTGGTGCGTGAGAGCAGGTTCCAGGCTGCAAACAGCGTCCTGTGTTACTTCAGGAAGCAGCGTAAACCGCAGGAAAACTATGCTGTATTTTTATATTCATTTTACTCTTTCTTGGGATGGAGCTGGTGATTGTAAAAGGCATTCAAAGGAAAAACCTCACAGCAAACCAAACTGTTTTATTTGGAATCTCTTCCATCTCTGAAGCGAGCTGCTCGGCTCTCTGGCATAGCTAATTTTGCATTCCTACATAGAAAGCAGGCTTGAGCTATAATTACACAGAAATGTTTATGCTGATTTCATAGATGATAATTCTGGTTTTGGAGAAGTTAGATATTACCCCTGGATTTTTGGAATATTTTGAAGTGAACTTCTAAAGAACCAGAAGTGATTACATATTTTGTGTGGCCAGTCTGTCCCTAGTGCCCTTTGAAATGTTGCCTGTAAGTGTGGTACTGAGAAAATGTCACTGTGAAGGGCTGCAGTGGGGGGGTGACAATAGACCGTGGAGCAACGTGAGAGTGTGGGATGGGAAGAGGGAGAGAACAGAACATTTAAATGTATATTTTTATAAAAAACAATTTTGTACCTACTAGGAGCGAGGAGGCAATGAAAGTAATACTTTTAAGTAGTGCTAACGTGATCTAAGTGCAGATAGTTACCTACCATCTGTTTTTCAATAAATAGCTATTATGCTGATTTCTGTTTCAATGCTCAACAATTAAAGCCTCGTAGTATTCCTGTGATATTCAACAGCTGGTGCCTTTGAAGGTTTTATTTATCTTTCTGAAGTGCAACAATTTTAGTTTCATAGCCGACTCTACTTGAAAGTGTTAGTTTTTGTATAGAAAATTGTGGTCCATTGAAATGCAAACTTGGGTCGTGTCTGAACAGGATCTCCAGCCACAGCCCTCCTTAATGTTCTGATTTCCCTGGCAGTGTGGTAGGGAACTGGTGCTGTTGAGGACACCTGGATTGTGGGATTTGATTGGGAAAGCTGCTGGGCATGTGCAGCACCTTCAGGTAAGCTCTGTTTGCAAATAGATTGCTGCAGATGGATGGTTCTGGTGAACCCGCCCTTCTTCTGGACTGGTTGTGCTTTGGCTGGGAGACAGAGAGCCAAGATGAATTCTCAGTACTGTGCGAGTAAGCAGTACAATTTCCCTACAATCATAACCAGTGCAAGGAAATTAGATCTCTAAGTGGGTTGAATCTGATTTAGTAATAAGTCAATTTAATCACTAATGACTTCAAACGCAGATTTTACAAGGTGATCAATGGCAGTATAACAATGATCGATCAATAGCATTGCGTTTAATTGGATTTTTATGGGTATAATATAGTTTTTCAGAATTAATGTACCATTGCATTGCTTTGTTACTCTTTTAACTCAATTTTTTAGAAGAAATGATGCTTCAAAATGCTAGTTGGTCTTTGAAATATTGTTTTAAGGGCACGTTAATAAAAATTAAAATGAAAAATTAAATGCTTGCTTTTAGTAATTGAATTTCTGATTTTGTTCCAGTTATTTGGCCATGTGTTTTTAAAAACTGTGTCTACACAGGGAAGAAAAAAAACACACCACATTGTTCATAGTTCATGGTAACAAGGAGACAGAATATCAAAGAGTAAGAGGGAACACGCACTGCTCTGAATATGAATCCCGAGTAGCTGAGTGACTCCCCATCCTCAGCAGTTTGACATAGTAATCTTCCCTCCAAGTAATCTCCTTGTCCCATGTGTCTTGCTTTAATCTATCAGTATTTCTGCAGTGTGCAGCAAGAAATTGATTTTCAGTAATTTTAATGGCTGAATAACTGGTCCTGTCCCAGAGTGTTTTTTCGTATTTGCAGTGGCCAATGTGGTAACTGAAGTCAGTGTTCTGGATAATAGGTTTCATTAGTTTTGATGCCTGAGGCAAAAAAGCAGTAGGTGGGAATAAAGACTGTTTTTGATGTCTAGACGTTCATTTCAGCTGTTGCTGCAATATGATACATTAAAAGGAAATATGTAACATAGCTCTGAGGAAATATGTATTCTTTGAAACTAATTCTACTTTTAAACTGCATAAGGCGGTGTGACCTGAATTATTAAAATGTGGGTGGCTGAATTTCTTAAAGGTATAACTATCTCTGCGATGCCGACGCAGTCTCAACTTGCTTCGCTCCTTCCTTCCTATATTTCTTTTAAGTAAAATATGTCAGTTTGGTCACTGAAGCAGAACAGAGATCTTATTATCTTTCCCGTATCTCTGCTGGGAGACCTAAAATTATTGAAGTATTTGCTTTGATATTTTGCTGTGACTTCTCTCCTTGAAATTTTTATAATGGTTCCTTTTTTTTTGAGAACATGGCTGGCTTCATAAAAATCATTGGACACTTTGAAGACCTTAATATCTCTGACTTGAAAATAAAAAAAGACCCCAAGCCAACTAAGCTGCTCATTAATGTATGTTTAAATTATAAATTTCCAGTGTAAGTCTAAATTATTGTAGTTGGCTTTAATTCTTCTAACATCTGATCTGCAAGGATAAGCTTAATAATCAGCACAGATGTTCTGTTAATTTTTTGAACATATCGAAAAGAAGTGCTAATAAACATTTTAAAACTTTTGATGTGAAGGTTATCGATTATTATATTGATTATTATTTTCAAAGAGAAAATACTTTTTGTTTGCAATTGAAAAATATTGAATTGTATTTTTTTCCAGGTGTTTTAACCAAAAGGTGTTTTACCTCATTCCTGTACACATGTGTACACTGGATAATGATGATAGGCAGGTACTCAGCTGTAACTAACTTTCATTTGTACTGCACAGTGCCCTGTCAGCTTAGGCAGAATTCTTTTTTGCCATTGTATCTGTGAAAACATTGCTTTGGTGTGTTAGTAAATTTCCTTAAAAATTTTAATGACTATTTGTATAGTCATTATATTTATTTATATATTCATTTTCTTAACTCATAGATTGAAACAATGATGCCTCTTCAGATACACAGGTAGCCAGTCTTGTACAAAAATACTCTATCTCACATCTTCCCCCCCTTTTGAAAGATACTGGCAATTTCACACTTCTTTGGATCCATATGCTTCCTCAGTGCTCTCTCCACTGGATTTAAAGAGCGTGTCCCAAGAATGATGTAGTAAGGGCAGTGAGACTGGCTATATTGACTAAACATTTTATAGAATTAGAGTTAATGGCAGAGATACTGTGACCTTATCCTCTTGATTTTTTCCAAGAGTCCAAAATTTGAGAGATGGAGTCTTATTAGACTTAGTCGTTTATTTTGAGAGGTGATTTCATTTTTTAAAAAGCAAGAAAATACACATAGCGGTTGCTTATTTTGGTGAGAAATGTAGTGGTAAAGTTATCCCTCTATTAGGGACAAACAGCGAGAAGGGGATGAACTGCCTGTTGTACAAGAAAGTAAGTGCTACTCCCAGTTGTCATCTTTGACTATTCTGGCATGTAGACATGCTTAGATAAGGTAGTTACCGTGCACAGAAAAATATATATATCTATACACAGATAGAGAAACAGGTGTCTATCTTTATAAATATATCAGTTGAGGATCAGTAGATCCTGGACTCCTGGAGGTCGGCCGGTCTGATGTCCTGCTCAGAGTGGGATTGCCGCAAACAACAGCTCAGATTAGTGATGGCTTTGCCTGCCCAGGGCCTGGCAAGTGGTGACCCACTGTTTTGTCCCCCCTTTGTTGCCTCTCCAAAACTCATCTGCCCTCTGACTTCTATGGAGCAAAAAGCAGCTACCAGCTCTGTTGTACTCTTTCTCTTACTAAAATTCAATCTTTACTTGATTCTTCCTCTAGAAGTTTTCTTTTTTGAAGATGGCTTTCACAGCTGCTTTATAATTTCACATTTGTTGCCTCCTAAAGAGAAATACTTCAACTAGAGTAACAGAAAATACCTTCAGGGCAGGATCTAGGTGCTTGGCCTAAGTATGTTTCTGAACCTCTGCAGCACCTGCTTTCTGTTACCGTGTGCCAGAAAATGCTGTCAGGCAGCACTGAAAGGCTGGTGAGGGCTTGAGTTGAGAGTGTTGAGTGTTTAAAAGCATTACAAATCATTGTGTAGACAGAGACCAACAATTATTTCCCAGTTCAATCTTCTATAAGGAATTTAAAATATTCTTCTAAAATCTAATTACATTATTACAGCGTGAGGAACTTTGCAGTTTACAGGGATAGTCTAATCTCTAGTGCTTTGCCAAGGTTTGTTACTGATCATTATTTGCATCTTGAAGTTGTAACTTGCTCCAGTTATTTAAGCTCTTTTCCTTTTGGAGACTGGATCAGGAAGACACAGAGCAGAGAGGAAGTGAAATGCTGCAGTTCTGTTTTTTTCTCCCCATTTTTATGGCAACAGGCACATGTACATATTATCAATTGTGAGATGAACATTTTTAGCAGGATAAAGTAGTATTAGAGGTAACTACAGTAAGTGTATTGCATTAATGTATCTGGGAATCAAAAGGCATTATTTATTAAAGGAAAATGGTTATGAAGGTGTCTTATGCTATACTTAAAGTAAAAATTAATAGGGGAATGATTTTATTTCCATTTCATATCTAATTTATGTGAATGCCGAGTAATAAGAAAACCAGTTTGGAAAATTAAAATATTGAGGGATGATACCACTTCAGACTTTCCGCTTTTCCTCGTCCTACTCAGCGGCTGCTGCTCAGCCAGTCTGGTCTCGTTGGCAGATTTGACCCTTGGGACTTACCTACAAAGATCTCCACCGTGAGGCTAACAGTGCTTTTACCTGCTTTTCCTGGGCTTTGGGATGCATCCTCTTGTGCTGCTGTTCCTTCTCTGAAGTGCAGGATAACCAGGAATCCAGCTATGTTGCTCTGTAGGGAGGGGAGTGCTGCCAACTTCCATTCCCTCCTTTTCAGTCCTTCTGCTGGGATCCATAGGTGGTTGGTGTCACACCAAGTGCTGCCAACTTCCATTCCCTCCTTTTCAGTCCCTTCTGCTGGGATCCGTAGGTGGTTGGTGTCACACGGGTCCTGGGGAAATGGATCCCAGTTTGTGGAACAGTAATAGGAATGTGTAACCCAAAGAGGGAGCTGTGCCAGTCACAACTAAGCAGGGCAAAAGAATACAGGTAATGTCCAGTACCTAAAGAATTTGGTATTAAAATTATTCCAACTTGACAGAATATTACCTTAGAAATGGTGTAAAGCAGTACAATCTGTTCTAATTTCTTCTGGAATTAATGGCAAAAATATACTTGCAGGAAGCAGTTTTGATAGATAATATAAGCTGTTCTTTAATTGGGTCCTACTGGTTTGTTGTGCATACTTAGGAAAAGATAGTGAGTTATGATGGAGAACATCAGAACTGGCTAGGAGAAGTTTCCTGTGAAGTCATGGAATAAATTCTTGTCTCTGAAGTTGATGGAGGTACAATGCTGACTTCTGGCACAGGGTTAGGGTCAAACTTGCAAAGAGCTCAGTGCTGTATAATAGTGAATTTCTTTTGACTTTTACGAATTCTGTCAAAAAACCTCCTAATTTTTATTTAAATGTGGGGTTTCCATAAAGGTGAACTCAGGTGTGATCTCTCTCATACTGTAATATATAACTGTTTACCTATTTGAGAACTGTGTAGTTTTTAAGTGTGACCCTGTACTAGCCTTGCGGCTTCTTAGGCTTTGGTGGCTCTGAATTATATAGAACGTATACATCAATAGTTCTGAAAATGCACAGAGATTCTGAAGTTTCTTAAAAATACTGTTTTAAACATGAAATGTGAGTCCATGTGAATTTCTGTGTAGTAAACATCTATAGCACACTACATTCTCGGTGTCAGTAAGGTTTTGCAAGCATTAAAGCGTCTTTTCATGGTTTTACAGGGAAAGATATTTGGCTCATATTTGTGCCCAAAAGCCCAAGCTGCCTTTTCCTTCTGAGGGAGTAACTATGCTACTTGATAAGGTGATTTAGGTACTAAAGCCCTGGCTTTTTCATTCTGTAAAAGGGGAGAGGATCTGTTACCAGTATTAGCATATCACAACATTACGCATTAAAAAAAATGTGCCTCTTCTTGTTTGAGGTTATGTGACTTACGGTTACGGGGAGAAGCAGCAGAATAATGAACAATGCTGGGTTTGAGGCTTTGAAGCCGTAGTTGAAGACTGCTGGCAATATTAGTATTTTTCATACAGCAGAAACTCCTTAGAAGCTTTACTTTAAACATGAGTGTAGAGTAAACTATACTTAGATAATAATCTCTGCATGATAGACGTGCTGTTGGAAGGTTTCATCCTTTAAATTGGCCAAGGAGGGGTGTTAAGTATTCAGTTCTTAGCATGCTGTAGAATTTTGCGTTTGCATTTCTAAAGATCTGCAGAGTATTCCTGTAAAATTGAAATGACAGAACCCAGACAATTAACAAATTCTTACTCCTTGACAAAGTCATGTGATCATCTGGTTTTACTCTGCAGCTGAGATGGCATCTTCTGACTGAATAAGATTTAGAATCTGGTGGAGGCATAGCAAAAATAGTTTTAGCATCCAGAATCTGGTGGAGGCATAGCAAAAATAGTTTTACTGTTGGTAGTTTTAGCATCCAAAGCAAGTAAGGAGTAAGGAGAGCAGATCTTTTTGAGGTTTGTATACCCTTCAGGTATTTCATGCTGCACTCCACTGTGAGAGAATAATAGATTATTTTTTTTAACTCTCTATAATCTCTGCAGTTTGGTACAAAGTTCACAATTTTTATTTTGGGATAAAAAATGCTGTGTAACTTATTTTTGCTGTGTATTGTTTAAATTGCAATAATTAAGTCTGTATAATGGAGGAATTTCACTTCAGTGTGACAGTGAGAGGTTCAGGATAGTTGCTTAAGTTATGTAAGTCGATTTTTACACCTTTAATGATTCACTCTGTTTCTTGGTTGTCTGCATCTGCGGTTAGGTTTTAAAGGATCTCTCAGCAGTCATGGCAAAGAATGATTGTGAATTCCTCACCACCTACTTTAATATTGAGTGCTATAAACAAATGTGTTTACTTTTATGCTTTTGGTTTTGCTTTATTATTTTTTTTTAGTTCAAAGTTGGTGTCTTCAGCAAGTAAAGATTAAAGCTACTTTGGCAATATAGCTCATAGTACCATGTTTCATGAAACTGAACTGTTGAGAACAACTGTTCAACTATTGGAGTTATATTTTGTATAAATGGTTGTAATTCCCTATTCTGAGCATGTTGGCATTTTATGTTTTTGTAGTGGTGGAAGAAGGATTGTGGGAGAATGGACTTTCCTATGAGTGTAGGACCCTGCTCTTCAAAGCAATTCATAATCTTCTGGAAAGGTAAGAAAAATTCTATTGAACTCAAATATTTCATTTTGATGTTTAAAATAAGGCAGGATGCCTGCAGACCATTTATATTATTATTGATCTTAAATCACATTTTTTTAGAGGTAGAACTTTAGTGGAAGAGATGTAGGATAGAGATGGATCTCTTAAGTCGTTGACTCTGATAATGTGTCATAAAATACTGTGCAGACTAAATATTCATACAAAGAGTAATGTTGATACATATTTCTGCTTGCATTCTTGTTGGGGAGCTATTTCAAAAGCAAAAAAAAAGTTTTCACCTTCTTCAGGTGTTTATAGAGAATGTGATTACACAGAATGATTATATCTGATCTCTAACTCCTTTGATGAGGTTAAATAGCACATATCTTAACAGATAACATTAAAAGATCTTAAGTCTGTTCTTCCAATCATTCTAGTTACGTGTGTGTTACAATTTGGCTAAATTTGTGCTCAATAATCAGAATGAAGATTAACAGTTTCTGAATCGGGGAGGCCTAATGTATCCTAGCATTGCTTTCTTTTTTCTTGATCATATACATACATATACACATATATATGTGTGTGTGTGTGTATAACATACATATATATGTATGACTTGACTGCAAAGTTCTTCTGTGATTAGTTAATACACTTACGGCTTTGTCTTCTTAATCCAGCTATCAACTCTTAAGCTTACTGAAGATTATCTCGTTATTAGGCCTTCAGTGTATGGCGTTGTCTTGGGCTGTCGCATTTTATTCCTTCTCTGTTACTGCAGTTCTTCAGGTCATCATCACCCTCCTGTATTATATTTCAGTTCTTCTTACAAATTTGGAGATCTCAGAATTCAGTGTCACTAGCCTATTCCCACTCTTTCTGAAATTTATAATAGTAAGAACAACAACAAAATGTAATGCAGCTCTCCTGTGTCCTTGTGTTACAGTTATTTTGCAGAACGTAGCATTGAGTATTTTTCAGTTAGGATATTAAATGGGACAAGATAAAAGTATTTTTCTCTCAGAAAATAAGCTATTTGCTTTGATGTAGATTTACTCGTAATCAGATTTGCATTGTGTTTCCTTGAGTGTCTCCTGACTGTAAGTTACCTCTCCATATATATAAGATTTTTGGGGATGTTTTTGTTTCCCATACCAAATCTTAAGTTACCACCATAATTATTTAATTTAAAATAATAGCAAAAAGTGCGTAGGCTTTACTAAAAAGAGAAGTAATGCTTCAATTTTTAAAGACCCATTTTATCCCATGTTTAGGGAAAGCTTGATTAATAAAAAAGGAGCCTTGAATTTCTTTTTGATCTTACCAGAAAGCCACAGGGCTGTTGCGTGTGATTTTTTTGTAGGGTTTTTTTGGCTTATTTTGCAGCTACTGGACGTAGTTCCCTCAGCAGGGCCGTGTGGCCACTCTGCGGGTGCCTCAGCTGCCTGAGGAGCCTCTGAGGGATGGAGGGAGGGAGGGAAGGGGTGAGAGGAGGCTGCTCGGAACCGGTTCCAGCCGGTTCTGTTGCCTCAGCTGCTTTCCCGCCCAGCGAGGAGCCTAAGGTGCCTCAGCCTGGCCCTGCTCGAGGGAGAAGTGGGGAAGAGCTGCTGGAGACAGGGTGTGAAAAAGACTTGTGGCAGGAAGCAAATGGCGGTGGGAAGAGCCATGACAGGCAGGTGACCCCCCACATCCACCCATCACCTCACTGAGCAGTCGCGAGGGACTGGGTGAAACCTGCCCTGAAAATATGGGAAGCTGTGACTAGGAAAAAGGGAGGGGAGACATTTAACTTAATCCTAGGAAGGGCAAGAACACTACCTGTTGGAGCGGGGCCAGAGGAGGCCCCGGAGATGCTGGGAGGGCTGGAGCCCCTCTGCTGGGAGGGGGGCGCTGAGAGAGTTGGGGGCTTCAGCCTGGAGAAGAGAAGGCTCCGGGGAGACCTTGGAGCCCCTTCCAGTCCCTCAAAGGGCTCCAGGAGAGATGGGGAGGGACTCTGGATGAGGGAGGGGAGCCCTAGGAGGAGGGGGAAGGGTTTGACCCTGCAAGAAGGGAGATGGAGCTGAGCTGTGGGGAAGAACTTGTTTGGTGTGAGGGTGGTGAGAGCCTGGCCCAGGTTGCCCCGAGAAGCTGTGGCTGCCCCATCCCTGGAGGGGTTCAAGGGCAGGTTGGAGGGGGCTTGGAGCAACCTGGTGTGGTGGGAGGTGTCCCTGCCCAGGGCAGGGGGTGGAATGAGATTAATTTAAAGTTCCTTCCAACCTAAGCCATTCTGTGCTAAAGGGTATTTATGCAACTGTTTATAGTCTTGTGTTTTTCCTCAGTACCCAAATTAGTGATGAGAAGTTTATGTTAATTGGAACATTAGAAAACATTAGAGGATCTGAGGAAATAATACTAAAATTATTATGGTATTATTTCATAATCATTATTGCGCCCTTGTCAGGTCACTTTTTTTCATAGAAAAATCAGAAATATGAGAGGTCAAGTGCCAGTGACAAGCTCTAGGACCTGTACTGCTTAGGAAGAAAATACCATCAGCCTTAACCAGAGAAATGAGGCAAGGAGTTCAGTGTGGTTTATGTCGTTATTTCATATGATTAAATAACTGCTTTTAAGTGTATACTCATTCGAAATTTTATGACCAGCTTTTTTTATTTTTTATGCAGGTTCATTATTACAGCTTGCTGTTAAAGGCTTGTTACTATTGAGTGCTTATATGGCAAAAATAATGACTTTCTGTCACTAATTGTTCACTTGGCTGAATCTTTTGAGATCCGTGCTTCTGCAGTCATGTTTCCCACTTCATACTTTAAATAACCTGTGATTTAGCTTAGCATGTGAAGGTTGGCTGATTTTTAAGGCCAAATCTACGCATGAAGACTTTTTTCTAGCAGAGTAGCATTAGTTTGAGGCAGTTAAACCTGCCATTGTGAGACATGATGATGTGGCATTAAAATGTGTGTGTGATGGGGGGAGTTTATTATATTTTTTGCTAGTACAGATTATTTTCCTTAGGGATCTGATGTAAACTTCACAGACTTCCTTTTGTTTGTATATAGTACGCTGACACTGACAGACTTTCTCTGATAGCAAATATTTCCTAGGGAAACAGTTGCTGAAGCATAGGTTGTTTTTTTTTCTTTTCCCAGCAGCACAAGAGCAGTGTCTTTAGATCTCTGCTGGTTTTGCTTCCAAATTCAGTTTAAGATATTGGTATATTCAGCTGGGCTGGATTCTTTCTGCTTTGAGAAAGTGCTGTTAGAATTTTCTTCAGCCTAACTTTAGCTTTGGGAAACCCTGCCAAGTTTATACAGAAGAATTAAGAGCATATTAGTGTCTACATTGTCTGTTGTCCATTTCCTATCTGTGTCTTCTAGGTATGCTTTTGAAGTACAGATCACACAGTTTTTCTAAACCCTGCAGAATGCACTTTCCCAGAAGGCTTAATGTGATTTTTTAATTTTGTTTTGTTTAGGCTAATCTCTAGCAACTGCTATAGAAATAAACTGTTGGAAAACTTTGAAGAATTGAGAAGTATAGTTCCTCCATCTAAATAAAGAAATAGTGATTAGACACAAAACATATAGGGAAAGCTTGTATATTGCTTGGTAAATAAACCACTAGCACTAAATGACCACTTTTTCAGATTTTTTTGAAACGTAAGATTTACCTTACTGAGAAATATTCTTTCATAACAGATTTCTGTGCATGATCCCTTGGGCAGTATGTTCAGCTGCATGTTTAATGTATGGAGCATACTTAAATAGGGTTGGCCTATTGCTAGTGTGGTCGATCTGTACAAGTGGTCTTGGAAAGGCATCAAGCACTCCTTGTCAACCTAAATTGGGTAATGGTCACTTTGCATCCTCACTGTTTGGGGTTTGTTTTTTGTTTTCTTTTTGTTTTAAAGCCACAGAATATACAGTTTCTATAAAGAAATTGTGCACTTCTAAACGGACCACAGAAAATGGGTAACTTACTGCTTTAAATTTAGTGACATGGCAGGATGTTTGTTGCAGTGAGGTCTTCTGAAAGAGGAAACAGTAACTATGGAAGTTTCAACACCTGAAATCAGGCTGTGGATCATGCCATGGAAAAAGGGGTGATTGTTATTATTTGGTTAATACAATTTCCTGTCATTCATATACTGTACTATGCCATTTGCATCCCAAAAGTACAGGAATACATATTCTATATCATGAAGTGTGAGAGAAACACTGCACAGAAAGTAATCAGTGCTATGAATTGTCTTTGTTAAAGAAGAGGAGTTTGAAAATTATGATGATGGGTCATTCAGCAAAAAGATTAGCATGGAGTGGAAAAGATTCTGTCAGAGATGAGGGGAAAATGCATATGTGAGGATCAGCATCAGCGACAGCATCGAGAGTTTGGACAGTGATTCTGTGTGACTAGTGTGGGAAAATAGAAAGTGGCAAAGTTACATGGAACTCAAATGCTACAGAGTTGATTTCAATATGATGGAGATTCAGCTGCTCAGTCCCTTAGATTTACTGTTCTCCAAGATGTCCTCTAATTGTGTCTTAAGATGTAACTAGTAATTGTTGCCGTAATTATTTTTCTAGGTGCTTGATGGATAAAAACTTCGTAAGAATTGGGAAGTGGTTCATAAGACCCTATGACAAGGATGAGAAGCCAGTTAATAAAAGGTAAGGTGATCTATATATCAAGTACTGTTTCTGTCACTGTTGTATATTACATGATGGTAATTTGCTGCATTTTGGTGGTAGTTTTTCCACTTCTTTTACCATGTAACAAGTAAAAGCACAGACACTGTTCAGTTCAGTAATACGTAGAAAGCAATTAAACTATTTTTCAGGTCTTGTTATGATAATTTGAGATAGGAAGGTAGATAGGTATTTAATTCCTGAACTCCACAGAAATGTCACTTATTTTTTTATATCTTTTGAAGAGCATCTGCCTGTTTCTGTCATTATACAGCAGAATTGCAGGTAGTTATAATAAATTATTTTAATTTCTGGACACTTAACCCCAACCTGATACTTTAAGCAGTAAAATAAGTAGTATGTAGATTTACTTATTTAGTTTTTTTTTAAAGATGCCAGCCTTGATATGCAGCTCTGACTGGCAGGCTGACAAATGAGACCTGTGTCTTTGATTAATGTACTTCTTTTGCTGCAAGGTAACCATAGAAAAGGGCTAGCTGTCTCCACTTGCTCACTGCTATTTCCTCTCCTAGCTCTAAAGGTTACAATGTTCTCAGATCTTCTGGTACTTGCATTTATAGTCATCCGCTAAACAAGTTCTGTCAAAAATAATCTGAGTTAAGCTGAAACACAGATTTTCTAACGGGAATCATTTTGACAGAACTGGGTTAGGAAGTGACTAAACATGTAGTTATGCTGGAAGATTTGAAGGTAATGAGCAAGTGGAGATGAAGTTGGGGTGGCAACTTCTTCATCTGGCGTAGCTACAGTCACAACAGTGTGTCTGGTGGCAGCTGTGGGTACAGGTGGAAATCATTCTGTAGATCATACATACCTTCTCCCTCTCATCTCTCTATCTCACTGCACTGTCCTAAAACAGAAGTCTCTTACCTTTGTTACAGTGTAATAACTGTTGGCTTCAGTCTGTAATAGGCTTTGTGTTAACCAGGTACTTCCAAACAGCAGTTGTTTTTAAGATGTATTGCATTAATTAAACATGGATTTGTTGTCTTTCTAAAAACAGAAAGCATTAATTTACCACAGGGAAATTTCTAAATTTCTTTTATTGCTGTTTTACTTTTTGTGGCTAACTAGAACTACACTGTGCATGTGTAATCTTTGTTTTCACATGGGTCTTACGGCAAGAAGCCGTTGAAAGGTACAGGTTTTTTCCATGCCTTTGCCTGCCCTGCCCTCCCTCCCTCCTCTTTTCTCTGCTGCTTTTCTGATCACATCAAGATCTAGTTTAGTTTTCTGGAAGATTAATTCCCTAGAGTGACATAAGTAGTGGTATATTTACCAGCTTCTGGAAAAGTGAGGCAGCTCCTTTCAGCAAAAGCTATTTGTTTTATCAACTTCACTGCAGCCTTAGTGCTCAGATTAAATGTATTTGTGAGTCTCATGTCTGTTCCTGGAGTGTGTCAATTTAAGAACCAAAGCAGCTGATCCAGTTGATGGTGTCTGTCAAAACCAGCAGCAGCGCTGGCATGGAAGGGGGTGTTACTTTAGAATTCTGGCAGAATAGTAGGTCCTGTGTCTTATTTACATGTGTGTAACACTGACTCACTCGTACAGTGAGACGATCTGCAGGGGTTAATTACATTTGTAAATATATGTACAGTATGCACATAAATATATCTGGTCTGGAACATGTTACAAAAAGAATTCATGTTGAACTTGAATTGTATTTAAAGTATTCTTGTCTATAAAACACATTTTTACTGAGAATTTCAGGGTTGAAGAGTAGTCTCTTGATTTGAGGAAGATAATGTTTGTTGTTGGTTTGTGTGAGTTGCTGGTTTGTTTTGGTTTTTATAATGTACTTGCCGCTGTAGATCCTATGGATATACACCATTTTAAAAGCATTAAGTATGGCCTAATTTGAGATAGGTTTTATGTTGTTTCAGGTTGTTAATTTCTCTGCTATAAAGGTATCATTGGATTTAACTAATCATACTGAAAGATGGTTGTAAAGACTGTGCAAGTTGACAGTAGAGTCAACTGTCGGCAGTAGCAGCAAATAGCAGGAGGCTTTGGGGACTAGTTTCTCCACAAATTTCTTATTTAATCTTTTATGCTTTCCTTCTCAGCATAGCACAAAAAGCTATCTTTACACAAATTAAGCAATTCACATTAATTCCATATGAACTCTTTGTGAAACTCTTGCTCTAAGCAGCTGCTTGGTATAGGTAAAGCAATAAGGAGCAGTCACAGAAAGAAGAGGCCAAATGAGAGTATTTTGGTATTTTGTGCCTTCATAACAAAAAAAAAAAAGAAGTGGTATTTTAAAAAATAGTAGCTAAGCCCATGTTAATATATAAAATACTGGAAAGAAGTTGCAGGTATGTACAGTGATTAGGTTGAAGTCTGGGAACAGGTAATCCCTGTTGAAAATGCATGCACTATTCTCCTGGATTGGGGGAAGAGATCTATATAGATACATACTCCCCTTGAATGGAATAAAACTGAGCAGGTGTTATTCTGGCAAAGAAATACCCATGGTTTCCAAGTCTGCTTTTATACTTTTATCTGTGGCAAAATTAGTCATCTCAAATTTCCAACACCCTGAGTTACTAACTTCATTTCAGGAATATACTGAAAAGTCTTGAACTGGCTATAAATAAAAGAGGGAAGGAGTTAAAACTGACGTGGCTGGCTTTCCAGGAGTAAATTCATTCAGGGCCTGTGATTTTTGTGAATGGCATTAAAGAAGGGCGGGGAGGTCTCTGATTTTAGAATGAAGTTCAGAGATGAAGTGGAGCATGGCAGTGGCCATGACCTAGTTAGTCCTGAGATGTGAAAAGGAGATCCAAGAACAATAGGTGACCTTCCCAGGCAGTACTGGAAACAATATGCACCATGAGCTTTTCTGGTATTTTCAGGAGGAAGGGAACAGCAGAGGGAGTTACAGGCAGATACGTATATGGTTGTGTTTTCTTTACAGTGCAAACCAGATGCTTTTGACAGGAAATTCAGCACAGAACTTGTGGGTTTTCTTTCCCGAGTATCTTTAATATTATGTGTCACTTACTAAATAATTCTTCATGTTTTACTGTGTATTCTACAGCAGTGCGTGTCTGCAATATATTTCCACGCTACTGCTGGAAAATGGCAAACTTGCTTATTTATCTACACAACCTCCTAAAGGAGATCTGTACATTTGGAGCTCATAGAATTTGTCTGATACAAAACATTGATAGTGCCTTCCCCTCCCTGTGTGGTGAAAATTCATCTTCGCAGTCTGTTCAGAATCACTTTCCAAGATCTGTATGGGTGTTTTTTGTTTTGGAAAGCACCACCATAAAATGCTAAATTTGTTACTGACAAAAAAAAAAAAGAAGAGACTGTCATTCAATCTCTGCTAATTATTTTAGTTGATTGTGTTCTTGGTGTGTAATAGGAAATTGGGAGGAAAAAATTAGTTTGTTTTGAACTCTATGAGCAACTTAACATAAGTTGTTAAGCTGATTTTAATTTGCTTAAATGTAAAGAACATATGAAAAAAAATTGTTGCTTTTTTGTACCTTAATTAACTGATGGGTCATCCGCTTTTTCAAAAGACTAGGGTTTTTTTAGCCTTAGATGAAAAAAAGTTTCATCAGTGAAATATTTTGAAGTAGAGTTTATTTCTTTTTTTGTTACTAGGTGAGAAATCTGAAAGGTAGGAATGGTATTTGGATGGCCATGTCACCCCCTGTGCACTTGAAATAGTGCAGAGGGAAGAGTGGGATTACAGTTAGGCTGCAATGACAGGTAGTTCTTTAATTTCAGTTTCCAAGCAGGTTTCTGTTTCTGTCCCAGTTGATTATGACAACTTCATGTGATGCTGACAGAATATAGAAAATTCTGAGTTACGAGTGCATGGGCTGTATCTTAATAAATACAGTATCCTAAGCATCCACCTGCCAGCTCTCCACCCTTAGATCCAATCCATCAGCTTCTCCCCCTGTAACAGAGTTCAGTCAGTACATCCATATCCAGTTTTGCTCAATAGCTGCAGCTTCTCCCCCTGTAACAGAGTTCAGTCAGTTCCATATCCAGTTTTGCTCAATAGCTGCGTTTGTTTATTTGCAAGCATCAAAATTGGGCATTCATCAGTGCCATCAAAACCTGAAGGCCGCAGACACTTTAAGCGCTGCTTCCTTTGAGATCCTGGAAATTCTCAGTTTCCTGGGACTAGTCATAGGACTTACCCAAGGAATAGCTACATCAGTGCTACCAAAATTGACATTCAGCATTCCCTGTGTGCCATGCTGAGAGCCCCTGTCAGTCAGCCTCTTCATCCAAAAGCACCAGAGTTAGTGAGCCCTAGAGAAGAGCTGCAGCGCTGTGCCAGGAGGAACTGGAAACCAGTGGGACCAGTGCCTATCTAGGGCTGGAGCACCTTGTCTGAATCTGATATGGAGGTTTGGTCCTGGCACACAACATTACACAGATAATGTCTTTTGGCAAATGGTATTAAGGTGTTTCATTAAATGATGACATAATTCAGTAAAAGCATGGTAAAACAAGTTTAAGTGATCTATTTAAATTTTTAATAAGGTTTGAATTCCTAAGCTGAGAAATGGTAACTGATTGATTGTGCATGTACAGCTCACTGCAATGCAGTGAGAATGTCTCAAGTTAAGACTGGAGGGTTTTATTTTCTTGAATTCAAGAAAAACAATTAAATTGTTTTAATACTGCAAGTTTGTGTACTTTTATTTTAACCATATTTTTAAAAATTCAGTAATGTGATCATATGTGTTTCTTGAAAATGGTGAATAGTGTTACTACAGAAATATATACATACAGTGTTGCCAACTAACACCAACATAAGTGAGGAAAGACTAGGAAGGAAAATAATAAAAATCAGACCGATTTAATTTGAAATAATGTGTGCTTATTCATGACTTGTCAAAATAAATGTGATAGAAATAATGAGTAATAAGAAATACTGCGTATTTTTCAGTCATTTTTCTTACTGCTATAAAAATAAGCTTTTTTATTTCAGTTTAAGAGGCTTAGTTCCTAGACAAATATTTTCATATTTTTGAGGTTTAAGTTCTGAAATGTTATGTTCATCCTTGCTTAGTTTCTTCTCAGTCTTACTTACGGTTTCCGTAAAATCATGCACCATGCTAGTGTAGTATATCTGTGGCTGCTTGGCTGGGTTTTTGGTTTGGTTTTTTTTGTTTTTTTGTTTTTTTGTTTTTTTTTTTTTAAATTAGTAATCTTGTGTGTGCTAAAGGTAACTTAATTGGTACCTACTCTGAAATACTCGGTAGTGTACCCAATGGAGTACAGTCTGCATTTGTGTTTTAGCAGAAGGATTAGACAGAAAATACAGATTATAAAGTAAATGTTTTCACATGCATTTTTCAGCAAAAGCTGGAGTCGTTGATATAAGTATGCTTATATTTATAAATATGTTTAAAAGTAATTTGATATAAAATAATATCTTTTATATATTGAAGTATATTAATCTAATATCATTAATAAATTTAGTGTATTTTTATGTTGTGTAGACAGAAGACAGTAAAACATTAGTAACAACTTAGGGGTACTTAAGGATATTGTTAAGATGGCAGGAAAATGCTATTCAAGCAGTACCATTTTAATTACTAGTATCTATTGTGGATGTATGCTGCTGGTGGTCTTGGGTTATTTTGCTTGTGTCCATATATTCCATAATCTTGTATGTAAAATTCTTGATTGAGAATGTTAGCACACTGTGCAGAAAAAAAGCATTTTGGACTGAAGGTCTGTTCATGTGCTTTATTATCAAAGTAACTTTTTCAATAATCTGTAAATTAAGGATTGTTCTGTATTCAGTTGTCTGTTGTTTTTCACTTAATAATGAATATAGTAAAACAGCAGTTTCTAAAAGACAGCAAGAACTCTCACAGAGCATAGTCTAAAATTTCCATTGAATATATTAAATATTTGACCCAGCTTGTGTTACTTCTGCTCAGCTCTACATTATGCGATGTAGCTACAGCTGTTACTTCTTATGAATATCCTTCATTAAATGAAAGGGGCAGTGAGATTGTTGTACTTGTTGCAGCTACTGCTGAGGACTAATTTCTTCATGGTAATGACCTAGCCTTTTCATCTTCCTTTCCTGGGGTAATAACATTAAAAAGATAGCGGCAAAGCAACCCCAGGCACTGGTTCTTCAGATTCCGTGACCCTTG
The DNA here is from genome assembly GCF_001431845.1 of Calidris pugnax. Taxonomy (NCBI): domain Eukaryota; kingdom Metazoa; phylum Chordata; class Aves; order Charadriiformes; family Scolopacidae; genus Calidris; species Calidris pugnax. The sequence goes on along the minus strand of NW_015090783.1, from coordinate 11,041,165 downwards.
CCAATCAAGATAAAGTTCTGGGAACACCAGGAAGGCTCCCTTGGTGGGGTCATTGGTAAGATGGCACGGGAGCAGTGCTGCTGGTGTGCTGCACATCCCCACTTCAGCTCCTTCAGCTGCTGCTGGAGAGGAGCTTCCGTGGCTCTTGGCTGAATGCATGGAGCTGAGCCAGGCAGCTACGATGAAACATAGGGGACGTTGACAGGTGTGCCATTGGTTGTTCAGTCCTGTGATATTTAGTGTTTTGTTGATAGATGTGAGTTTGAAATTCCTTCTTTGCAATGTATAACCTTGTCTTGAGAACGGGGATTGTATTTGGGGCTGTTTAGTATGAGGAAGAGGAGGCTGAGGGGAGACCTCATCACGCTCTACAACTACGTGAAAGGACACTGTAGAGAGGTTGGTGCTGGTCTCTTCTCACAGGTAATTAGTGACAGAACGAGAGGGAATGGCTTCAAGCTCCAACAGGGGAGGTTTAGATTGAACATTAGGAAGGAATTTTTCACCGAAAGAGTGGTCGGGCATTGGAACAGGCTGCCCAGGGAGGGGGTGGAGTCACCATCCCTGGCTGTGTTTAAGGGCCGTTTAGATGCAGTGCTGAGGGACATGGTGTAGGGGAGGACTTTGTAGAGTAGGGGAGATGGTTGGACTCGATGATCCCAAGGGTCTCTTCCAACCTCAATGATTCTATGATTCTATGATTATTGTAGTGACCTCTTTGTGTGGATGCAGCATTATCTCAAAGCCGGACTGCTTCTAATGAAATTTATTGTGGTATTTGCTCTGTGTGTTTTGGAGCATCTGTGTGTCTCTGGCAGCCAAAACATGGGCAGGATGGTATGAGGCAGGAGGGGACGCAGCAGAATTGGCAAAGGGTTGGTAATCCATATACATAAATGTATATATACACACAAGGTTTCTGGAATGCCTACATGTATTCCAAATATTTGCCTTATTTAATGTAATTGAGACACTATGTTATATTTTACACATTTGTAACTTTTAAAAAAAGATATTTAAAGTTATTTAAAGATAAAAAGTTATCTAAACAGTTGAGATATTTTGAACTAGGGGTTTACAAATGGCAAGTAGCTCAAGACCACCAGAGTTGTGTATTTCTGTAGTCTTTTTCTATTATTTTTTGTGCCTTATTTTTATTTATGTAGTTTAGAAGTGACTTAGTATCTTCATTAAGTGTTTTTTGGATACACTTGTGTCAGACACTTGTACTTCAATAATTATATATGAAGCCTGGCTTAATCAGGACTTGGTGACCAATTAGTGAAGTCCCACTACTGTTTAAGCTCCTTTTCTCATTATACACTCACTATTGGCACTGTATATAAAGGATAAACTAAGTGCCCCTGATGTGCTGTTAATTAGATTTGTCAGGACTCCCAGTTGCACTGTCTGCCAAACACAAGTGTTGTCACTTACTGTATCAGTAATGAATTGACTTAAGGGCTTTTGTAGATATTTAGAGAGCTTTAGTTTTGAATACTTAAATCTGTTGCAACTATTATTGTAGTTTCAACTATACCTCTGCTTATTGTACTGCAAGTACCTCCACAAACAAGACAGAGCTAGTTTCTTGAATTTCTGAAAATCAGGCTGGATTTTGTGCTTAAACTGATTAGAAGTCCTTGTAGGCAGTATGTGGTCTTTTGAGTTCTGTAAAAACAATGACACTATAGGATTTGTTTTCAGTCCAATTCAGGAGGAAATACACTTCCTCATGTGACCAAATTGGTGCCTAAAGCAAAAAAAAAAATTTCAGTCTCTCCTAAAATAGGAAAGAAAACTTCAGTTGAAAGTATTTCTATTGAATTATTTCAGTCAACAATAATACCTTTTATTTATTTTCCTGACACTTTTATACCTCTTTAAAATAACTTAATCTTGAAATACAACTTTGTTTCAGAACAGAATTATCAAGGTTATTTCTTCTGAAAGTCTGTTTTCTGAGACTTATGTTCACTTCAAAAGTTTTTCGCTCACGCTTATTTTCTGAAGGCTTGGACTGAAATGGAGTCATACTGCACTACGCTTGATTGATTGAGTTTTTTTCCCCTTCAGCCGATAAGGAACCATTTCATTCTTGGTTAACGTGTCTGCTAGCACACCTTCAAGCATTAATGCCATTATTGCAATCTTGTTCATTTGGACTGGTTGAAATAATGATTTCAGACTCTTTTTTTTTTTTTTTTTTTCTCCTTTCCATCCCCCAAATCTTTCTTTCCCAGTTTTTGCCTTCCTCTTAATCAGGTTTGGTTGCATGTAGTGAGTTCTCTTGAATGTGCGCTGCCGGCAAAGTGCTCTGTGCATCTCAGTAGTCTGTAGAACAAGTATTTTAAAATACTGTAAAATAATGCCATATTTGTGCAATACACGCTGTCCGTTAGGCATTGTGCAATCAGGTTGCTTATTTAAGAAATCATCAGATGACATGATATAAATGGACTATTATGTGACTGATATATCCAAAAAGTTATTGAAATGCTTGTTTTTAAAAAATAATCGGCTGGAACCATTTCTAAGTTGAAGAAAAAGCTGTATTAGTCTTCTGAATGCTTTTAGTGTTTTAGCTTATTACATTTTCAGATTCAGGATAATAACACAGTTTAGAAGTAGCTTGTATTAATTTGCTGCTAGTTTATAAGTCAGGGAACTTGAATGAACACTTGGTATATTGTATATAACCTAAATAAGGCTATATAAACCAATTCTTCTGTGCAGGACTAGTAATATAAACAAACCTATGTTCTTCCTTTTAATAATGAACCAGTGATCTGTAGGCCATCATTTTCATGACTAAAATGAACATTACACAGGACCAATCTGCTGATGTACAGTAATTACAGAGTGGATACATCTTAAAATACATCATCATTAATGAACTCTGTTAACTTCAATTTACTTGGCAACTGAGTAAAGCAAAAGAAGTTCTGAAGTATGGCTCCAGTCCATTGCGGAAAGTACTGAAGTAGTGCTCACTGAGGTTTTGGAGTTGCTTCTTCCCACCTTTCTCCTTTCTGTTTACTTATGAAGGTTTGTTCTTTTCTCCTATGTAATCACTGAGCTCTGAACTGGACTCTGTTCTGAGCTCAGTAATCTTTATTTTTAAACCCATTTAGAGCAGGAGTTAGAGCAGTTATGGATAGAGTTCTGGCAACAGATGTGTGATCAGTTGCCTGCTACCATGCTCAAACTGGGATTTTAGAGTGAATTGTTGAGGGATTTTTTGCCCTTTGATGGAAAGACTTCAGAAAAAAGCCTGCTGTCCTCCTCCTCAGAGCTGAACAACTTGTTCCTTCAGTCTGAACTTCAAAGAAGTTGTACGTGCTCTAAGCCTGGGCAAGGGGAAGAGCGTGTGTTGAGCAGGTCATTTCTCAATCACAAATGCTGAGCAACTTCCAAGGACTCTTAGTTTGACTTGTGACTTCCCAAGTGCATACCCAGAACATACAAAGTTGAGAAATCCTAGACAAGCAAGCAACCCTGGACAAAATTTTGAAAGAGAAATCTGGAGCTACTTGCTGTGTTTGGGTCTGAGCTGACTAGATTCACTTCAGGTTGGGTATGTCTCTGTTGTTTCTGACTTACAGTGTGGGCCATCCTCTTCTTCACACTCAGTCATAGCAGACATATTTATGTTAAGTTTTCTTTCTGAAAAAAACAGTAAACATAAAACGTACCTATAATAAATAAGACTTAATCTCTCTAAACTCTACCCTGATAATAAAGCTAAGACTAATTACTAAGGAGTAGACCTTTTTTCCAGGTGCCCAGTGAAGAGCTCATCTCTTTGACTATTGACACAAACTGATCATCTTTACCAATAATGTGCTTCATGCTGCCATCTATTGACATCGCGTTTTGTCATTACATCACGGCTCGCCTCTGTGGTAAAACATGTGGTCCAAACAGCTTGCTTATAATGATACCTCTGCAGATTTGCCATTATACTACTTGGATGTGGATACTGTTCTTCAGATTTTAAAGTGCTACTTCTGAATTAGCTTATGTCTGTTACAAATAGTTTACATTACATAGGAAAAAGGCACTCTAAATCCTGAAACTACGTTTGTGTAGAATTACTTCAGTCAATGTTTTAGTCAGAGTTCATCTATCCAGGGAGTTGCAGATGAAGTATACTGTGATCTCAGATCACTTGTGTGCCAGTGTCTTTTGATCCTTGGTGATCTATAAGAAAAAATCCCAATCATTCCTCATGCAGTGTTGGATTTAGCAATGTCTCTATGAACCTCTTGTGTGTGTGACTTTGAAGATATTTTCTTCCTAGAAGTTGGCTTCCTGCTTTTCAGCAGGGCGAGGGTGAGGATTCTGCCCCTCTGCTCCGCTCTGGGGAGACACCCCCCTCCAGTGCTGCCTCCAGCTCTGGGGCCACCACCAGCAGAAGGACATGGAGCTGTTGGAGCGGGGCCAGAGGAGGCCCCGGAGATGCTGGGAGGGCTGGAGCCCCTCTGCTGGGAGGGGGGGCTGAGAGAGTTGGGGGGGTTCAGCCTGGAGAAGAGAAAGCTCCAGGGAGACCTTGGAGCCCCTTCCAGTCCCTCAAGGGGTTCCAGGAGAGATGGGGAGGGACTCTTGGTCAGGGAGGGGAGCCCTAGGAGGAGAGGGAAGGGTTTGACACTGAAAGAGGAGAGATTTGAGATGAGATCTCAGGAGGAAATTATTCGCTGTGAGGGTGGCAAGAGCCTGGCCCAGGTTGCCCAGAGAAGCTGTGGTTGCCCCATCCCTGGAGGGGTTCAAGGGCAGGTTGGAGGGGGCTTGGAGCAACCTGGTGTGGTGGGAGGTGTCCCTGCCCAGGGCAGGGGGTGGCACTGGGTGGGCTTTAAGGTCCCTTCCAACTCAAACCATTCTGTGATTCTGTGAAGATGATAATTCCAGGGTAGACTGAATTTCCCATCAGAGAAGGGAATTTTCTGTTGTCTTTGAGGAAAGCAAGCTGCAAAAATGATTTTGAGGAGTCTCTTCTCTTTTTAATCTCTTCATGTTACCAGCTGTTAAAGACAGGGGGAACTGCACATGTTTTTGGGATGATATCAGTACATTTAATTATATAATTTCCATCTGTTGACCAGAAAGCTGGTGGCTTATATCTGAAGAACATTGAAATATCTTCTTTTTTTTTTTTTCCTTGTTGAAGGATCCAACAGTCTAATTTATGGAATTGGATGTCTAATGTATGGAATTATCTTTATACTAGTCTTCAGATTATGTAGAAACATGTCTCTGTGCACACACAAACTTTCTTAAACCACATTTATGATCCTAATGTTTTGAAGAATAGTTCCCTAGCGCAGGAACATATAGTAAAATTATTTACTGTTCCACCCATTTCCTAGAAAAAGAATTAATTTAGGAAGGAGCGGAAATGTTGTCTGAAGAGTTTCAGATCCTGTCTACTTTGGTCACAGCCATAAGACAGATGAGGCATTTAACCAAGTAAGATTAAAAGCGGTATAATAGGGTTACTCTGGATGTTTCAGGAAGCTGTCTACTATTACGTGCTTCTAGTTTCTGAAGAAGAAATATACCCAGATACTTTTTTTAAATAATCCCTTAATGTAAAAATTGTCTCCAGCAGTGGTCAAAAGTGGAACAGCTTAGGGAAGACTATAAGGTCATGCCAAAAATACAGTTATTTTTCTGTACACTCGGTCAGCTTCCTGCTGGTTTTGGCAATACAACTTGACATATTTTTGTGTTTAACAACTGTTGATGAATTTTTCTTTTGTGAGTTTAATTGAGTTTGAACCCACACAGAATTTCAGCATGCACAAATACTTGTTGGTAATTAATACCATAGCTCATCTATGCAATGGGTGGAAAAGAGTCTAGAGTTCTTGTTTTAATTTTTTCATTCATTAGTGTAGGATTGGGTCTTCTACTTCCTGTAGGAAGGGGAGAATGTAACTGCATCCTTTTTTGTCTCAATCCTTTTGATTTTAGTACACATCCGTTCTCTCCCCCTTCAGGTTATCTCCTTCACAGTGAAGACTCCTTGTGTACTTCGCTGTTCTTTGTAAGGAAAGCAGTCCCTATTTCTTACCTTTCTTGTTACCTCCTTGTGCATCTCTTATTTCTACCTTTATTCCGTTAGATCGAGGAGGCTCAGAATGGCACCAGTTTTTATATGAATACTTAAAGGTTTTCCAGGCTGTTGCAATGGTATCTTTTGGTTTGCATCCCTTTCCAAATTGTGAATATTGTAGTGTTTCTTGTTTGGGATTTATTTTTTTTTTGTTATTTCTGAACTGATGTGTGTCTGTAGAAATGTCTAATATAGATTCAAGAACTTCTTTCCTGCGCAGTAATATCTTGCTCAAAGCCAAAATCCCTAAGAAGGGATTATTTTTTTCCTCCTGCTCTTTTCCTGTCTGTTTATCTACATGGAATTTTGTTTGTGGGTTGTGGTTTGTCTTTTTTTTTCCTCATCTATTCAGTGACTCTTGTATAGTTGTACTGCAGTTCTTTGCCTTGAGTTCTGTTTTTCATACTTTTTCAGTATCGTAGTAGCAGAATTTGTTATTGTGCTGTTCGCCCTCTTCTAATTCTCATTATTTAGCCTTAATAATGATGAAGTTTCTTTTAAATGCAAACTTAAGTCAAGGACTGTCTCAATACTGTGAAGAAATCAAAGGAGGCTAAGTGATCTCAGGAGAGGTACTTAAGTAGCTGTAGTGTTTGTATAAATGAAGAGACCTAAAAGAACTAATTAAAGTAAGCTGGAGCTATGTATAACCTACCCACACAGACTTGTTAATTGTAGTTTAATCCAAACCTGCAGCACCTTTATTGTATTAATTGTAAAAATATTAATAGAGAAATAGATAGCTTACTGATGGAGGTTACCTTAAGAAAAAGCTATTCTAAAAGAAGGAATTAAATATTGTAAAACCGTTGATTGAGAAATTCTACTAGCCAATGGGTTTAATTACCCATTCCCCCACCCTATGCAACACATTTTAATTTTATTTACAGGAGATAACACTAATACTGTTAATGGGACTGAATTTCTCTTTTAGAGTGAATGTTTTCTTAATAAGTAATAAAGTGTGCAATATAGCAGCATCTTCTGTTGTACTTCATTTTTCTTCAGGCCACTATTCTTGCAAAACCGAGAATGTTCACAATCATGTCACACATAGACTGGTAATTTCAGCTGTGGTCTCATTTTCTCTTTATGTAGCATTTACGATCTTTGAAGATTCATTTTGGATGTAAATTACTAGTTCAAAAGTATAAAAAGAAAAATCTATTTAATATCCCAAATTTGAATGACTGTTTTTTGTGAGTGGAGGTGATTTAGTCTGAGTTGAAAAATAAACTAGTCAGTCCTTTTACAATATACTGTCATAACTGGGATCTGGGAATAGGAGTGTTGGTTTGATGATTTTTGTTTTGTTCAAGTTGAAAACTGTAAACCACTGTTTTGTGACTGGACTGACTTTGTTTTACAGTGTATTTTTTGGGAAAGTTCTTTTGACTGTATATTTATTTTTAAGAACAGCGTCATATACTGCAGCTTTGTGTGGTATTATGGAAAAATCCAACTCTTCTGGAGAACAGATGGACCAATAAACTCTTCACCAAATATCCATACTTATTTTAGAATCTATTTCTGGTACAGTGCAATCAACAGCAACAGAAACTTAAAAATAGCATTGCTTTATTTTGGACTGTCATAATGCCTTGCTGCTCTCTGACAGCATGGTTTATATTACTTACGTGCTCTTATGACCCGTCTGCTACTTGGAGGTGTGCTTTTCTTTTTTCAGCTCCCTGTTTTGTTGTGGAGTGCTTTAATAAAGCAGAGCATACAATTTCCTTGCTGCAAGACTCAAGAGATTAAACTAAGAATGCTTGGCTCCCAGCACCTCTGGAGCCAGGGGATATTGTTCTTTCCTCACCGTGTCATGTTGAGATACACTTGTTTTCATGCTTTAAAAATTTCAGAGTTCTTTTAGGTGGGTTAAGCTCGACTCTTTAAATATCCAAGTTTATAATTTGAAAAAATAATCTGGACCAAAGTATCTTTAAAATAACGATGTTTTCTATAAATGTTAATAAGTAATGAGAATCACAACTGAAATCAAGTGCTTCTACTGTAATTTCACCTGTCTGTACACTTTGCAGATACATACTTTACTCAAATTCCACTACATTATTTTGAAAAGTAAAGCTGACTTTATTGATGTGATTTTACTGCTAAGCTTGTAAATATTATTACTACTTATAAAGGCCTCCATAAAAGCCAGTCAAATGAATTTTTACATACTGCATTGGTAGGATAGTAAAACAAATAAATAGATTAAAGCAGTTTATAGTAAAAAGTACGCTGGAAATGTAAACATATATTAAGGAAGAAAAAGCTATGGTTAGTTGCACACAAAACAACTAAGATCAGAGAGAGTCAGCCTTATTTATTAAACAGTCAGATGGCACTGCACAATAATATCAATGTCATTCTGCCAAAGGCGAGCGCCCGCCAACTGGACTGTAAAAGACTCATCTCTCTTCTACTGTTCCTAAATCTGTAAGATAAGTTTTCATTGTCGTTAAAAATCTTGAGAAACTTGTTTTTGGGGCAGTTAGTAACATCTCTGTGATTTAATATGCAGGTAGCTACTTGTAGGGTTTTCAGACATGTTTAGGCACCTACTTCATGTTTGTGTCAGTTGGAGTTGGGCATTATTTGTTGCCTAACGTGCTGCTTGGTGTCTTTTTCTGTCTCACAGCAGCTCGTTGCTTTTAAAGTCTAGCTCCAAAGTTAGTCAGTGACGTTAAGTCCTGTGTTCGGAAGTGAGTAAAGAATATTAAATCCAACTGAGGGTTTGTGAGATTCAGTATTTTAAGTGCCTGAGTGTCTTTTGGGAAAGGACTTAAACTGTTTGGAAAGTTTTATATGAAAGCTTTCATTTTGTTGCTTACTCCTGTTAGCTTTCCTTCACAATCAACTTCTCAAGCAATTTTTGTTAAATGAGGAACATTTTCCAACTGTTTTTGAGAATGGCAACAGAATTACATATTTGTTAAAATTTTTAGTTATGGATAGAATTATTTAACATTCATATGGTTGTATGTGTGCATACGTGCACATAATCTCAAAATGCAATTTTTATGCATGTAGTTTCTGTCAGCACGTTAGAGAATATAGTTCGTGAGCAGAAAACCCTCAGCTGACACACTGCTTTCCTGGCTTTCTTTGTTTTGAAACAATTCTGTAGCATCTGTCATTGTTTCACACAATTTCCTGTAAAGCTGCCTGTGGCAGTTGCGCTCATTCTTTATTACCCAAGGGCTTTGCTAGCTATAAAAAAATGTATCTGACTACCTAATAGCCTAATATTCAGCCTTCCCTGGAGAAGTGGGAGTGCAAAGCTGTTTTTACTTTCTTTTTTGCTGACTGTGCAAACTGACCCTATCTGAGAAGCTTTTATCTGCATTGTCAATGAAGTAGAAGGGATTTCCTATGATAATGGCTTTTCTAGCTACTAGATGGCCACTTCTACATACCAAAGAATGGTGCTGATCAAATTATATTAAAGTTCTGAAGTTCTGCCTTAATACAGATGACACATCTGTAGGTGATTATCTTTTTAACAGCCCCTTGGTTCTTTGCTTTGTTTGTTTATTAGTTTAGAGGCCCTTTATAGTGAAAGAAATTGTAAAAACGGTAAAAAAATATGATGCCTACAGATGCCTAGGCTCTGCTTGTAGGGCCATTACAGCATATGCACACCCATTACATCTTCTGTACATTTCTATTGATAGATTCGTGTTGCCACAGTTCCTTTTAACTAGATTGGAAAGGAAAAGAATTATTCAAATATTTTTGGTGAAGAACTGAAATGCATATAAAGAGCTGCTCTTCTATTTTGTACTTGAATAAATGAATGTTTTTTCTACAAAAACCTAAATAACAGCAGTTAGAATTAATTTAGATTTCCGAAGCCAAGTGGTATTGCTTAAAGATCAAGTTGTGGTAAACACTTCAGTACTAGTTAATTTTGCATGTGAACAGTTGCAGTGGGATTATTTATAAAACCTTATAAAGGTATGTTTGAAGAATTAAATTACAGTTATACATGTTGGTGCTGGAGAACTCCAACCTTGGACCTACTGTACTCTCATGCCTTATAACTTGATATTTTTAAAAAGAAACAAACAAAAAAACCCTTAAACATAAAAAAAATCCTAAAAATTAAAAATCATAGAGCGAAGAAAAATACTTATCCACTGTTCAGTTATTTTTCTTTCAAACAAGTTACTTGCAAATAAAAAACTGTTACTACTTATCATGAGGTAGGTCTTGTGAATAATGAAAAGCGAAATAAATTACTGAGAGAAATGGTCAGGAAACACAGTCTTGTGGGTGAATTTCTCCCAGTGAACATAAACTGAATGTACGTCTGTATTGTCAAAGGCGAAGGTGCAGTGTTCTGAGGCAGGGTAAGTGATGAGATGAGAAATGCCTTCTGAATGTTTGTTCCAACGTCACGTAAAAAGTACTGCACAGGGTGCGTGCTGGTTTTAATAGTACTCCGACTCCTCCATCCGCACTTTGATTACTTGAAGTTCTTATTTAAAAAACACTTGAGCCGCACATTATTTCAGAATATCACATTCCATTGAAGCCATTGTAACCACATGATTGTTTAAAGTTATGTCCTTACTTCCTTGTCTGGCTGAATTAGGATACAGTCTTCATTTGTACATTCCAAACTCATGAGCAGCTTCAAAGAGATTCTTTTCCCAGCCAAATAGCCTGCCAGTGATACTTCAGCTTTCTGATCTCAATGTGGAATTGAAATCTTCATTTTAAATTGAGCAACTTTTTTTGGACTCTTTCCTAAAGTAGCTATTAGCTATGTTTGGAATATGAGATTGTGTGATACATTGTAAAGGCTTAACTGGCTTATAAACTGCCTAATTCACTTCTGGACTTTCCCCTTGCAAAGCAGTTCAGCAGTCCTGAACTTGTATCAATAAAACCCCTCTGTATCTACCAACACACATCAAAACAGGAATCCTGTAGTCATGTTACGTATTCATGTTTTACTGTTTCATGCTAGATACTTATTTTTCATGTTTTTGCAATAAATTCATTAGTCCTATACCAATCCTGTACCTATACAATCTTAAGAGTTTCCCAGTGTGACATTAGGTTCCCAAGTACAGCATATGTTTGGCTGTATTTTCTCAGAGGAAGAAGGGAGTGAGCTTCTTCCTCCCTCCTCCCTGTATGGCCTTTAGATGTTTTTAGAGGTGATTATTTGAGATTGGTAATATCTGGGTGTATATATATCTCTGTGTGCTTAGAAATATCATAATCTCATCACTGTGTGTTACTACTTTTTTTCAAATTAAAATTTGATTGAGTGGGACTATTTTGTTGGCACACAATGTACCCAATAGAGCTTGCATTTCAAGAAGTATTTCAAAAATGTGGTCATATTTTTAGGACCTTAATTTTAGATGTTAATTTTGTGGCCAGGTAACTTATAATTTAAATCAATATTTAGATTTTTCTTGTTTGCCACTTACTCTGACCTAATCTTCAGAGTAGATAGTAGCATTTTAAGAATCTTAACAAAATCTTTTTGATTAAAATTTTGCCTTTCAACAGTAGCATTATGAAAACATTTGCTAATGGCTGAAAAATGTTCACTGAGCTGTTCCACCCAGGTGATTTTAATATCGGGAGAGTGTTTGTTGTTGGAAGTAACAAAGGAATGCAGGTAGTCTGATTCTTTTGCAAGGAAGTAAGTTACTCTAATGCAGAGTTCTTATTTTATATTTGTATCTTCAAAAGGAGGTATACTGTAATATTATTTTATCATTTGTCAAAATCCCACTGTGCTAGGCTAATCAATTCAAATGCAGCACCCATCTCGATATCTGCAAAGACACAAGGGGAAACAGCTGAAGGAATGTAAGAAAACAGTAATCCAGGGTTGACCTCCATAATAGATGACAATTTGTCCACCTCCAACCAGTAGCATAACACTTACCGAGATTATCTGTGTAATAATTTGCCCATAGGTGTTAAGCTGCAAACTGAAAGACTGATATAGGCTGGCAAAATTCACAAGGACGAAGCAAATTTGGACTTCATTCTCTTCTCTTCTGTTGTAGTACACTCTCTGGCCTTCACTAGCTCACTCTTGATACGTTCACTAGCTCACCTGTGTAGGAGCCAGCACTGTCAGTTAGTGATGAAAAGATCTAGTGCTGGATTCTGGCAAGGTGTATTTGTTGCTAGAATTTTTTACCTCCTCTGTCAAGAGGAGTTTGCTGTAGAAAACTTGGCTGAAAGAAAATAGCAGTCGCCGTTGTGTTCCACTGCAGGGAACAGAAGCTTTCTCCTGGAGCGGGTGGAGGCTTTGCAGCCCACCCAAGCGCTGCGAGTTAGACATGGTATGTCTCGCAGGAAGTTCTACTATGGTCATCTTGGATTGCAGGAATTAGGGAAGTTTATATTCTCTTGTCAAGCGTTGTCAATGAAGCCAGCCAAATCCTGGGAAGTGCTTGAATTCAACTTTTTCTTTTTTTTTTTTCTAACGTATGTCTGGTTTTACTTAGATTTTTCTTTATTCTGCTGAGAATCTATTTAAAATATTGAGATTGAAGGTAGGCACCAACAAAAGAATTACTCATTCCTCAGGCCTATACCGTTTTTTTACTGTTGGTTTAAAGAATAAAATTAATTGAGCCTGCCCAGAGGTACAGGGTGGGAATGCATGAAGGGTAACCCTAGATCTTTTTCTGACTACTCCTAATGCTTTTATGTTGTTACTCTTTTTTAATCCAGGCTACTTAAGAACCAGCCCTTCTTATATGGAATTATTTGTGTATTACAGCTAGAGAATACAAAGGTGTAGTACAAATTTGCCTTAAATAGGCTAACAGAACTAAATGTAAGCCTTTTCTTCTCTCCAGTCTCCGGTTATTTGTGTATTACAGCTAGAGAATACAAAGGTGTAGTACAGATTTGCCTTAAATAGGCTAACAGAACTAAATGTAAGCCTTTTCTTCTTTCCGGTCTCCGGTAGAAAAGGCTCAAATCATGTTAGTGTTTACACCAAGCTAATACTAGTGCATTTGTAACTTGTTCTAGGAGTCCAGAACTCACAGGTGTATGGTTTATATGCAAAATTAATTGAGCCTGCCCTGAGGTACAGGGTGGGAATGCATGAAGGGTAACCCTAAATCTTTTTCTGACTACTCCTAATGCTTTCATGTTGTTATTCTTTTTTAATCCAGGCCACTTAAGAGCCAGCCCTTCTCATACGGAATTATTTGTGTATTACAGCTAGAGAATACAAAGGTGTAGTACAAATTTGCCTTAAATAGGCTAACAGAACTAAATGTAAGCCTTTTCTTCTCTCCAGTCTCCGGTAGAAAAGGCTCAAATCATGTTAGTGTTTAGACCGAGCTAATACTAGTGCATTTGGAACTCGTTCTAGGAGTCCACAGGTGTATGGTTTATATGTACGTCCATGGTGCCAGATTTGGTTTCTTCAGCTCAATGGATGCAGCCTGTGCTTCTAGAAGGAAAGAAATCATATCTTCAAGTGACCTAAATAATTCTCCTCATTCCTAAACTCAGCTATGTGTTACTCTTTGCACATGCAACATTAATAGAATCAGATAATATTGAAGACTTGTGGTTTTTTTCATAATTATCTGTTTAACCTTGTGATTGAGGGTAATGTATCTTCTCCATCTGTTACTAATTCAGCTGAAGTAAAACTAGTTTGTCTGTTTGGAGGCTGTTGGCTTAAATGCTGATGAATAGCCGTGAGAAGCCATGCATAATGTAATTAACTGACTTTGTATAATTTTTAAAGGTAAAAATAGTTATTGATGCAGGCCACCAGCATGAATTCTAGGTCAAAAAATTTCAAAGCTCTGTTAATTCTGATAGATGTTTTGCAATCATTCTGTGAAGGAATTTTGTAGATGCTATTTCAGCTTCCATGTTCTGAAGCTCATCACTGCACTTCACACTAATGAGCAGACTGGGGAAAGAAGCCAAGAAATTAATGGACCATAGAAACTAAATTACCCTTTCAACCCCGAAGGAAGTCTTCCCTCGTACTCAACTCATGAATTGATCCTAACACAAGGAAAACAGAACCTGCTAAAGCCATTTGCTGATAGTGTCTTGCCTTGGTATGAAATCTGCATAGTTTTTACAAAACCAGACTGTGTCTTGTTTCTAAATAATTTTCCTAGATTTAGACTTCTTTCAAACTTCCACATGTAATAAAAATATGGCATATACCTGAAGTGACTTCTTTCCCACCCCCCCTCTGCTCCTTTGAAATCCCATGGCTGCTGGAAAATTGGAATCCTTTCTGGGTTACAAAGAGAGGTTTAGAAGTGGAAATTCCAGGGCGAGCTTGGATTGGTATTGCACAACTTACCATCAGCCTTTGTTATGTTACAGAAGAAGAAATTGTGAGGAAAAACATAGTTAACTACAACATTCTCATGAGGCACATGTTCTTAGGTACTTTAAGAATCTTGGTATTGTTTGCTTAAGAAAAAATAAAGCCGTATGGAATTCAGTCTGTAATTAGTTTCATATGGTTTAATTCTTTGGCAGCAGTAGTAGTGTGTATATGGTACCCAAGCAGGACTCTCTACTAGTTCCTAGCAGCAGCTACCTACAGCACTTGCAGCGTGGCACTGTTAAAGTTGTTGCCAGTTTTCCCAGTATTAGTTGTTTCTTTATGTCTTATTCCAGTGATTTTGTACTGCAAAAAGATGTTGCCCTCCTCCCGAAATGCAGAAAGACACAGTATTTTACAGCTAGTACCTGTTTGTATTTTTACTTAGGTGACCTTATTCTTACAGTTGACATGTACTCTATATGATCATTATATGTATACTTTTACAGACATGTTTTTTAAAGGATGAATGTGGATGCCCTGTTTTTGGCAGTCACTATGGAATATGTGATGAAAAAGGTGGATGTTCAATAGGAGTACCATGCCATTGCCACCTCTAAGTATTGACCGTAGTGACTTGACAACTAGAACTACTGAAAAAATTTTCTCTACTTAGAGTTTGTGAAGAAATGAATCACCAAACTTCTCTAATGCTGGAGTAGCTTAAATTTGCAAGAATTATTGTATTCAAGCGGTTCAAAGCAGTTCTCAAGAAGTCATAGTAGCAAAAGGTAGATCTCTGGTTGTACAGATTCATCTCCAGTAGGGCTTCAGCCAGCAGGGTTATGTCTCTGAGGAGTGGGGACGATTGGGGCTTTCCCCTTTTGCCAGCAAATGTTTTGAAGTATTGGCTGTGTTTCATTATGTTATTGACACCTGAAAATCATCTCTTAAATATTCCATGTTCTTATCAGCTGAAGATAAGCAGTCATATTTGTTCTCTACGTGTGGTTTGGTTTTTTTTCCTCCCCAAGAAGAAATCAGTGAAGTAGGTCAGGAGAACTGCTTAGATGTCCTGAATGAGATGAGCTGTTTCTAAATCTCTTCACTCTTTTCAAGATATTCTTAGGACTACCAGAAAGAACATCTTCCCTTTTAAGCTTGGGGGAGAACTAATTGCGTGATTGAAATAAGAAGAATATCGTGTTCCATCACGCTATACTAAAACTTCCTTGTAGAAGGGTATGTGCAACATTTGGTTGGTGGTTGCTAGCCATTACGTGGCTGCCAACCTCCCCAAGTGACAAAGTACACAAAGTGCTTCTGCTGGGATAAAATGACAGTAGATTCATGCAGGATTTTTCATACAGGTCTCGCTTTGAAGTTGACTGCTTGTGTGACAGAAATAACTTTTACATATGAATATGTAAATGTATGTTTACAAAAACATACAGTGCAGGATTTTTCATACAGGTCTCGCTTTGTTGACTGCTTGTGTGACAAAAATAACTTTTACATATGAATATGTTAATGTATGTTTACAAAAACATATAATTTCATTTTTATCATTGAAATGTTTCTTCCTCTAAGCAAATACTTGTTAAAAGTTATATTTACGTAAAATAGAACTGTGTAGCTTTTTACATAATGTTAGAAATTTCTGTATAATACATACACACTGACAGAAACAAACTGTCCCATTATTGATACTCTTTGCAAGTTGCTGGCTGTCTAAACATAAAATGTTAACAATTTCTGTCACTTATGTATTATTGGCCAGTGTAACAAAAAGCCTAACACTTTGAACATTAATTTTACACTTAATTTTTACATAAGGACTGTGTAAAATTCTGTATGCCGGAGACGCTTTATTTTTCCTCTGAAAGCCTGTCTTAACTAAGTGTCTTAAAGGGGGGAAAATAGTCTGCAGAGTGTGTAAGAAATGTAGGGCCTTTGATCCTTATAGGCCATTGAAGTACAAGGGAGTATGAAATCCCTTATGGCTCTTGTTAATTTAGCTGTTTGTTTTGTGTTGGGGATGGGAGGAAGGGACTTTTTTTTTCCCCTTTCTGAAGTCTGAGTGATTCCTATCAAATTCTGTTGCTGATGGTTTGAGCAGAATAACATTTAATAACTTAAAACTGCTGGGCTACTGCTTTGGGTGGTTTGGGCTTTGGTCAGGGGGTAAGACATGCTGTGTGTGATCTTTTGGTGGCTCAATGGGCTTTACGAAGTTCCTTAGTAAACTTTATTTCATTGAGAAATGTAGATGTGGCTGGTTTAAATTGTGTACTTATGTCTAGGAGATTAGGTTTGACCAGAAATGAATTTCCTTTCCCTGCTCCAGTCTTTTAATTGTATTGTCATGCAGTATGCCCTTCAAGGCTCTCTTGAAGTGCCAATCCTCTGTTTTTGCAGGAATTCTTTGAATTCTTTCATATATTCGTTATTTTCTCTTTCGTGGGTAGAATTTTGATAGTTGAGGAATCCTGCTCTAATTCAAAGTGAATGCTAAAAGTCACTGCAAGTGTACAAAAAGGAACCCCACTCGTTACTTGCTTCCACTGGGACATTGAACCATTGACCGCAACCCTTTGAGTGTGGCCATCCAGCCAGTTCCTGATCCACCGAGTGGTCCATCCATCAAATCCTATGTCTCTCCAATTTAGTGACCAGGATGTCACATGGGACAGTGCCAAGCATTTTGCATAAGTCCAGGTAGATGATGTCTGTTGCTCTGCCCTTCTCTACCAATGCTGTAGCGCCTTCGTAGAAGGCCACCAAGTTTGTCGGGCATGACTTGCCCTTGGTGAGGCCGGCTCTGCCCTTCTCTACCAATGCTGTAGCGCATTCGTAGAAGACCATCAAATTTGCCAGGCATGACTTGCCCTTGGTGAGGCCATGTTGGCTGTCACTAACCACCTCCTTATTTTCCATGTGCCTTAGCACTGATTCCAGGAGGATCTGTTCCATGATCTTGCTGGGCACGGAGGTGAGACTGACCTGAGTAAAAAATGTTATGAGTACAAATAAATGCTCACCTTAATTAGATATTAACTGAATAAAATTTTGACTATTTGTTTGATTTTTGACAAATGCTGGTGAGGGAACAGGGGCGGTTTGGGGTGTCGGGATTTTTGTTTGTTTGTTTTGGCATGGTTTTTTTGGTAAAATTTCAGTCTCCCTGAAGTACTAGGAGCACAGGCACTGTGATAAGAGTCGTACTTGTCTTGTTAGCTCGTTGGCATTGGCAGCTGATACTGCGGTGGGAATGAAGTTGAAGCAAAATGTTGTGTGCAGTTGTTTATTGCTTGTCTGCGTTCCTATCCGCAGCGTTTGCCCTATCTTAAAGAAACTCCTGCACTGATGTCGTTACTTTTGCCTCTGTGCAGTGAGACTAAATGAATGTCACTTTATGGATGTAGCTAAGGAATGATTTTCTACACCTGCTTTTCAATTTTGTCCTTGAAGCAGATGGAGTATAAGAAGAAACATGAAAACATTTTCTTCAGTTTGGATATTTTGCTTAATCACTTTCTGTCGTGTCTCAGCTTAATGAGCAATTTTAGAGCCTTTTATTTGTTTTACCTTTTTCAGTCCTAAATTGTAATTGTGTTGAACTGCAGAATAATGGCATAGGCTTCCTTTTTTTTTTTCTTCTCTGAAACAGGGTATATTGTTTATTAGAAAACATTTCTTAAACCTGTTGATCAGGTGCTTTCTTTAAACTGTTTGTTCTGTAGCTTCTCTTAATCTGTAGTAGTAGTATTTTTCCTTATGTTTCCATCCTGTGGTTTTATTACAGTGCATAGGAAGTTACAAAGTACTAATATTTGGAAGTGGCAGTTCTCTGCTCTGTAGGAGTGAAGAGTATTTTACCACTAAATACTGATTTAGGGCATTCAAAAACTTTTATTTAAACTAATGATGGGCTTACTGGGAGTACAATGTTATTTTAAGAGCAGTTTTCATTTCTTTTATGTTGTTTAAAGTACAGAGAGGTAATTTCTTCAGTGACATAAGAGGTGTTACAATGGGATTGTTTATTTCATCTCTTCTGTCAGAGGAAGGTACTGTGTTAGTAGGGATATGCTTACTTTAATCTGTTCTTACTAGAGAGTAAAAAAAATAAGACGTGTATGAATGCAGTGTCTAACAAGCAGAGTTCTCAGCAGGAATGCAGCAAAATCTTTATAGCTTCTGACATGTTTTCTGTTTTCTGCTCTTGGTTATAAAGTACCTGTGTGATTCTCTTTGCGAATACGTTACCAATAGTCACTAGACTTACTTTGAATATACATTCATAGTATTTATACCTACAGTTGTTACCCAAAACCATACCTACCAGTATTATCCTGCGATGAAAGACAGCAGATTTTTAATCACAAAATGCCATAAAAATTCATGAAGCTATAAAAATGCTAGTCTAATTGCAGTGGGTTTGCAGATACCATGTAGGTATACACTTACTCAGCTGTCTGTGCATGTTTTACAGCTGTCTGTCAAATTGTGCATACTTGATATATCCATCCATCCATGCATTTGAAGACTCAAGCTCCCCACACTTCTGTATCCCCTCTGTCCCTGGCCTCATCTGGCATCTGTTGTTTTGCATAACTTTGCAGTTGTGTGCTCATATTGCTACTCAACTGGCACAATGGAGACTTGGGGACAAAAAGAGTTACACCCCCCAACTCACCTCTTCTGCCAGCCCTTGTTTCACTGAGATGGAGGAGCTTGGAGTCATGGGGGTAAGAAGTGAGGGAGAGTAGAAAAATCCATTCATTTTTCATGAAGAGGAGAGAAGGTCCAACCTGAGACAAAGCAGCATTCAAAGTTTATTTTTCCCTATTTTGTACCAGTATTATTGAGTTGGGGAGCAGGGAAAGAATATAAGATGATCTTCACAAAGAGTAATTTTATGTGATGCTGAATGGGAAGAGTCTGCTGTGTTATGAAATTAAAATATAATGATGGTATTTCACACTCAAATCCAGAGATTAAGGATTTTTAAAGATATTTAAGACTGATAGTGTCTGTTTATGCTCTACTTTTGTATTTAAAAAAAAAAAAAGGATTATTTTAAGAAACATAAGACTGTGGGATCTCTGCACAATCTAAGTCCAACTTGTGCTCCATGTTTGACCATGCAACTGAATGATTAGGTCTCTTTCTAGTCTTTTTTCTGTACAAGGGGATTCTATATTTCTTGCCTGTACAGAGAAATGTTAAGAAACATAGACTGTGTTGGATTTATTCTGACAAGGTTACCCATAAAGATGACAAGTGGGAAGAGAAGTCTGGGGCTTCAAAAGGTAACACTCTGCTAAGGTCTGCTAGGCTAGGCTTAGAGTCAAGGTCTCAGAAAAACACCCAACAACAACTAAACCTACCCCTCTCCAAAAAAATCCCAAGAAATTTCCCCAAAATGTAAAACCAATGATGTCCCACAAAGAAAATTACCCACTATCCACTATACTCCACTTCCAAAATAAATAACTCAATTATCCCTTGCTGAAAAGAAGGTAATATATCTTACAAGCTTAATATTTTTCTATTCTTCTATGTCTCTGTAACTTGGTAGCCTATTTTACAGTTCATACTTTCTGCCTGCCCAAAAAAGTCGAATCCATTCAGAATTTGGTTCTCAGGTGGATCTTATCTTTCTAATTAATTTCTTAAAAATTGGTCAAGAAAATACTCTCTCCTTTGAGAGTGATGCTTGTAACGCTGTTAAGCATTCTTGTTGTATTTTGGCCATTTTGAAGTTTGCTGTTCTATTAAATCTGCTGTTTCTTCCCAATAATTATATTTGAAGGAAAATAAAGCCACATACTTATGGGGTAAATACTATTATTATTAATGTATTGATAAAACTAAAACATGAAAAAGGAGGAGTCTTTAATTGTCTTTAGTGTGCAGAAGACAAATGCCTGTAGCCTGATTCTTAAAAACACCTAGCATATGGAGTTCTGAAAATTTTACCCTCAGTAAGAATGTCCTGATGCAAATAGTTTGTAAATCTGAAAGTAATTCCTGAATAAAATCACTTGTAGAAGATAATGACACAACCTCATGAAAATTTTTTCAGGTCATTCCTATTAAGTTTCCTTCATGTGTCAATCATAAAATGACATGCTTTGAAATGGAAGCACATATACAGGTTTCTTATTTAATATCTGAGTCACTTCACGAGTGAAAACAAAAGATTCTGGATAGCGAGAGTTTGCTGAATATTTTGTAGTTGCTGGTTACATCTCTGGATTAAATGTTCCTCTGAGTTAGGTACCCAATATATTCTTGTCTACTTTTTATCTGTTAATGAAAAAAAAATAAATTCTATTTTTCCAGGAAGTCTAGCTCAAAGCCTTTTCTGCACATGGAGGATTTGAAATTTTCCCATCGCTGCACTGCATTTCACCACAGTGAGGTCTGGTCAGTGGTGCTGCTTTCCAAGCCTTGGATTTTCTCAAAGGAACAGTAGACACCCTGCCTAAAAATAAAGCCACATCCATCTGCACCCATTTTGCTCTTCATCTAGCATAGGCTGTGGTCGCAAACACCAGTATGTTCTTTGAAACTCAGTCCTGCTTTCTGGGAGGAATGTGTAAGTCTGTGGTAACAAAACAAAAACACTCAGAGGGAGTGAAGGGCCTTCGTTTTAACCCTTGTGAAATAAGACTTTTTCTCATTCTCTCTGTGTCTCAAGTATACAGTTGTTTGGGTTGTGACACACTCCATTGCCAGTTGGGGACTGAGTAAGTGGCACTGAGAGCGTAGCAGTTGCTATGGTAACAGGGTTTAGGTAGTGAAGATGCAGGTGTGATGTCACTAGGGCAGCATTGCCTCTTTTCCCCCTCAAGTTGAGAATGGAATGAATTTACAGATATTTTTAAACATTGTACGGCTCCATTCTATACTGCTTTTGTGCAACTACCTCTTACATTTTAGACCTAAATTCTGGAATAAAATGCAAGTGTGGACCTAACTTTTTTGCTATTCTATTGATAAGGACATTTCCTTAGGCCAGTTTTGTCATTTTCATGATGGCAAGGTCAGAAGAGCTTTTAGGACAGAATAAAGGAACTCAGTAGTACCTTTCTGTGCAATGTATCTGTTGTCATATGTAAAAAATGGTATCTCTGAGTCTCAAGGCCTTCTGTAACACCTGAAAACAGTCTCATTTTACAGTGGAATTTTTTAATAGGTCACTAAGCATCAACAAAGAAGGCTTGTGTTTTTCCAATAGTTAAATTGGGTGGGTAGCCTGTGAATTGAGGAAATCATACGCCCTAAAGGAAAAAGTGAAGTAATTTGCATATTCTTTACTCCTTTCATTTATTTTCAATCTCAATATTACCAGCCTATTCCACACAAAAGAGCACAGATTATAACCTTCCCTCTGACTTTGTGCTCTTTTCTCTTCTGCTCACGTGTATTTATGTGTTCTTTCTTCTAGACTGGTTGAGTGTATCTCATGCAGCAGTTGATTGTGCTAAAACAAAGGAGGTTGATAAAGGTCTATGTGCAGACAGCTATTTCAGTGCGTGATGGAAGCCTGACATCTCTGTGGGAACAGTGTTAAGATTATGCAGCCTATTGTGCTCACATCTTCAAAAACCTTCTCGTGTTTCCTGATAGAAATCAGACTGGTGAACAATCCCACCATTTACCAGAATATTTTCAAAAGGAAGCGACTCCCCCCTTCACAGGGCACGTAAACACAATGTTGTGAAGACTCTGCCTGTCTTCAGGGGTGAGGGGTGAAAAAAGAGTGGTTGAGTATTACCCAGAAATTTCTGGTTTCTGCTGTTTAGTGCTGTTTCCTTTGGAGCAGAGGGATACCAGGATAGAACTTATGCTATAACTGCTGGGATGTGGCAGATCTGGACAGCTCAGGCTTGAGAGGTGGCTCTGGGGAGCAGAGGAGTACTGGGTGAGGCTGCACAGTGCAGAAAATAATTGTTCACACCAGTGGGAAAGATGTGCCAATACAGAGACTAAACTTTGAAGAGGCAACAGAGACTCTGGCTGGTGATGTGTGAGAATTTCCTGATAGGGATGATCTTCGGCCATTCCTTTCAGTATCTTGGGTTATTTCCAATTGTCTGCTATTTACAACAGCACTTACTCTTTTCCATGGTAGTAAAGGAGCTGGGAAGACTCGCAGGAGTGAGTCCTGAACCATTCCAGGAATTCTGAACTACTGACAAAGAAAAACATTCTTGAGTTGCCTTGCTCATCCTGAGCTCCAGTGAAATAGTGAGTCACGACAGTATAAAACATTCCATGTTGGCCCTTGATTGAGGCTGTACATGTAAGCAAACGGCCCTGCATTGGACAAAGTTGTGATAGGTTCTTTCAGGGGGGGCAACGTGGGTCAGTGGAAGTTGATGCTTTGGGGGTGAATATTTTTTTTATCTGTCAGAATAGCTTCTAAATAAACTGTGTCTGCTTTACACAGCTGATGAGGCATTGTTTCATATGACTTCCAAAAGTGAGAAGCTTAAAAAACAAGAGTAGAGAGTAGAGGAAGTGGATGTACAACCCCTTTTCTTTTGGTTCCATTTTATTAATGATGGTATAAGACATTTTCTACAGGCTCGACGGAAAAAACTTGGATGCTGAAGCTGTAGACTATACTGAGGGATATCGATGGGATTTCAGTCTAACTCATTTCCCTTCTCCCACATTTACTGGTAACACCTGTGTTTTCTCTATTCCTGGGTTCTTCAGGACTAGGATGGTAATAGCTGTAGCACAGGCTTGAGTTTAAATGTTCAGAAATTTTGGCAGGCTCTCAAGTTACTGGGTGAGGGGAGGAGGAACCAGAGTTGGGAAGTAGTTATTTATTTTTTCTTCACCCTATAATTCAGTCAAAATCTAACAGTATTTAATTGAAAGCATGAAGAGAATGTTTCTGACCTTGAGGAAAATCCTGCCAAATCTCAGTGACCTCTTATAAATAATGAAGTCTTAGGGGTTTTCAGAAAAGTTTCATGAACCTTGCACAATCTAAACACTTCAGGGGTAAGTATGGCTACTTTACCTTCTAATAGCATGTGCATACAGTTTCTGGAGTTTAGCTTTGCCTTTCATTTAGCTTCCCTTTCAGTACTTTATCTGGGGAGGCTGGTCTGAAGATCAGGACAAACACTGCATGTTTCTTTCCCCACTAAATAGTTATATGTGGGTTTGCATTGGCCACTGAAGCTTGGAATTACAGGTAGGTAGGTCTCTGCATACAATGCCTATACATGTGGAAGAGCAGTGGGCTTTCTGCATGGTCATTAATAGACCGGACAGCTCTTAGAGTAATTTCTTTAAGTTTGTTTCCGTTTTTGGGTTGTAGCCATTTTGAACAGTGTTGTTTTTCATTTGCAAACAACTGTGTTCCATCCCGATGGCTGGTGGTGCAGACACCAGCCTCAAGTTTCAACCGTTTCATTTCTCCCTGTGGGTGAGAATTCAGTGCAGGATCCATGGTCGCAGCACATTCCTGCCTGAGGAATTGTTTGCCCTGGCAGAGCTCCTGAGTCAGCACTGGGGATGGCAACATGGGCCAAGGCACAGGCACTGGGCTTCAAAGAGCCTGAGCCAGCTTGGGGATCACACAGAGGTCTCACGTGCTTCCAAACGGAGAAATCAGTACCTGGTTATCGCAACTAAAGGTGGAGGGTGAATGAATGGTCCTGGTTTCCCCTTCTCTGCTGGTCGTTTTGGCTCAGAGCATCCCAGCGTGAGTGAGTGCTGCTCACGAGAGCTTTCTGTTTGGAGTTTCATTCTTGCAAAGGCACATGATTGGTATGTCAGGCATTTATAGAGAATACTTCTCACCACAGAAATGTTTTTGTGTGTGGTGGTGGTTTTTTGAGGTTTTTTCCTTCATTTCAGCAGCAGTTTCAGACAGAAACTGGTTCTTAATTCAAGGGAAAAGCTAAGGAGGAAATAATTTATAAAATAAGATTACTTGGTGGAACTCAAAGCAGGAAATCTTGCATTTAGTGTGATAGAATAATTGTTTTTCCTTCTCATGTGATTTTCTTAAATTGTGTTCTTGGAACATACTTTCTTATTTTTCAGATAATTTGTTTATCATGCGTCTATGTAAATGTTTAAAATACAAGTAGTCTTGGACTGACGTACAGGAATAATATTTTTCTTAAATTTCTGTTCATTTGAGCTTCATGTGGTTTCAGGAGGTGTTGTCAACTACAGGTTATTTGAAAGAAATTTTTTTTTCAAACTCTTTGCTTGGTTGCACAGCTTATAGAAAGGTGAACTTTCAGATTTACCCTTTTGGTTAAACAGAGAAATCCCATGTTGATTCTGATACCTTTTAGTGTGTTATTTTGTGGGAGAGTAAAATGTCCTATGCAGTTCTAATATTGGTGAGATTGTAAGTGGTTTTAATAGGCCAAAAATGGAATTTTAATTTTTTTTTTTCCCCCTCCTAAGGTGGTGTTTCTGGAGTTTACTGGTTTGGCTTGATGTCAGATACCTCTGTTATATATCTCAGTAGTGATTTCCTTGGCTGACAGATCCAGTTCTCCCTGTTTTTGGTACCAAATTATTTTCCCATATCTCATAAGGAAATGAAGTTACGGTTTTCGTGAAGTGATATGAAGTGATACAGTGTGACTAAACTTGTTAAACTAGGGACCTGTGCTTGGCAGGAAAAAGTGAAATCCTGATTACAGAACAGTAAGCCTGGAAGGAAGATGGCTATTACAGAACCTGAAATTTTGGGCTTTCAAGTCATGAAATGAGAGGGTGAACAAGGTGTTATCTTTCAGAGTTAATTCAGGACGATTTAGCATTCACTTACCTATACAAAAGACAGAAGGGCAGAAGACTAAGGTGATAGAGAGAAAAGCCTGTAGAACTGTATTGAGAGAAGAGAGGAATAGTAGGTGGATGGGGACTAGAAACTGATGAAAATTAAAATAATTGTCTGGGACCTGCAATTGTCATTTTTAAAAAGGAAAACATTGAGGATACAATTGGGAACTGGAACGCTAGAGAATAGAGAGTAAATATGGTTGACTGAATTGTGAGTCTTTATTTTTAATACTTCATATCCCTGCTAATGCAGTTCTTTATTTGTTACTAACAGTGATTTGTGTGCCACCTGTTTCAACTGCAGTCACTCTCCAGGGACATCAAATGGGAGTCAGCATGTAGAAGCTAAATTATTTGGAGAGGATTCAGTGATTGACTTAAATGTAAAGGGATTAATTGGTCTCTAAACTAGTCAATTAAACTGTACTCTGAAAGTGGAAAGATCACAAATGCATGGCAATGAATAAATTAATGCATTTTTCATGGGTTTAGTATTTTCTACATGTTGCTTAATATTGTTTTGGATCATAAAATTTATTCCATGAAATGTGATCATACTGCATAATGGAAGCATGTGAAATAATTTTGTGCAACCATCCTCCTAAAGGACAGCTGGTAGCAGGCTTGCAGCACCAATTGAAATGTATATTAGTAGGTATTTACATCTTTTGCAGTCTCTTTTCCTGACGATCCAGCAAAGGATAACAAAATTTCTCTGCAACCATGGTGTAAAATGAATGGGGTACAGGTCTCTTAGAAATTTGGATCCATCCTGTGTAACTCATTAAACCTTGTGCCTTTGTGTTGAAGTGTGAAGGACATCATATGCTTAGTCCTTGGTACCTGAGCAAGGTGTGCAGTGCAAAGAAATGGAGACAGATTTATATACTTCAGGGTTTGGGGTTTTTGTTGTGTTTGGTTTTCTGGGTTTTTTTAAAGTTCACTCAAGGTATAGTGGAGGTTTTTTCCTTTTAGGGGACAAAAAGGCATTCATTTTACAGTGGTGCTGTCCTCCTGCCAAATTTAAGAGTTTAGCTGCAAGTCCTAGGAATATTAAAGCTCTCCATCAAGAATCATATCTCTTCCTGTTCTGTAATTTAAATCCAGGGTTATTATCATAGGTTTATAATCAAGTAAAGGTATCAGAAGATTTGTTTCGGGAGAGAAATTAACGTACAGGGGAATCAAGTCTTCCAACACCTGAAATCCTGGTTCCAGTTGTCATTTTTATATTGATCTAAGAAGGTTAGAAGTTACCTAGCTTTCATGTTCTAGGAGCATGGCTGCTTCTTCACCAGAGAGCTCCCATGCTGATGTTTACCTGCCAGAAAAACTAAAAATTGGCTCATACTGGAAAATGGGTACGTGGGTTTAATATCCGATGACTTGGATATTTTTTTAAGGTTGTGTGAATCTGTGACATAAAACTCATGACACAATGTTTTTACTTCTACCTTTCCCTTAAAGTGCCCATGGTAAACAGCAGTTTGAGAGCACAAATCAAAACCGTATTAATAATTTTTAGATTTTAAGCATAATAATCTTCCTCTTCTTTCTGTGTTGAAGAAACTAACGAACCCCATTTCCTCCTGTTAATGTACTTGCTTTGTGAATGAAACTGATAAATGTAATTTCATCTTCAGTGAACTTAATGACAACAAAGTATGGGCTTATGTCCCTTCTTCCCCTTCAGTTTGCCATATTTTTTCAAGAATATCCTTTCTGAATGGCCTTAATCTAATATAATGCTACTTTGGATAATAGCATTCAGCTTCCATGGGGGTGAAGGGAAGAAGGGTGCATTAACCTACATTAGCAGACAGTGAAAATAAGCGTGTGTTCAGAGGGGTTGCGGAGAGGAGGAGCGGCATTTGATAGGCTGTGTTTTTATTTTTATAACTTATACGTCAAAAGCATGCTATGTATTTGTGCTCTGCTGTCTTAGCTGTGGTGACGGAGCCTGCGTGTGTGTCTGGAGAGCATCTTTGTGACTGAGCAAACGAGTCGTTTAAATTGAGACACAGCAAATTAATTGTAGTGTCTATTAACTTGTGAATTACTGTGGATTGATATTACCATGCCGGTGCTTCTTAAATTAGTCAAAAAGCAATGAAAAAGCAGACTACATGCTTTTTAGAAAATTAGGTTCTATTATTAAAAAGAAACATTGGTCTTATCTTTTATGAGATCTCAATTTTCATTATTTTGGAGCCTTATTTTTGGG
Organism: Calidris pugnax; assembly: GCF_001431845.1. Lineage (NCBI taxonomy): Eukaryota > Metazoa > Chordata > Aves > Charadriiformes > Scolopacidae > Calidris > Calidris pugnax. Next base: position 11,013,676 of record NW_015090783.1, on the reverse strand, counting down.
ATTTATGTTCAATAATCTTATAATTTTGAAGATTTTGGAAAAAATAATTTTAAAGCTGCACACAACCCCTCCCTGTATTTAAACAGGTGATGTTTAAGGAGTATTAAACACAGGAGTGCTTAAGTGGCAGTGTCTTACTCTGCTTCACTTTCTGTCCTTGTGCTGTTAGCAATCTGAGAATCATCTTATCATCATGTAGTATTTCCCCTTATACTTTATACCTTCTAGTTAGGGTTGTTGCAGAGCGGTTGGCAGCTGGTTCTCATATTTTTTAATTTTTTAGGTCCCTTTAGCCTTGTTTGAAGAGTGCTGTGGTAGTTGTTTCAACCAGGTGTTCCCACACTGAGAAAACGTTTTGTTGGTTACTGAAAGGCTCAGAGGGCTGTTGTTTGTACAAAGAGGGCCATATGTATTACATAAACAAATACTGTGGTATCTCAGGCTGCATACATAAGTAGAGTAGCCCTATAAAAATACATACAGTAAAGATTACCTACTTCACAGTATTCTTTCAATTTACAGGGGTATTGAAAATAATCATTTCTAACAAATTGATCAAAGCCATTTTAAGGCAAAACATATTACCAAATATATTAAATTTTATGTTTCAGAGCTGATTGTGACTTAACCATCAAGATAGAATTTAGGTAATTTTGGATGTCTTCTTAAATAAGAAATTCTATATTATCCCATGAAAAAGTCTTCTCATAAATATGCAGTTCTGAATCTAGGAGATACAGGCAAAGATGTGGTGAAACACTTGTGGCTTTGAGTAAACCTGTGCAACAGGACACATTAAAGAAAAGACTTGTCTAACATGGTTATTAAGGGACTGATAATGACTTAAGGCTTTACTCCTAGAATAGTATTAATTTATGAAAATGATTGGTTTAATACTCTTATATATCTGTGTGTGTTAAGTGTTCGTTTGGCGTATAAGCTGAGTATGATACAGCACTGACAGCATACAACTAGTGCAATTAGGGTATAATTCTGAAAACTGGGCTCACTTCATTTGAAAAAATTCATTGAATTTTCATCATCCAGACTCTACAGACTGACTTGTTCGATACCTGTCAGTGCCTGTGGTGTATCAGATGTTGATCCTCCCTGCATTTCCCTTTCCCCAGGGGCTGGAGGGCTTGGCTGCCCAGGTGAAGATGCCCAGTATTGGTGGCACAATAGGGTCCTGGTATCCAGCAATTCAGTGGCCCACCGATCACCAGCATGCACCAGCTGCTAATCCTAGAGCAGCAGGGCACAAATATTAATGGAAAGGATGATATTTTTATCCACTTTATTACTGCTGAAAGCATCTTTATGGGGGGCAAGGGGAAGCTTCAGCTATATGTGGGTCTGTGACCTACAGATGAATCACTGCGCAACTGTGCCAGTCAATGATCCTAATACAGCTCACTTTCTGAGATGAAATAATTGATAGCTGTATTATCTGTGATAAAATTACCAAGGAAAGCTGAAATTTAAGGAGACCCAGGGTTTAAACTTTGCAGTACTGAGCTGTTAAGAAAAGGTCAGTTTATGCCTTAGGCTGAAAAATTGGAGTAGCTGGTTGGCGAACCTCCATCAGTGCTAGTCAGGCTTGTGCTTGAGTTTTAGGTTATTAATATTCAAAAGGATTTTTTTTCAGTCCTGATCTCCAGAGCACAACTGCTCATGACAGTTCTGAGGTGATTTTATGCCTGCATGGTATTTAATAAAATGCTAAGACTAACAGCACAAAAAGAGGGCCTTTTTGGAGATACCACATGTTACTGAACATGTAACTTATTCATGTGCCATGAATAAGTTATATGTCACTTTGAATATATGGGCTTATCTGGCTGCATTTCGGTTTTAGAGTATTAGATCTTCTATGGAAATGAATTTTCCACAAGAGTCCATTTCAAACACTGTGTCAAAACGCAATGATTCAGACAAAGAAAGAGAGAGATGTCAGAAAGCTGATAACAGCAGTGATTTTAGAAGTTTTATATGCAATTTTTCCTGAGGTTGGTATCTTGAGTATGCTAAAGCAAGAAAAATTGCATTAATTCTGACAATATGCCATTTAATTACAATTCATTTTGTAGTTATTACTTACTGGTGCTATTGTTTTTAGAAAAACTGGTGATACTGGTACAGACATGAGCGAGTTCCTGATTTTTGTTAAGGACATGTATCTGAAGAAGCTCCAAATTGCCAGTGAAAAATGTGTGTTTATTTAAACATTCACCTGTGTTTCCTAAAGAGGGCAGGATCCAGTGTCTCATCACAATTAATTTCTATTCATGATAAATATGGCAAACAGAATCATTTTTTGGTACTGACATTTTAAGTAATTCAAAATAGTTGTAATTCTAAATCAGCACTTATTCTGAAATGTAACACGAATGTTAAAAAAAAAGTATTCACTAATCATTAGTGCCTCAAGCTGAACATTGTGGCATAGTGCTGACTCTGTCACTTACCTGCTGCTCAGGGAAGAACGTTGGTTGTGATTTCATTGCAGAAATTTTATTTCATAGATCCATGAGACCTCTTTTGGGGGAGGGGGTGTCAATTGTGTGTGGTATTGTTTAGATTTAGTAACAACTGGATTTTACTAAAAGTCATAATTTAACACATAAACTTTTAAAGTGATCCAAATTTCGGTGAGAGGAAAAGTTTCTCTGTTTATCTAATCTTCTTGTCTGCAGGCAGTATATTTTTTAGCCTGAAGTGCCTTAAATGTTCATAAATTTTAAATATTAGGAAGATGCACATAATCTTCACCTGGTTAGTGGTACTGTGTGGGTTGAGATGCACATAATCTTCACCTGGTTAGTGGTGCTGTGCATTAGTTCCTGTGGTTGGATCTGCAGGTGAGATCCTGTTACAGAGATGAGTTTGTGGAGCAGGAATCATGTATAGCTGTTTTGAACAGGTGGTGCTTCTAGTCATGAAGTGTTAACTAAAAAAATGTGCATTGCCATATTCTGATTTTATCTGGCAATTTTTGTATTAGCAGATGTATTGATCAACATTTTGGTGCCATCAGTCATTGCCCCATATTTCCCCCTGCCTGGCGTGAGGATAAACCTTTTCCTTGACCCAGAGGGGTTCATCTTTCCTTCTGACTCTGCGTTGCCTTTGGTATTCACGGGTCTGAAGAACAGGATTTGTCCCAGGATTTAGAGAAAGGAAATACATAGCAGTGGTCATGGCAGCCTGCTGCCTAATTTAATTATTCAGGGCTGTTGTGTTAGTTTGGATTATTTGCTTAGTAACCATCAGCAGGCTAGGAATTATTTCAGTTCATCTTCAAAATAATAGGAGGCGAATTTTTGATCAGCACAGCATATTTTGACAAGCCACATTATATACACATGTGCAGCTAGTAATAAATAAATCAATTTCTGTGTTCAACATGCAACACTTATTTAATGTAGAAAAATACAATTTTTATTGTGACTGTTTATGGGAGAATTTCACTTTCTGCGGTGTAGTATTTCATTGAGGATCACAGGAATAAAACTGCTACTTCAGCAGCTACATGGAAGAAAATCTCAAAATGTCAGTAGGCTGGAGGAGCTACTTAGACATTTTAAATAATCCATTCATAAAAAACAAACTAAATATGAAACACTGTTTTAATGTATTGTAAAAATGCTTATTTCTTTATTGGTATAGGTTTCAGGGGGAAAATGAGATGGCTGTTACTGTAGAACATGTTCCTCCCTGCAGAAGTCGTGTGGCAAAACCTCGGTGATGTTCTTTCCTGAAGTGCAAACATCTCTCCTCCTAAGCTTGAGCGCTGCCACAGTATAATTTACCTCCAGCGTGGAAGCTCTGTTATGTTGTTCTCAATTTAGTCCAGTCCATCTTTATTAAGGTCATTAAAAAACCCAAGCATGGAACTGTCTTAATCTAAGGCATGATAAACAGCCAGTGCAGAAGATGCAGAGCAGCTTGTCCTGTGTTCCCACCAAAGGTTATGTGCGTTGTACGTGACCTTTCCTCCAGCAAAGACTCGAAGTAGGTCTGCTACGTAGAGAGACTGCAATCTAATTACTCCTCAAAACGTTAGCTAATGTGATGTGCAGCCGTTTCCCCTTGACTTGTTGGAGGTGTTCATACTGCTCTTAGCCCTGTCACGCTGCAGATTGATGTATCCATTTGAAATCTAAACTCCGGTATCCCTGCAGGCTGGCAGGTCAGCCTCTGCATACATTTACACAGAGAAAAGAATAGAAGGTTGTTAGAGACGGGATCGGGGAGAGAATCTCGAGAGTGAGGCATATATTAGCCTTGGCAAGAGGTTTTGTTGGTGACAACTGAAGAAGTGTTGAGATAATAAGTCTGTAACACAGAAAGTGTTTAGATAATGTTATCTAAATGCTCGCTGCATTGTGAAACTGTTATCTTAGTACTTTACTCCACCACTGGAAGAACACTAAAGGTAATTAATATTTATACTGAGTTTCTGTGCACGCATGTCATACATTTTAAAAAAAATAAATCCAACAGCATGTGTGAGACAACATACCGACTTACAAAATATAATCATTAAAAGACCAGAGAACTTTTGGAAACTGAGGTTCTCTATTCCCCCACCCCTCCTTTTTTGTTTTTGTTGGGGTTTTTTAGGAAGAGACAACAAAAGAAAGAGAAAAAGAGTAATTGCCACAGCAATAGGATTTAATCCGCAGCTTGTTCTCCTGCATTCTCATTCTCTGCCACACAAAAAAATTCTGACTCTGGGCAGAAACAGCCACAGAAACACAGATGGGGAGAAACCTGGTTACAGGTTTTTCCTGTTCATGTGACAACAGTGTCTGTCATGGGAAGAAGATATGTTTCCAGTCCGGTGCTCCAGTGAAAGGGCTGCAACCCAGGGTTTCAGCTGGGTCTTCAGGAGAGCTCCCTGTTAGTTCTCAAATGAACTCCTGCTGAAGGGGCTGCTGCTGTTCAGTGCCACAGCCCTCTCCTGCTCTAACTCCCAGCCTATGTGGGATGCAGCTGGGCAGCAGGTCTCCAGTTGGCAGTGGTTAATACAGGGAGTTACAGAGCTCCAGACAGGCGCTTGGTTGCAGTTCCACATGTGTGTGTGGGCCTCTGTGGAGGCCGGAGCATGGAGAAAGCAGCTGGGTGTTTCATGGCTGGTACAGAAACGTGGGCAGCGCTGTGCTGCCTGCTCTCTGGTGGAAGGCTGCTGTATTCAGAAAACTCTGGAATTGTCTCACGTCTGGAAATGCTTTCCTTTTTGGTTCAGTTGTGGTTTCTTCAAAAACTGCTACTAATTATGCCATGTTTTTTGAACGTATATTGCGAACTACTGAAGTTGTACTTCTGAATAACTTACTTTGTCTTATTTCAGCTTGGGTGATGTTCAAAGTCCATCTGGTGGGCAGAGATTATGTTATGGGTTACTTGCAAGCATGAGAAATGTCACGTGAATTTTTTTGCCTCTCAGAGTGTATTGGCAGAGATTATGTTATGGGTTACTTGCAAGCATGAGAAATGTCACGTGAATGTTTTGCCTCTCAGACTGTATCTCCACTGCTTACTAGACCAGACAGGTCATGATCTCAGGAACTGGTGTGCTATCATCCAGACTGCTCCCTGCTTGGCTTGGAGCAATGGCCACCAGCACTGTGCTGAGGCATTGCCCAGGAGAGGTTCTGGGCCCAGCACAGCCAAGGCCCATAAATCAGTGTGGACAATGCCTCCCTTTTGGGGATGAAGAGGTTTTACCATAAGAACATGCTGTTCCCCCTAACTATTCCCCCTTCCCTATTTGCCCAGGGAAGTGGTAGAGGCACCTTCCCTGGAGGTGTTCAAAAGATGAGTTGACATGGTCCTCAGGAATATGGTTTAGTGATTTTTATTTCTTATTTATTTTTTTGTCAGAGTTAGGTTGATGGTTGGACTAGATCTTTAAGGTCCCGTCCAACCTAGACGATTCTATGGTTCTAACGGCCAGAAAATGCGCCCTGGCTTCTTCTGTTTGCTGCTGGTGGTGAAGTTCTCAGGTCTGGTCCTCTTCTGCTCTCTTGGTACATGTGAAGAAGCTTTCTCTGCTAACACAGCTGCCTGGCAGTTTCTAGATTGGACTATTGTATGTCCCAAAGAGATTTTCTGGAGATCTGGGTACTGAGAGTACGACATTGCTCTCATGTAAGGAGAATGCAGGGGCCACTATGCATTGGAGCAGAAGGTCTGACTTCTCTAAAATCAGAGCAGAAGGCCTTTCGTCTCTCTTTGCATTCCATTCAGGCTGTGGTGGTTGTGGGAGCTTGTTCAAATTCAGACCTCACTGGGGATATTTAATTCCAGATCATTTAAAAAGAGGTAATTTCCATACTGAGCTAATACTTTACTCTCACCTGTTCAAGAGTGTTACTGACTGTAGGTGTGTCCAGGTGCTGCCATCTCCTGTCCAGACCACCACTGTCACCTGCTAATAACCATCCTGGTGCTTTAGACAAATTTAAAGGAAATTATTTTATTCTGCTCGCACTTACTGTTCTGTTCCAAATCTGTGCAGAGCCTTTTCTTGCCCTCTTTTTTATAGACTACATCAGAGAAGTGAGTCTCACTGGTATGACTGACTGTTTTCCTGACGCACGTGGCTCGCTGCTGCCTCTTTTCTGAGATCAGAGTTGATAAAGCTATTTTGGGTTAACTGTGAGTCGAGGGCTTTCAGATCCCAACCCTAATTTTGAGGGGAATTAGAACAGCAATACAATTTATTGGTCATAAAACATAATTAATTGTACACAGTGTACAGTGGCTTTATGGACAATTGCTTATGAACTAAAGGAGAGAAACCAGAGCTTGCAATCAGCGTGGTGGCAAGGAAAGGCAGCCCAAGCTCCTTTGTAGAGAAATAAGTATTTTTAAAATTCTTATCCTTGAAATTCTTCTAAAAACAGGATGAATGTTTACAAATACAGGATTCTCGGATTTTCACCACGTTCTTCTAAGTAACCCTTAGTGTCAGTATTGTCATCTGGTTCCTGTGGCACTTTCTGGGTGTGTAAGTAGGTTGCAGTGTTTGGGACGAAACCTGGTGTAGGAACTGCTCTGCACAGCAGCAAGTGTTTTCCAGAATAGAAAAGCACTTTTCAGTTAATGATTTCAAATCATTAAATGTTAAAATTCATGTCATAAAACTTTTTGGAATATCCCTCTAATAAGGAAGAAAAATCAGTTTTTTTGTAGATTCTTCTTGGTGCACCCCCAAATCCCAAAGTAATTGTTATTGGTATTTTTTATTATTCTTTTCCTGAAGTAATTTATTTCCACATTTGTCATCCAAAACAAGGTATTTTGAAATAGGTTTGACTTTGTACACAGACGTACATTTACTACATACATTCAAAACTCAAACATGAATTTCAATACCTTCACATTTCTTTCACTGGGATTATTTGTACTGAAATAATCTCTTTAAAGTTTGAATGCAGACTAGTGCCGTTTCCATCGGGTATTTATATAAACCTACTAACAAATGGAAAAACGTAAATCCATCAGATGTTCTCTTTCCTCTGCCAATGTCGTGTAGTTTAAACCTAGTCATGTTTTCATAATCCTCATCTGATTCTTACGTATAAAGTAAATTTAACATAATGTGATTTCCTTTAACTCATTTATAGTAACTGAGGGATTGGCATTCATAAAGAGTATGTGAAATCCTAAATATTACATTGACAAGGTGTTCAGCTACAGTTTTAGGCATCTCAAAGGTTATTCAAGGTGATGAAGATCCCATAGGAAGCATCTGAAAGACAGTTGTTGGTTGCAGGTGATTAGGTGCCACGTTAGAAGGTTTGATCAATGTAAATACTCTCTATTTGAAGATTTTTCTGTGTTATGGGGGAAAAAGATACTGTAATGCTTAGGAGAAGGACACAGATCTTTTCTGCTGTTACAAAAGACATTGCTGTTTCTTTTTGGGGGCATTTCCTTGCTTTTAACAGGTAGGGATCTAAACACCAAGAACAGATTCAAAATCAAATCAAGGGAAATGGCAGAGAATATTTATCTCTGTGTGATTTGTCTTTATGTGATTGGGGAGTGATTTGTTTGTTGTTTTCTTTGTATTTCTATTTATAGAAGCCTTTTATTTAAACAATTATGTTAATATTAGCACATAAGTCTTTCTCAGTGAATATAGTGGAAATATTCTTGGAAGTATATGCTCAAGTGTTCTGCCAGCTCAAGACTACAGTGCTCAGCGTTTTTCACACCTCGGCCTTACTGCAGCTATAGTTGGAAATAATATATATTCCGTATATGTTTTAGATACTCGGTTTAGGAAGGTGATATCCTGAGGCAGGTATCAGTTGCCTGCCAAGGAAGGAAAGGTTTTTGAAAAGGTATCTGTGGAAAGGAGACAATTTCTGCGTAGCATGGGGAGAGTACCATTACAGATTTTTAAATATTTCTAATTTTCATAACACGGGATGATACGTAGGTCTTACTTAAGTTTGTGTTGAAATTTTCTGATGGATATCTGCTGCAGCTATTACTGTTTCCAGTGGCACTGTTTGTGTGCCTGGGAAAAAAAACAAGGAAAGGAAGAATTTAAAAACCTCAAACACTAAATGGTAGGTAGCTGAACTACCCCATCTGAAGTATATTTCATACCAAGTCCATGGGTACATCACTGAGCATCTTCACTTTATACTAAACCCAAGGCATAAACTTTTTTTAAAGCATTAGATGTTTTGGTTTGATTTCAGGTTTGTGATTTGCACCTTCTAGGGAACATATGGCCCATTGTCCTCCCCTGAGAAGGGTGAGGAGGAGCTGGTGGCTGGCTCAGGACAGGCACCTTGCTGTCATGCTTTCACCTAAAGAGCTGTCCCTTCTTCCTTTCCTCTGGGTAGTGATGTAGGCTCAAACCCATGATTCTGAAGCTGGTTTTGGTCCTTGTGGAATTCTTTAATACATGCAAAGTAAATGTATAATGCAACATTGCATGTATAATGCAGCTATTCAAAATGGGTAGTATTTTTATTATTGTACTAGTTCTGAGCAGGTATCGATTGACAGGTCAAGGTATTGCAGCAGACTTTGTAGAGTAGGGGAGATGGTTTAGAAGCTATTTCACCTGCCTCTCTAGTGGTTTCTGATATTCCCAATGTCAGGGAGTTAAGAGAGAGTACAGAAATGAGTAAGTTTAAAAACCTGGAGAGACAGTAGAGTGGATTCTCCAAAGCCCGTCAGCTTCAGTTTTTGAACTAGGTTGAAATAAATTTGTATAAATAAAAATAAAAAATATATCAGTCTCAACATGATTCTGAATGTTTTTAGAAACTCTAGTCTGATTTGCACTTTGTGTTTAGTTTTTTTCGTGGTGCCTTTGTCAGCACAAAGAGTAGTAGATCTGTTAAGAAAGCTGGATGTAGCTAAAACACTGTTGGAAGACTCTAGAGAGGACCTGAGCGATTTCTGTATTTTAGAGCTTTAGTGTGAAGAATGTAGGTCTTGATGTACGCGGCACAGCTATGGCTAAATGGTTATTAAAAGTAAAGCCTCGCTGCTCAGTCTGCTTCTGAAGCCTGACTGGTTTTAGCTTGGTAAGGTTTTTTTTTCTGCTTGACTTTTATTCGAAGATCTGTCTCACATTTGTAGCCAGAGTGATTTCTGCAGCTTGGTATTTAAGGAATTGTGTGAAATGTGCTAAAGCCGGGAATGTCAGGAGGCCGGGGTGTACATGCCTGAGTGGGATACATCACAGCGGGCGCTGACGCTATTCTCTTGAAATAAAATTCATATTTGTTAGTAAAGTAAACATTTCGCTTGAAATCTGCCAGAAGCTTATTAGGAGTGTAGGAAGTCCCCAGGCTTTGATCTTTATTATTTTTGGTCTTGAAAGCTGAGCTGGTAGCAATGTCTCTGGCACCAGAGGGAGCATAACATGCGTGGAACTGTTTCTTCTCCTGCAAGGCACGGGGTGACCCCCCTGGGGAGCCAGGCCTGGGGCGGTGTGACCCCCCTGGGGAGCCAGGCCTGGGGCCGGAGCAGCAGAGAGAGCTCCGGGCTGGACCTTCCTCGCTCACCTTACGGGCTCCTTAGCTGTGGCCTGAGGGAAAGGAGTGCTTCAGTGACTGAGATCTGTTGGTTCTCTCTATAGCTGAGCTCCAGTATCTAAAGGCGGTCTACAGGAGAGATGGGGAGGGACTCTTCATCAGGGAGGGGAGCCCTAGGAGGAGGGGGAAGGGTTTTAAACAGAAAGAGGGGCCATTGAGGTGAGATCTCAGGAAGAAGTTCTTTGGTGTGAGGGTGGTGAGAGCCTGGCCCAGGTTGCCCCGAGAAGCTGTGGCTGCCCCATCCCTGGAGGGGTTCAAGGGCAAGTTGGAGGGGGCTTGGAGCAACCTGGTGTGGTGGGAGGTGTCCCTGCCCAGGGCAGGGGGGGGCACTGGATGGGCTTTAAGGTCCCTTCCAACCCAAACCATTCTGTGATTCTGAGATTATTTACTTTGGGTTCAGGGCTAGAAATGATCCATCTTTCACGAATGAAGTACTTATTGCTGGTCATCAGTAGTAATATTCATTACTATAATTCTTTAATCTGTCATAGTCCCAAAGTAAAATGGAGTAATTTGTATATCTTTTTTTCCTGCAATTAGTTGTATACACTTTTAATCCAAGGCTATTTAATTTTCTGAATTTAACCATTAATTTTGGTGTTAGCTGATTCTCAGTTGAAAAAGTTACTGGCATGCAATCCCTTCTCTGCAAAAACAAATGAATCTTTTGTCTTTAAACTCTGATTGTTGTCTGTTTCTTATTCTGACAGTGTTTATGGATAGTTGTGAATGTTGCCTAAGATTGCACGTGATTTGTTCATGCCAGACCACTTTGCAAGAGACTTGAAAGAGTCCCTGTGTGGTTCCAGAAGGCTATTTTTTTCTTCAGTTCAATAGAAGACAAGCAAGACTTTCAGAGTCAAACGCTGTAGGAAGCTTGCAGAATCAGGAGGATTTCTGTGTAATATCCTGAAGACAGGAGTTGAAAATGACTGCTTTACAAATAGCTTTGCTCTCTGCTTTAGAAAGACTGACCTGCTGCATGCTGAACTCTTTGCAGAGATTATCTCTGCTTGATCTTAGATCAGATTTCTTATCTTTTCTTTATTTATTAAGACCTCTTTATACTAAGGGCTGTCATTCTGTGTAAGGAAACTAATAGGTTTTGATTAAATAATTGGGCTTTGCTTTGATTTTTTTATTTCTTGTACATGCAGAAATCCATTGTTCAATTATTATTTTTTTTACATTAATTGATTTTTTTTTTCTTTTTGGGGCAAGATAACTGGACAGAAATACCTGCAATTTATGACCCATTTTGTCCCATGTCCCATTCTGTCCCTCCCTACCATGTAAATTAATCATCAATTTACTTATGCAACACGGATGATAGTGAAATTTCCTTCCCTCGTGAAAATGGAAGTCTTAACAAAACCTTTTATTTCATGGAATTAAATGATTGCCACAAAGTACCTCGGAATACAGGATGATGGCACCAAGGAAGTTTAGTTGTTTTGTGTTGTTTAAGTGACCGTTTTTCTCCAGATTTTTCTCAGCTGACCATTTTCTTCTGGTTTTTTTTGTGGTAGTGTTTGAGGCTGACAGAAGAGTAACTTGTAGTATGAAAAGTTGCTCTACACGATGTGTGGAATCATTTGGAGATTAAACCACCTTCCAATTCTAGACCATCAGTGCTTTTAAAAGCAGCTGAAAGTAGCAGAGCAGTTGGTTGGCTTAAATGCTAAAGTAAAATTGCTGTAGTTGCCTGTGTTATTTCTTTATGGTGAAGGTAGTTAAGAGCTGTCTTTAAAATACTAGTTACGTTATGGCTGGCCCAGTGCCAAAGGCAACAGCTATAAAACTAAGTGCAGCTATTGTATTGGACAGAAAAACTGCTGCATAATTACCACTTCGGCTCTGTAAATTTTTAGTTGATTAAAATGATGGCAAAAAAGCATGAAATGTGTTTTGTTTTCTTTTTCTTGTGGCTTTGTGGCAAGGAATATTTAAGCAAATAGTTAGCTACAATGGGAGGTCATTGTATGGGAAGACTAAAATGGGAACATTTTAAATACCATTCATTTCAAATTAAGTTTAATCAGCAGTGGCAAACCCATGTTTCATCTTAGAAAAATTTTGAACTTTTTATAATTTACATGTGCTTTTTTTCTTTAATGGAGGCTCTCCTGAGGTGTTAGACCAACGTTTTTCCTAGTCCTTTTTTATTCCTTTTCAGCTAGAACTTGTTGAAGAGTGAATTTTGAAGAATTTCTGAGGACCGCTATTTTTCTGCTTGAACCCTCATTAAAATCCCATTTGTTTGTAATGATCCTATTAATTGGAACAAGTAGGAAAACAAATCTTTGAGATAGTTGCCAGTGTTGTCAAATTATCAATCAATGAATGAACCTGTATTCAGTAGCCACAAGTGACCAAGCAGAAGCACCTAGTTTTGGCCTCTAAGGCTGTGGAACCACTAACTCCTATGAGTTCATTAACATGCTAATAAATCTGTTTCCTCTTTGTCTCCCCTCTCCTCCAGTGAACATTTGTCGTGTGCCTTCACATTCTTTCTTCATGGGGAAAGCAATGTGTGCACCAGCGTGGAGATTGCTCAGCACCAGCCAATCTACCTGATCAATGAAGAGCATATCCAGATGGCCCAGTCCTCGCCGTCGCCCTTCCAAGGTAAGGGAGCTGGATTTGGATCTTCCTGTGCTTAAACCTCACTGCTGTGTGCCAGGGACTTCTCCCCTGGTGATGTTCTCTTCAGAGATGAATAAAGTAAGATTTAAGCAACTGTTTAGCTGGGGTGAATTTCTATTCAAGAAGCTGTGGACATAAGGGAAAATGTTAGGACTTCAACACTATAGCCAGCTATAACTGGTATGGGAATTTTCCAGAGCTTTCTATTAATTAACAGTGTTTTTAAGGGTACATGCATATAGTAAATAGAAAAAAGAAATTAATATTTTTTGTTTAAAAAGACTTATTATTTAAGGAAATGCACTGATTTTATTTTCTAATGTGGTATCTACATCAATGGACTCAAATCTGTAACTTCAATGCGAAGTGAATACTAACACTGAGCTTATCTAATTCAGGAGTACTCTTCATTCCTAGATTGTCAACTATTTTGTGGTTGTTTTTTATCAGAAAAAAAATGAAAAACTTGAAGTATCTGTGACTGTTTATCTGCCAGTGTAAGAAATTAGGGTTTTGCAGAATTAAGTTAATGGCTTACTAAATTCATGATGCAATTGTGGTGCAACGCTCTACATCAAGAAATATAAGAATGTTTGAGTCATTGAGTTATACACTCTTTACTACAGTCTGAAATTATAATTTCAAAGCCATTAAAGCAAGAAATCTTTATAAAATTAAGCGTACAGTAAAGAAACACACAGAGACTATAAAATGAGCATTTACAGAGACGTTAATTTATAGAAGCTTTATTAAAAAACATTTTGTTACTGAATGTAAAGCTTTGACAGAGGCTCAGACACTTAAATCACTGAAGTTTAATTTCAGTGAGATAAATTCATTACTCTGAAATCACACATGACTAAAAGCAAAATTGAGTCTGAATGGAAATACCTGTTGTTGAGCAGCTGTTTTTCCTTTTTTTTCATGACTGTAGTCTTCATATATTGTTACCTCTATGCTTTTTAATGCTGGGAAGTCTCCAGTACCATATGTTCCTGGTAAAAACCCTATTGTTGAATATGTGTCCTCTGTCGCTTCCATGTATGGTCATCCCTGTGCCAGAGCCACTGCTGTTCCAGTGCACTTACAGTAGTTCAGCATGGAAATTATTAAACTAAACTGCAAAAAAGTCCATTTCTACCTCCGTAAGGATGGCTGTAAGGAAGTTAGTGAATGTAACGTAGCTTTAAATTCACTCCCTCACCTGATTTCGCAGTCGCTTTGCCCTGAAGCCAGACGGGTAAATCAGCATGGGAGTGGAAACCTGAGTCCAGCCAGAGCAGCAGAACCTGGCTGGGCCAGTTGAAATACATGTACTGTAGGGAGTGTTGTTTCTTACCTTGCAGTTCTGGTGAGTCCTTATGGTTTAAATGGTACACTCACGGGCCAGTCATACAAGATGTCAGACCCAGCAACTCGCAAATTGATGGAGGAATGGCAGTATTTTTACCCTATGGTGCTGAAGAAGAAGGAAGGGATGAAAGAGGAAGAAGAGTTGGGATATGACAACGATTTCCCTGTGGCAGTTGAAGTCATTGTTGGTAAGTTTCAGTATTCTGCCTGAAGGATTATTTTCTTCCACAGGATTAAAAAAAAAAAAAATCTAATTAATCAGAAACAGCCATTATAATTTTCCTATCTCCTCTTGTAGCTCTCTTGACACTGGAACATCTGACTAGTTATCTTGCCTCAAGCTTCTCTACTCCCTGTATCCCACATGCTATTATTCACAGTATCAAGCTGCTTGTTTCAGCTCTGTACTGGTTATAATGGGTTAGGTGTATATTAGTATGTTAAATTCCTTAGCTCTTTATATTTCTGATAATAAATTTTGTCTCATTGACATTGAGAACAAGCTGAAGTAGCTGGAGCTGCTGGATGTTATCATGTGTGTTTAAGACTTTTGTTTTTCCATCTATTTGTAGGTGGCGTAAGGATGGTATATCCTTCAGCCTTTGTTCTCATCTCCCAGAGTGACATCCCCATGTCACAGAATGCTGCCAATACTGGAGGCCATATAAATGTGGGACAGCAGGGGCTCGGAAGCGTGAAGGATCCTGCTAGTACCTGTGGGATGCCACTCACTCCACCCACTTCTCCAGAGCAGGCCGTTATGGGTAAGCTGTGAGCTTAGGAGGCTGGGGTCAGCCTTTCATTTTTGCATAGCATAAGTGAGGATGAGTAGGTGAACAGCAGCAGATTAAAGACAGGAATAGACTGAAAGTTAGGAGAGGACTTCTTCTGTAAGTACATTACCACCACAGTAAAAAGTTCTTTCTTATGTTTAAATAGAGTTTCCTGTATTTCAATTTATGCCCATCACCTCTTACCTTTTCAGTGGATCCCGCTGGTTATACCCTCTCTATTCTCCCTGTCAGGTGTTTGTACACATTGATAAGATTCCTCCCCCAGCTTTCTCAGCCTCTCCTTGTAACCTTTATTAATAATAATTTCACAAGCACCAGCATGTTTTATGCTTTGCAAATGACTGTTACTTGGAATGGAGTTCTCAGTTCACAGCAGATTCTCTGACTTGAGTCACATTAGCAAAATCATTAGACACCACTCACCACTGGGCAACCTTCTTCTGCTTGAACTTGTACTTTTTTTTGAACTTGTTGATTAGTGCTAACCAAATTTGATAGAGCAGAGGAAGTGTTGAAGACATGAAGTTCCTACATGTTTCTGTGATACTGTGGAGCCAGATGGGGATAAAGAATCCTTGTTACATCCTCACTGAGGTCTAAGGAGCTACCAAGTAGCCTAGCCTTTATTAGAGAGTTCTGGTGCATCAAGAAGATCAACCTTGATGCAAAGCCAAAGAAAACTAATCATCATGGGCTTCATTACCATTGGAAGTACCTGTCTGGATTCACCTGTCCATGAACAGTGCCTGTATATAAAGACAATCAAAGTATTCAGTATTTACTGCTAATAATATAGAATGTGAGATTTAAGTTCTTTGAATAGTGTTTTTCAAGGCAATTGATAGTTAAAATAAGTGTAAAGCTTACTATTAATTAACTGAATTAAGACAATTGACTTCTAAATAACAATCTCTTTTGAAGTATTGAGGCATATTTTAATGTGCTATTGTTTTTTTAAATTTTTCAGATCCATATTACTTGTATAATATCATAAGAGGATTCTATTTTAGAATATTTATAAACTATTAGTATCTAAAAAGTGTTCATATTGTCCAATGTGCCAGTGACAGCTTGGTCTCTGCTGTTTTTTGAGGGCAATATGAAGTTGTATCAGAGGGGCTCCTCTGCAGCCATCAATGTAAGGATTCCTTTATATTATATCAGACACCATTTTAAAAGACCTTGAAGAATTGGAGAAATTGAATGGCAAAACATGTCACGCAGTTCAGAATCACTAAATGGCATACATAAACTGGATTAGTCTGGGGCACATGAATAATGCTTCAGTTCTGCCCCATACTAGTAAAATGTGGTGGTAATACCATGTCCAGTTTTAAACACTTAAAGATGTGGACAAATTGGATGGAGTCCAGAGAAGTGCAGTGAGAATGATTATAGGTTTTGCAAACAGGACCTACAGGAAAAGATGGAAAGAATTGAGGTTGTTTAGTCTAGAGAAGAGAAATTTGAAGGAGAGACAGTGTAACAGTCTTCAGAGACATAAAAGGACAAAAGGAATCATCCTTTCTCTGCAACCAATATGTAATGAACCTAAACTGGAGCAAAGCAAGACAAAAGGAATCATCCTTTCTCTGCAACCAGTATGTAATGAACTGGAGCAAAGCAGAACTAGGTTAAACATGAGGAAAAACTTTCTCTGAGGAAAGATAATGAAGTGTTAGAATAAACTGGCTGGTGGAAAGCTACAGAAGTGCCATTAGCAGAGAGGAGGGTGGGTTGTTGGGGTTTTGAAGGGTTTTGTTGGGGAGTTTGATCATTTTTAAAGAACAGGTTAGTCACATACGTTGATGCAGCTTTGAATAAGGGGATGGACTAGATAATCTCTTCAGGTCTCTTTCAACCACATTTTCAATGATTGTGTCTAAAGTATGTGAGGGAACAAATCACTACTGAAACTAGGGAGTGGCATTTTTCATGTGTAGAAACAGTCTGTGAAGTGACCTCTGGTGAGGGGTTGGTTGTGTCCTCCAGTATTTATACCATTATATGACATAGCTACTTGTGTGCGTTCCAGTATTGATTTTCATGGCTAAAAATTAGTGTCAGTGCATGAGAACAAAATGCTTTTGCCTGCTGTAAACTTCTGTTTCATGTTAAGCCATGTGTTGCTGTACTGCATAGAATAAAAATACGACAGAATTTTGGAAAACAATAATTAATGCACTCAAATGTAACTTGCAAGCTCTGGTAGCTCCTTGGTTGTCCTCTCATACCTCCTATCCTTCCCTTTTCATCATACTTTTTTTTTTTTCCAGGCAGTTGTAACTGTCCTGGATCATCTGTCAAGTTCACAATGTTGTAGAACATCTGAAAGCCAGTGAAATAAATTGCTAAAGCCACAAGCCTCAGTATGTCTGGGGTTTTATGGGTTTGACTGCCTCTTTTTTTTTTTTTTTTATATTAGAATTCTTTACAAAAAGAGAATCAGGGAAGGTCTAACTGGAGGGAAAAAAAAAATGTAAGCATGAAGAATCAAAAAAGTACAGAGTTATGCAGCTTGTGCACAATTTGAAAAGTTGTGTTTTGAAAGTCACCTAATAGGAACCAGCAGCATTACCTTGTTAGAGGCAGTGATGTAGAGCAGTGAATCCTTTCAGCGTTTCATTCTTAAGGCTTCTTAAATTGCGTCAGGCAGAGGACGAAGTGTTCTGTACACTGATTTGACCTTGTTAAAATGCGGCATATCCTTCCTTACTTTGCCATCCAGAGCAGAGTAGGGTTACTCAGCCACAGGGAAATGAACCTGCAGCTCCCTCTACTGCTCTACATTGGCTTTGTAAAGATGACTCTTGGGTTTCAGGTCTCTAAACCGAAACCATATTTCATAGCAGGAAAAGAAACATCTGCTTATACAATAGCTGGTAAAGTTTCTGCATCACAGACAGAAAGAAATGAAGTGCAGAATGTAAATCAGAGTTTTCAGGCTATTAACACGTTGAAGTAATAACTTCATGTGTTATCTCTCTGATAATCATACAGTATGAGAACCTCATATTATGTTAATAGTATATACTAATGATCAACTGCTGAATGATTTCTGTAGTAGCACACATCTCAACTGTAAGATTTTACCAAAGCAAGTTCAGATTCTGATAATTCAAGCATATTATAAAGAAACACCATCACACTAATCCGTTCATTTCTTCTTATCTTGAGTATAAAGAAATTATTTTTTCTTTGAAATAGGCTACATAATGTATTGGTTTTCTTAATAGATACTTTTAGAATTATCCCTATTATCATAAACTTAGTCTTTAAAGCAACTCACCAAAGACTATATAAATTAGAATCATAGAGTGGTTAGGGTTGGATGGCAACTTAAAGACCACCCAGTGTCCCTGGGCAGGGACACCTCCCACCACACCAGGTTGCTCCAAGCCCCCTCCAACCTGCCCTTGAACCCCTCCAGGGATGGGGCAGCCACAGCTTCTCTGGGCAACCTGGGCCAGGCTCTCACCACCCTCACAGTAAAGAATTTATTCCTGAGATATCATCTCAATGTACCTCCCCTCTTTCAGTTTAAAACCCTTCCCCCTCATCCCATCACTACACTCCCTGATGAAGAGTCCCTCCCCAGCTCTCCTGTAGCCCCCTTCACGTACTGGAAGGCTGCTATAACGTCACCCCAGAGCCTTCTCTTCTCCAGGCTGCACAACCCCAACTCTCTGTGCCTGTCTTCCTCAGAGAGGTACTCCAGCCCTCTGATCATTTTTGTGACTTTTTTCCAAGTTTAACATCCAAGATAATTGGGAAAGAACCTGTATCTGCACTATTTCATAGTAATCCAGTCCAAGGTTGTAGGGGGCTATCTAAACTCCCCCCATTTCAGCAGCAGAGTGTATTATCTCGTATCTCACGTGAGGTGTGGTACTAGCACAACTGTATTGTGCACGTACCCAGTATAACCCCATGGGGTCTTTGTTACCCCAAAAGCAAGTGTTGCTTTGAAATGTAGTTTTTTTCAGCCTTTGTAATGGTGCTTTAAGCATTTTCTAGTGAATGTGAACATCTGTGTAGTCAGCAGCCTTGTAAGAGCAAAAGTGTCAAATGTGAATATTAAGAACAGCTGTAAAATTAATGCTTCATTTACATTGCAGGAGAAAGTGGATGCTCTCAGAGCAGCGTCAGCCATTCAGCTGTACAGGAGGGGACAGTCAGTGTGCACAGTCCAAAGAAATCAGGCAAGATTACTCCAAAATTTCACAATCATATGGTTCACCGTGTCTGGAAGGAATGCATTCTCAACAGGTCACAGTCCAAGTAAGGCAGCAGTCCTGATGGTTTTGTTTATTAATAACACATAATATATAGTTAAAATTGTAACAGCTTTGCCTTAGATAATGTTATTCCTCAGAGAATTCTTTTGCCACTAATCAAAGATAATGATGCAGAACAGCATTATCAAAGAGAATTTGTTACTGTGTTCAGCTGAAAACTCCTCGTACTTAGCATTGTATTTGCAGTTGTGTATCTTAATTGTGACAGTCTCTGGGGTTACAAATCTATAATACGTGCCTTCAGCTAGATGCTTTTATATTTATTGATTGCAATTTCTAGCTCCAGTTGCAATTATGAGACTGAAAGTGGTGTGACTGGAGAAAAAATAGTATGTATTTGATATTTAGAACTCTAGGGGTAATATGTGTAAAGCATTACATTACATGTGTTGGACTAAAATGCCAGTCAACAAGGATATAGTATATTAATACTGTTAGTGTCATAGGCCTTTATTATTGGCGATTTAAAGTGTATTCACGGCATGGTGTGCCCTGAAGTCTTTATTTTGCACTATTTCCATGCAATTCTCTCATTGGAAATGTCAGAAGATTTTCCAGATTAAGTTTAAATTGCTTGCCCCTTCCTTCTTGTGCTCAAAATCCAGAGTGAGCTTTCTGATGGAGAGCTGGTACCACCCTCCCATATAAATCAAAGTAGAAGTTTTAAGGATTAGTAGAAGGAACTACTGTTAAAAATATAATTCTATTTCAAAGGTGAAGTAGAAGGAAGTAATTTCTTTGAGGGGAACATATGTGAACTTGTGCATATGCATTTTAAATATTTTGTTTTACAAAAGGCGATCACTACTAAAGTAATCTTACCTTCTTCAGGAGGAATCAAATTACAACTGCGAATTTGGAAGAGGAAGTTCCTAACAATACTGTTTCTTGGGATTTTGTGGATCCAGTCCAAAGAGTCAGTTGTTCTTGTTCCAGGTGAGCTTTGTAGAGAGTTAAGCATTTATCATGTCGGAAGAGCCCTGTCTAATTCAGACAGGTGCACGTACAAAAGGGAGTTATGTTTTAACTGCGAGAAGAGGAAACTGTAATCTCAAAACTGTGATCATCACTCACATTCAGGTGATTTATATGCACCTCATATCATTGTCACTTGGAGTAGTCAACTGGAGTGGAAAAATGAGCCTGGATGGGAGAATGGGGGCTAGAATCACTCAAACATTTCTCCTTCATAATGAACTCATCCTTCAGGCTTTTCAGAGATGTGAGCTTTACAGTTTGGTAAGACTTATGATGAAGAGGGACAGAAGCTGCCTAAATTTCAGAGCATCCTGATGGAGGGGTAGTGCTATTGTTCCTGTTTGGAGAAAGACAAAAAATATCCCTAAGAAACACTTTACTCCATGTACCTCTAGTGAATCTGCCATATCTATATCCCACACAAAAAACACCCGAGAGAACATAAAACCTTTGCAGCATGGTCATCTGCTGTCAACCAATCCACAAAAAATCACAGCTCACTTACACAAACACTTGAAGAGTTTATTAAATTAATGTTACAGGGCTAGAAAAAAAAAACAGTTTCCAGTGAAATAGTCCGGTGAAATGGCTTCTACTGAAATTTTTAAATTCTAAGATCACAATTTATTTATAAGATAGGTAAAGATGCTTTTGCGACCTAAAGAAGTTATTCCTTAAGTATGCACAGGTATAAATGTCATTCATGTGATCTAACAGAAGTGCTGATTGTGCTATGCTGACCCCTTTGGTATATTTTTTTTTTTTTTTTTTTTATTCTGTCTTGTCTCCCCCTGTCCCTCCCCAGCTGCAATAAGGGTCTTTGTCAACAGGCAGTGATGCAGCTGAAACGATTCTCTGCTTTTTGCTCTTGTTGAGGCACAACTGGTTTTCTTTTTTCTTCTTTATTTTTCTTCAACAGTGAAAATAATGCCGCTGTTAATAATCGTAAAATTCATATGTTGTCTAACCAAATCCTTAAATGTGTTACCTGCCACAGCAGTCTCTGCAGAGCTTTCACTGTAGACATGCCTGTACAGAGAAATGTAGGAAGGTAGCCTTCTCACAGTCTCTGAAGGGTTGTCAATTAGAAATTTCCATTGTCCAAAACTGAATGAAGCGAGATTGTGTCCTTGTACCTTTTGTGATTGACTTCTCCTGAAGCCAGTGGTTCTTTGTGTATTTAGAAGGAGAGATAAAGGGGTGCAGAAGAATTGTGCATCATGCAGAAGGCAGAGTGCTCAACCTGGAGACTCTGTGCTGTGTCCAAAGTGAAAGTGTTGCTCTTCTGCAGCCTTGCTATTCACCCCAATTGTATGTTGCTTGTATGTGTATACTCAAAACGTGGAACAGATGTGTGCTTTTTCAGGATGCCAAGTGTTTCCTGTGGAAACCTGAGGTCCAGCCTCGCCTGGGAAGTGTAAGGAATCAATGCTGGACAATGGAAACCTGAATCTGGGGATAGGTTGAGCTGCATTTAAACTTCACACTGTCTTAATAGCTCCAGTGATACCTACAGCATACTGCAGTGAGGAAAGACAGCAACTGGGAAATTAAAACATTAGCCTTAAAATGAAGGCAGTACCTGATTTCAAATGGCAATAAAAATGTTCTATATAGCTGCAGAAACCAGACAGCTACTGTCATAAAGATACTGTTTTAGTCATTACTGTGCCCATTCTACATATTGTATAAATGAGAGTATGAATGCTAAGATATGGTCTTAAATATGGAGTCTTAAAGGGTTGTCTGGTGTTTGCCATCAAATTCGATCTTCTATAGACCCAGCTTCGTGTGTAGCACAACAGACTGTCTGAAATAATTTTCTGCGGTCAGTTAAAATACTGTGAATGATGGAGAATTAAGTCAATGAAATGTTACAAGAACATGCTTAAGGCAAATCTTTGGTTACGAGGGCATTAGCTCCACATTATGGGTGATTGCAGCTAAAGGCCATCTGCTGCGGCAGAGAATTTGCAACGTGGCCTGGTAACAGCCAAGCCCACAAAGAAAGCCAGGACAATATCACACAGTGTGGATGTTACAGCAGAAAGATGTAGCAAGGACAAGAAGTTGTATTTGTGCCATTTGACAGCCACTGTGTGCTATAAAACTTGGATGTTTTCATAGCTAAGTCATAAAAACAGAATTGATTTTCTTCAATCTAGTAGTCCACTTTATTTGTGGTAATGTGATTTATCTTTGTGCGTAAAAAACATATTATATGTTTTGAAATGTTTTGTTGCTGGCCTAGATATTGTTTGTTATAAACAAAAATAGGGGTAGAGTGATTTATTTTGAAATGGTATTTAACTTTAAACAGGTATAAATATTAAGCACAATACGTCTTTCAATTTCTGCTTAGCTTTAAAAAGCCAACCAAACAACTAAACAAAACCCCCCAACAACAAAACAACAAAAAAGCCAATAAAAATATGGACAGAGTTAGATGTCCCTGTTGTAACATCCTTGGGCACCATCAGGTACATGATGAAAATACCCTTTAGCTCAAAATACTGAAATTCAGTCCTATGCTTCCCAGTCTCAAAGGTACTGGATACAAATTGAAAAAAGCCATGTTAAAATATGAAGCCAGTAATAAGTTTGCATGTTACCGCATTTTTTTGTTTTGAATATTTTAAAATATTTTTTCATGCTGTCTTCATCAGTTGTAGTTGCTTTTTTCTTTCATTTTTTTTTTCCTTTTTTCTGTTTGTTTATTTTGGTTTTAGACTAGAGTTGTACTTATTTTTCCTTCCCTGATATGGAGGAGGAAACTGCCATGAAAGCATCCTGCCACATACTGCATCTGTGAGCACAACTAAACCAAATGTGATCTGTATCTTTTGTAACGGATGCCGAAGAGTGTGGATGCGCGAGCAGTGGTGTAGTTCCACAGAGGTCATTTCATTTGAAAAGCTATCTTTCATTAGGGTAACGAAAACAGCAATAGCTTGGATTGTTTTGTTATATTACCTTCCACCTGAGCAGTGCTAAGCCATTATAAACATTAAATCTTTCCTTTGAATGCGATTTTCTGGAGACTGTCGCTTTCCATTTTGTAGGTCAGAGAAACTGCAGCCATATGGGCTTGAAGGACCTGGTCCAGATCAGAATCTGTCCAAAGATCAGGACTAGCCATAAGATTTCTCAATGCTGTTCTTTACGGGCTTTTTTTCCCCGCCCCCTGTTAGATCAGATAACTGTGTAAACCCTGCAGTGACTTGTTTCTGCCTCTGCTTTCAGGCACAAGGTTTTCAAACAGCGCTGTGCTGCTGGCTCCAGCCGTCCCCCGACGATAAGTCAGCCCGGATTCAGCGTGGGGACATCATCATCTTCATCGTGTCCACCTCCCGCCTCTTCAAAGCACAAAACAACAGAGAGACAGGAAAAAGGAGATAAACTGCAAAAAAGGCCTCTGATGCCATTTCACCACCGGCCCTCTGTGACTGAAGAGCTGTGCATGGAGCAGGACACATCAGGGCAGAAACTGGGCTTAGCGGGAATGGAGCCCTCTTTGGAAGTCCCTAATTCCAGAAAATACGAGAAGCCGCTCTCTATACCTGCTAGAAATCCAAGCAAGCAAATGAATATGAATCCTATGGATTCACCCCATTCCCCTACTTCCCCTCTGCCTCCCACCCTTAGCCCCCAGCCAAGAGGCCAGGAAGCGGAGAACCTGGACCCCCCTTCAGTACCCGTAAACCCAGCACTCTATGGCACTGGGCTGGAGCTTCAGCCGCTGCCCAGCTTAGATGACAGGACAGTCCTTGTTGGACCCAGGTTACCTCTGATGGCAGAGGTGAGTGAGACAGCATTATACTGCGGGATAATCCAGACCAACGAGTCAGTAGACATGTGGAAGACCTACAGTGTCCCATCAAGTGACGATCCCGAGTTCAGGCCGCCAGATCTTCCGTGTGAGAGGTATGACACCAAGATGGAAGTCAGCTCGGATAGCACCCCGCTGAAAAGGTAGGAATGCAAACTCATCCAAGTGGTGGTTTTTATTAAATTATAAGCCTGACCAGACTCTGCTTTCAGTTGAAAATGAAAAAAGGAGAAGGTTTCACTGTAACATCAAAGGTGATTTATGCTGGAGATAACGTTAAATACTTATATAGAAATGTGCTATGTACTATGTGCAATGTACTATGCCTTATTATTTTCATATCTGGCTGCCTGTTGGACGTTATAAGATGTTCTGTAACCTATATCACAGTAATTTGAGGAAACATAAGAGTTTTATTAGGCTTATGTCTTTTGATCATTTAAAAAGAGAAAATCTGTGTTTAGTGATGCAGCCTTCCAGCTACAGAAATGCTTGATTTTGAGTGAAGTTATCTTCAGTGTGGTTTGTCCAGTTGTGTGGGTGCAAAACTGTACAATTGTACTGTACCGTACCATGCTTGCTGTGAGTAGTTGCTGATACTACATTATGGAATAATACTGCTTTTCTGTAAACACACTGTCAGGTCTTTGAAATTGCTGGAAGCTTTACTGTTAACTTCAATTTCTGTAAAACTGAAACTGAAAACTCTTAACGATCTCTCTGGTCTGTACACAGAAGAGAACAAATGCTAATATCTGGTATATGTTACTTAGAAAAACTACGTTTAACATACAGTGTCTTTCTCAGTGAAGAACATGAACGACCTAAATTTTGAGAGCAAATGCTAATATCTGGTATATGTTACTTAGAAAAACTACGTTTAACATACAGTGTCTTTCTCAGTCAAGAACATGAACGACCTAAATTTTAATGAATTTTTAGCTCTTTTTTTTTTTTTAAACATGGGTTTTCTTTTATGCAAAGTTATTTATTTATTTAACTTCAGCGTGAGAACTTGAATTAATTTCATGCTAGCCTAAAAATTACTTTTGCATTCTGACAATGCATAGAAAGAATGTACCAAAGAGAGCAGCTAATGGATAAGCTAAAATGAATTGAGGAAGAATTTTTGAGTTATGACAACATTGATTTTGGTAATTACAATGGAGTTTGCTAGGCTGAAAAGGTTGTGTGTTCTTCAAAGCGTTTTGATTTATACAGTGATAAGATCAATTCTTTTTTCATTGTCCCAAAGTAGTTGTTAATACAGTAAGATGTTTAACACTAAATGTAGGCAAATGCATCCTTTATTTGTGGAAAATGCATTCCTGCTAGATGGAGGATGGAGTGAGACATGGGCTGTATTTGTGTGTGACAGCTACAGAGCTGAAGAGCTGTTATTTTTCATTGCTGTAAAAGGTATGTTTGTTGTGTTTCATGATGGCTTTGTTTGCTCTGTTTATTTCCACTTGCAGGCTCTTAGCACAACCTAATAAACGGTTTAAAATTTTGGAAGAGCAGAAGCCAGTGCAGACACTGAACTTTCTTGACCCCCTGCCTCTAATACAACAGCCTGGAGAAGGCCTGGGAGACGCTAGTGACCCTTACACTTTTGAAGATGGTGATATCAAGTACAGCTTCACTGGCAATAAAAAATGCAAACTTGGGGCTGAGAAAGATCCTTTGAAAAAGAACAAGGTAACATGTGAATCCGTGTCTTTTGTTGTTAATGTTCTCATTGGATTTATTTCATTTCATTGTGGCAATTTTGAACTGGTATTTGCAGGCGTCCCTCTGAACCTGTTTGTATATGAAAACACTGCTGTTAAAAGGAATACTTCCCATTTATTATTTCTTCAGCTTGACCAGCTGCAGGTTCCAGATTTAAGCTAAGAAATAAAATACTTTGAGCCACATACTCACTTGTAGAGATGAAAGAATTTGCTGGGCTTTTTTTCCTTTCTTGCTTGCTTCAGCTTGACATATCACCTCGCTGCAAAGCTCAGATCTCTCCAGTCCAAGCTTATTTTTTTTCCCTTGGGCAAAATTAGTGCAGCCTTCTGCTCAGAGGATTTGTGTCAGGGACCTACATCGGTTTGAACATTTCATTAGAGGTGTTCTTCCATATGTAAATGAAACATCACCATTCTTTGGTCTAGAGGTGTTCTTCCATATGTAAATGAAACAATTTGATCACCATTCTTTGGTTATCACTTGCCCTGTGTGCATGGTGCTTCTTATGTATCTTACCCATTACGGAGCTGTTTCATTGCCTGGCTGCTCACTCATTGCTCTTGTGCAGGTAGCCAGCACTCTTAAAATTCTAGAAAATGTGTATTCTGGACTAGTTGAAGTGGCTAATTATCTGTACTGGCATTTAATCCAGAGGCCTGAGTTTGGCTTGACATAGGAAAACGGTTGTTCTTACAGAGCTTAAATTAATATCCATTTAAAACTCTTGGATTTTTTTGTATAGTCAGAAGATGGAATTGGTACCAAGGAAATCCCCACAACGGGTCATTCCACACCAGTTTCTGATGGAAAGGATGCCATGTCTATTTTCAGTTCTGCTCCTAAGACTGGTGAGTAAAAGTTCTTTAATGTGCTCTGCAAAGCAAAAATACTCAGTTATGCAGTAAAATCTGAAAGGAAGAATGACATACTGAACATTTTACTGTCTTCTGAGGGCTATAGACAAACAGCTCCTGAGATGGAAAAAACTTGGTTCTGCTTGTCCTTTTTATAATAATGTAATTATTTATTCTTTTTAGAATATTAAATTTGAATAGAAGCTGCCTTCATTCTTTCCTGATTGATGTGCTTGCTTAAAACTTCACTGCAGGGCTATTTCTAGGTTACATCATAGAAAAGGGTCCTCGGTGATTCTTGCTTGTCCCCTGTTTAGAGAAGTAAAACTGAAAAAAGGCAATTTTGTACTTAACTTTCCTCCCATTTTTCATGTGTTTTTCCCTTTCTTTTCAATCCAGATACCCGGCAGGACAATGCTGCAGGCCGAGTAGGCTCTGGTAGCCTCACACAGGTGACGGATCTGGCTCCATCACTTCATGACCTGGATAATATCTTTGACAATTCAGATGAAGATGAGCTTGGTGTAAGTCTTTGTAGGACTGAATGTTCTGTAGACTTGAACTGTGGCCAAAGAAAAAGGGGAGGAGGATGGAATCCTAGTGGGGAACAATTATCCCTAATAGACAGGAGAGAGAGTTTCCAGGTAGTCAGGCTTTGGATTTAAACTAGGAAGAATTGCTGGCAGAGAAGTGTCCTTTCAGGAGATCATCACTGTATAATTCAGGAATATTAGGAGATCACTTGGGTAACATCAAAGCCTGTGTTTGAGAGTTTTTTGGTCCTCAGGGGAACGTGTACACAACTAACTTGCTGACTCAGTCATCGTATAGCCAGGCTATAAGAAATGGTAAATCCATAGGTAAAGCAATGTAGTTGCTTTAGAAATGCATTAACCTGCTTTCATGCCCTTAGCTTTTATCAGTGGTTTGTGTTTGTTTGAGAGTTATGGAAAAGATCCTGGTTTCATTAAGTGGTGATTTGTTCTTTTACCTTGTCTGAGAAGCTGCCCAAGGAAAAATAAAATCAGCTTACTGAATTCCAGTAATTCTCTGAAGTGTGTTTCCTTCTATTCCTGCAAGTGGTTTATTTCACTGCAAAGAGGAATAGTTGCTGAACATTAAGAAATACAAAAGGAAAAGCAGATTTACGTCAGTTACCAGGAAAAAAAAATCAAGACACATAGAAGGCCAAAGATTTGAATAATTACTATTTTTAAGCTTAATATAATATAGCCATAATGATGCAAAAGGAGATCCTAAACTGGCTGATAAAGGTAATAGCATTTAGAAGTCTGCCGTGTGGTTATTGGGAGTACTTTTCAAGTGCACCCATTTATTTACAAATTCTCTCTATTCTGTGGTTCCACACGAACTGCACTTAAGGTGTCACAGTTAATATGCAAATCTACTAGAAGACTGTTCCTGTCAAAATAAAAAATACCTTTTTCTGTGAAGTTTGCCTGAACAGACCTAATGTTCTTCCCATCTTAAAACTTGCACGGGTTGAGCTGCCCCCTGTGGTAGCCTGTTTATGGCATTCTTACTCTGTGGCATATTTTTATTATCATCTTAGAGTAGTCCAAACATGGAAGCAAGTAGAGTACTGACATTAATTTCAAGCTCAGTGTTTGTGATAACACTGCCAATATAATTTGTGTGTATACAGATACATATGCTATGCTTATATATATGTATCTATATATTGGGGGTGGGGGGTGGGTAGTGTATAGACAGGCAAGCATTTCAGAGGCTTTGTTTTGTTTTAGTGTTGAGAGAGAGGAAAAAGAAATCCAACCTCATTGGGGGGAGTGGATGGGAGAGTAGAAAAGTAAGCTTTTTTCTTTCTTGTGAAATCGCATCCAGAGAGTTTCCAGAATTATTAATACCTTATGAACCCTAATATTTTGTATATTTTTCTTAAAATGCTATGTGATTATTCTGCTTTTAGGCTGTATCACCTGCTCTTCGGTCATCAAAAATGCCCACAGTAGGGTCTGAGGAACGCCCTGTAGGGAAGGATGGTAGAACAGCGGTACCTTACCCACCAAGTAAGTAGCAACAACTGATTACCACTTTGCTGTCATTTACAATCTCTTTATGTAGCTCCCAGACTGCCTTTTTGCAGCAGGCTTATCATGTCACTCTTTCAGAACTAAGAGGTAGTGTGCTTATTTTGTTTTGTAATTACCACATGCCAATATTAGAAGAGGATAAGCAGATTTTAATGAAAACAGTGGATGGTAATATAGACATGTATTTTTAATGTGCCTACTGAGATTTGAGATGCTCTTCTTTTGACATTATTGTCTATATTGGAAGTATGGGAGGGATTTGTTGCAAATCTTCGTTTAGAAGCTATCCCCTCTATTCTCAGTTCAGTATTTAGTCTCAGTTAGTCACTAACACCATTACCATACCCCTCTTAAGTATAAATTACTCTTCTTTTTAAACAATTCAAAGAATCTAAAGCTGTGATTTACCAATTGGCCATTACGGCACAAGTTGT
The DNA here is from genome assembly GCF_001431845.1 of Calidris pugnax. Classification (NCBI taxonomy): domain Eukaryota; kingdom Metazoa; phylum Chordata; class Aves; order Charadriiformes; family Scolopacidae; genus Calidris; species Calidris pugnax. The sequence continues at coordinate 10,984,605 of NW_015090783.1, read as the reverse complement.
CTTGGAAGAAAATTGCATTCAGCATTTGACAAATTCAAACTAAAATCACCTTCAGGCAGGGTTTAATCTAGATGTGGAAATGCATGATTAGAATCGAAGAGCTGGGTTCTAACTGAAGACACATCGGAGGCACAACACATGTACAAGGCAGGCTATAGGAGTGCAGGAAACTTAGCAATTAAATTTCATATGCTGAAAATGTGTGAAATGCAAATTAAAACAATAGGGCTTTTTTTGTAAGGACTGTGCAAACAGCTGTTGAGAGTGGCAGCTTTTACTCACTGAGATATATGGCCTTTCAGTGTATTTCTTGCACCTGAAAGGAGGGTGTAGCGGGGGGGGGTCGGTCTCTTCTCCCAAGTGGTAAGCGATAGCATGAGAGAAAATGGCCTCTAGTTGTGCCAGGGGAGGTTTAGGGTGGATATTAGGAAAAATTTCTTCACCAAAAGGATTGTCAAGCACTGGAACAGGCTGCTGGTGGAGACACCATCCCTGAGGGTGTTTAAAATCCGGCCAGACATGGTGCTGAGGGACATGGCTTGGTGCTAACCTGGCAGTGCTGGGTTAATGGTTGGACTCAATGATCTTAAAGGTCTTTTCCAACCTAAATGGTTCTGTGATTCTATTTATATAGGTGGCATTTCTGTTGAGATGAAAGAGAAATGTGTGTATGTATGTGTGAGAGGAAGAAGGTGAGAATTTTTGGTGTAATACTAACCAATCAAATTATGAATTACAAATTACTTAGTGGTGAGGAGGAAGAATGTTTGATTTTTGTGGCCGCTAGAAATCAAATCTCTCTGCAAATCATTCTTTAATGCCTTCTCATTAACTTTAGCTGGTAATGAGAACAAATTGAGGAGAAGAAGAAAAACAGTCTGAAGGAGATGAGTCAGAGTTTTATGGACCCATAAAAGCCGTGCTGATTTACTCAAATGTAGAAGTCTGAAGTATACAGAGATTGGATTTTGACAGGTTTAGTTGATCCATAGCTTTTTAAAATATGCAAAGCTTTTTCAAGCATGACACACATGAAAATGAATAATGATAGTTAGCCTGTTGCTGTAGGGTTGGGGGATTTTTTGTAATTAAACTTTTTTATGAATCTGCAGTGCAGAATTTTGCTAACTGGAGTGAGCTTGAGTGTGAGAAAATGATATACTCTAGAGCAGTGTGAAATAAGTTAGATAGATACACTCCACTTCTGTTTTGTAGCTGTCCCCTTGGCACCAGCTGTCGAGGCATAACTGTATCTGCAGGGAACTGCAATGCCTTGTACATCATCATAAAGTCCCACTGACCACATATCATTTTAACCGTGTCCTTCCCGTCCTCCTTTCTCCCATTTCTAAAGCCTGCTTCTCTTTCTTGAAGGACAGAGGCAGTAGCTAATCCAGCTGGCATTCTGAAGATTGTATTTCATACTAGCATTGGGTGGAAAATAGTTCTTTCTGTTCTACTGAACCAGTTTTCAACATTACTTTGTCATACATCAGGACAAGACTAAGGCCTTTTAAATTCCAAGACTGAGAATGGGAAAAAAACCCACACACAAACAAACAGATCCCCAAAACAACTGAGTGGGAATAACTCATAGCCTGGTGGCAGAGCCCTGGCAGAGGCTGCCCAGGGAGGTGGTGGAGTCTCCTTCTCTGGAGACATTCAAACCCCCCCTGGACACATTCCTGTGGGACCTGCTCTGGGTGAGCCTGCTCTGGCAGGGGGTTGGACTGGACGATCTCCAGAGGTCCCTTCCAACCCCATAGAGTTCTGTGATTATTTACTGTGCTGCTCCAGGTTCTGAAAGGCTTTGGGTTCAGTTCTGACTGTTATTATCAACAGAACTCCATTTTGAGAGGACTTCACCTAATTCTGTGATTACTTACTGTGCTGCTCCAGGTTCTGAAAGGCTTTGGGTTCAGTTCTGACTGTTATTAGCAACAGAACTCCATTTTGAGTTGATTCCCTTTGTCTAAAGAATTAAACAGACTGGCTGCCTTGTTCTGTGCACCAAAGCATGAAATTCAGGTTTTGGCTCCGTTAAGAGATAGTTGGAGACACATCCTGAGGCTGCAGCATCCTACAAAAATATATTGTTAGTGTATGTATGTATGTGTATATATATATATGCAATATATAGAATTTTAATTCCATTACTTACATCTGTCTTTTTCAGTTTGTTTTTGAGAGTAGTACTATGTTTCACCAGTTTGGATTTCTATAATGCAGTGTTTATGAATTTTCCATAATATTTATTTTGAGTTGATTCCCTTTGTCTAAAGAATTAAACAGACTGGCTGCCTTGTTCTGTGCACCAAAGCATGAAATTCAGGTTTTGGCTCCGTTAAGAGATAGTTGGAGACACATCCTGAGGCTGCAGCATCCTACAAAAATATATTGTTAGTGTATGTATGTATGTGTATATATATATATGCAATATATAGAATTTTAATTCCATTACTTACATCTGTCTTTTTCAGTTCGTTTTTGAGTAGTACTATGTTTCACCAGTTTGGATTTCTATAATGCAGTGTTTACCAGTCAGAAACCCATCTCTATTTATTTATGAATTTTCCATAATATTTAGGTTGCAAAAGCGATTGAATACAAATTTGTCCGTGTGTCCTGTTAGCTCATGTTGGATGCATGTATAGGAATGGAAATGGAATTGGGCATTCTGTCAGAAAAAGTAAAGAAGTATTTAAGTAGACAAGCCTATGGGAATTTATCCTTCTCTAATTTGAGTATTTTAATGGTGAATTCACCAGAGTGATGGTTATGTCCAGAGAATATCTGTCCTAATTCAAGCCAGGAAAAGATAGCATACTTTGTGATTTTTAGGCAGAATAAATATGGAAGCTGGGAGCTGAAAGTAGAAAGAATGTAGCTGGGTAGAAAACGCAAGACTTTTTTTTTTTTATTATTTCATTGCATTATGCTTTTTTAAGCATTTCTGTTGGGGTTTTTTTCTTTGTTTTGCTTAAAGAAGAAAAATATACGATGGATGATTACATTACGTTCATTTACTGAGAAGTAATTTCGGGATTTTCCTGCCTTTCCTGCCTTAATGTCTTGCGATGCAAAACTATTATTATTATAATAATTTTGTGGCTTCCTCTGGCACTTGTCACCCTTGGATGCCTGACAGGCTGATTCTTCAGCAAAATCACCCATGTTTGTGTTCGCAACAGTAGCCTGCCTTCTCTGCAGGGGTTGTGTCCTAGGGCCCACATGAGACCCCAGTGACTGTTTGGCAGTGGAAAAATGCAGCTAAGTGCATGCTAATTCCAAAAGCCTCCCGTTTTAGGGCTCGGTATCAGCTCTAAAAAAGGGAAGAAAGTCTTCTGTGTCTCCTTAGTAACAGTTGCTGGGGGGAGCTTTGCATTAATGTCAATTAATCTTTTGTACTTTGAAATTATTGTTTTGTTGCTGTTAAAATTGTAGATAGAATTTATGTGTCTACCAATTTGCTGTTTCCACTGAACAATACACTTGCAAAGTCTCTCTAGGAATTTTTGGGATTTATTCCTAGGAGTTAACTTTTCATCTAGATTTGTGCTGGTGTCAGAACTCTCATCTGTCTGTAGAATCTTTGCTAGGTTTTAGGGGTTGAAATAAGAGCTAGTATTGACTCAGTCTCTTCTGGTTTATTGGATTTCCTTGAGAATTTGTATTGTAAGGATTAACAGTGCGTTATTTCATCATATTTAGCTGTGGCAGATCTCCAAAGGATGTTCCCAACACCACCTTCTTTAGAGCAACACCCTGCCTTCTCCCCGGTAATGAGTTACAAAGATGGAATAAGTTCAGAGACTGTGACAACCTTGGGAATGATGGAAAGTCCTATGGTCAACATGGTTCCAACACAGCTTGCTGAGTTTAAAATGGAGGTGGAAGATGGATTAGGTAGCCCTAAACCTGAAGAAATTAAGGTAACATGCCGAAGAGACGGTATTTTTATAATCTCATCTATGTATGTTGTGAGTTTTATAAACAAGTCATGTGTATTGTAGCGTGTGTAGCAGACTAACAAATGTGAACTGGTGCCCTATAAAGTACATATCAGTCTTTAGTTGGGAAAAAATTCTTTTATAGTAAAAGAGCTTTTTAATAGTTTCCCTGTTTTTACCTATAGGTATTTTTCTTCTTGTAATTTTGTTTATAACGTTTTTGGGTGTTCTCAGGACACAAACAATATTATATGTGAAATGAGCCCTATGCCTAACAGAAAGAATGTACATATATGAAAAAATATACTCGTGACTAAGTAGCTGTTAAATGATTTATTTCTCCAGATAATTTTTCTGTAGCACCTTTTATGTGTAGCCACTCCTTACTGCCAGTCCCTGGGGATGCAGCTGGGAGAAAATCATGCATGTAGAAAGGCTGCCTTTTTCTCTCTGAAATGTTGCCTTTTTTGGTTAGGGTTGAAAATCTCTGAGAAAGCCCAGGGGTTGAACTTGCTCTGTTTCTTCTTCAGCTGATGTTACTTCACAAGTTTTAAGGCCAGATGGGACCATTCTTATCTGACTTTCTGTATAACACAGGTCAGGTAATGTCACATAGTTACTCCTCTATTGAGTCCTATAGTGTATCTGAGTAAAGAACTATTTTTAAATGGGGACTCTGCTGCTGGGTACTAGTACTCACCTCCCCGACTTCACATATCAAGATGTATCCATTTTTCCATAGCATCACATAAAAGGACTTAACATAAGCACCAAGTGTACGTTGATTTGTATGTCATTGTTCCATCTTTAACGCAGGTTAAGAGGTAGGATAAAACCATTCTCCCTGCTTGTGTCTGTTCTGCATTACTTAACTTCTTGGGCCAGTTTTTGTCACTTTTGTCAAAAGTTATCGTTATCATATTTCCATGCATATAGCCTATGGGTTGGGTTTTTTTTATTTAGAAATGCATATTTCCCTATAGAAATACACATCACCTTGTTCTGCAGCAAGCTTATTTGTATGCAGGTAATAAAAAGGGAGACACCCACGATAACTCTGTCTTCCTGGTAACCCCCAACCCTTGATTTTATAGCCTAATTCTTCTCCTTCAGGCCCACCCTGTCCCTAATCTGCTGCAGCCTGTTCTTTTGATTTCAACAGCCATTCCTCTCCCCAGCACCAGTCCCTAATCTGCTGCAGCCTGTTCTTTTGATTTCAACAGCCATTCCTCTCCCTCCCTCCCTCCTTCCCTCTCACTTTGTGCTCCTGTGAATATTGGAATTAACTGAAGGCTTGTTTTTAAGCATCTGCATTGCTGAGAGAGCTGTACATGGAAGGATCCAGCACTTGCAGTTGCACAGACAAGAAGTGGCTATATATCAATGTGGGAATACTGATACATATGTTTATCTTGGTAAAAATGATTTAGTCAGCTATGAATGAATAAATTTTCCTGCAGGGCAGTAAATAGTATACCTTAGGCAGACAAAGTAAAGGACAGGGAAGCCAGAGGGTGCTGTTCTCTGTAAGAGCATTGAGTTTTGGCCCTGGGAGAGGAGGGAGTGAGAGAGCTTGTTGCACTCAGGGATTACCTCTCCATGTTACAATTAAGTGTGTCCAGTCAGAGTCAGGGCTGCACGTTAAGCTGGCATCTGTGAAGGGGCTGAGCTGGTAGAGTTTTATGAACAATTCTGTTGAGAAAGAGAGACTTTGCAAAAGAGTTAAGGAGTTAGTTATCAGTGTCCCCCCTCGTGAGGACAGTTAACCACCTGGAAAGCTGGGCACAGATGATATTATTGCAAGATCTCCTTTTCCTTCTATCCTCACCTCCTAGCTTGAAGGCATGATGAGAGAAGGCATCTTCTTAGGGGCTTCACTCATGTCCATTTGGCTTGTACAGTTTGTGTATCTACCAATTTTTACACCATTAGAGAAGTTTGAAGTAAGTTTTTTGTAAGGTTTGTAAGACTTGCCATGGACCTTACTATTTGGTTTTTTTCTTCTGTTTGTGCAGTAAACTATTTGCTTAAGACTAGAATAGTTTGGGCTGAAATTTTGAGTGGGAACAGATTTTAAGGCATCATTGATATTGAAGATATTTTAATCTCCCTCACAACCATATTAGGAGTATTAAAATACATATTTTAATTCTGCCTGATAACATTTCCAACAGCCCAGTTTACTTGCTTTTAAGTGTGTCACACCTGCTCATACACACCAGTGGGGGAAACGAGCACCCAAACCCATTGCTAATCATTTTGGGAACATGTAAGTAGTTTTCTTTTGCTGAGCATTCAGCAGCTGAAGGCAGCAATTCACACATTTCTCATCTCAATGCTTTACAAGGTGCAAGGGAAAAAAAGAAAAGATCTAATGAGTTGTTAAATACTGACATTCTGAGAGAGACTACTGTTACTGTTTAATAATGATTTTTACTTTGCAGTAGTGCCTCAAAAGGAGGAGCTCTTCTCTTCTGAAAGAGACTTGGAATAGCTGTAGAAAGTCTGGCTGAAGTTCTTGCTGTCATTCTCTGCAAACAAACATGACAGTCAATGAAAGTCTGGTTTGACTGGACTTCATTTATATGTAATATTATGATTACTAGATTGTTTTATATATTTATATTTCATGCTATATTTAATATTTGGAACGTGTGATGTGTCCACTGTTATTACTTGGATTATATTAATCCCCAAGGTGGGGGATATTCAGAGAGGCTGATTTAAGGCACAGGTTTCTTCACCCAGTGACTTGGCCTCTCTCTCCATTGTCAGTAGAAAAGTCTTGCAAAGATCGATCTGTGAAGTGCCTAAATTAGGTGCTTAAAGTTAGGTAATATGAAAATTTCATTGTACACTACTCATTTTTCAGACTCTTAAATGAGTCTAGTTGTGAAGTCTACTGACATGACAGCTGTATAGCATCTCAGTGAAACAAGGAGCCTCAGCTGAGTTTCCTTGAAGGAACTGCTCTAGAATGTTGTGTAGAATGAATAAATACACTTAATTTTGGAAAAAATGCGGTTGTAGAGTGTTCAAACAGTACAATAGGTTTTAATGAAGAATAAATACCTACAAAGAGCACCTTACTGTGTTGTTGTAAACAATGTCGCTTGGATCTTACAGGATTTTTCGTATGTGCACAAAGTTCCATCATTTCAACCTTTTGTGGGCTCCTCTGTATTTGCTCCACTGAAGATACTGCCCAGTCAGTGCCTCCTACCTCTGAAGATACCAGACGCCTGCATTTTCAGGCCTTCTTGGGCTGTTCCTCCTAAAATTGAACAACTTCCTTTGCCACCTGCAGCCACTTTCATTAGAGATGGCTACAAGTAAGTACAGTCTTGTAGTACAAACCTTTGGTTTGTCATGCCCTTACCTATAATGGCTTGGTAATTAAAATTCTTGCATGTATTAACAGTGATTTGCTATACACTAGAAGCCTAAAATATCCTGCAAATGTATTTTAAAGCTTTTAAAGTTCTCATTGTCTCAGATCAAAAAGTTCTGATAACAGGAACATTTGAATTAATAACAGCTTTTGGAAATGGGTGTTGTTACAGTACATGTCCACTCCACTCTTAGTGCTTTTAAAAAAACAGGAATATGTGGTACTTGAATTAATTGCAATTTCCAATACGGGAAAATATTGTAATTGGACAGAAAAGAGAAGTGTTAGGGAATAAAGTTAATGCACTTCACCTCTCGCCTCTCTGTGCTCCCATTTCAGTGCCCAGTTCTCTCCCCTACAGTTGGGCTCCCCTCCTGGTTGTGCTTGTGCGTTCAGTGGGAGCTTCATCCTGGTGGTACCTGGGCTTGATGGTACTGCTTTGCCTCCTGAGGGCTCTCAGAGTTTTGATTAGGCCTGAGACAGCTCTCTTCTCCCGTTAGCTCTTCTGGGTTCTTGTGATTGAACCTGAAGGGGTCACACAGGGAGCTGCTGATCAGGCAGGTGCTGATTGGATTTACGCTGCCCTCCCCCTTCTCAGTACTCACAGAAAAGTGCCCAGTCTCTCTGGAGTATGAGACTGCTGTGACCTACAAGCAGAGACCGCTGTTAAATTTAAAAGCTTGTATTCCTTATTTAGTTCTCAGAAATTAGCAATATTTATGGAAGAAATTCATTGCTGGAGATGTTGAAAGCTATGAAGAACTTGCACCATTAAATTCATAAAACCTCTTAAAGGGCATAATAATAGTACGGAGGTCTCCTGCTGCACTGCATTCATGGCTAGAGGAAGTAGCCTGTATCTTTAAATCAGTCTGCAAATCCTTTAAATCAGTCCTTTTCCAGTTGCAAAGGATCCTTCAGTGTTCTCAAAAGAATTGCAAAGAAGAAATTGTAAACCCTTGATAGTGCCTAGGGAGCAATTTAATTCTCAGTTTTTTTCATAATAGTAACTGATTCACCAGGCCTGAGCTAGTTATTAATTTCAGGTATTTGTTGGGGAAAAAAACCCTTTCATTTTCAATATAATCCAATTAGAGTGAAGATTATTACTGCAGGCTTCCGACGGAGTGGTGATTGCCAATCAAGGTTTCTAGGTCACCTTTTCTTATTAGTCTGAGGCATTCAGCCTGCTTCAGACTCACAACTCCTTCAAACCTTTGTTCATTTTTCTTTTTTTTTCCTCTCTTGCTCCAAGTTGGACACACAGCAGTTCAAGGTAATAAAATGGTTCTAAGGAATAAGGTCTTCACTGTTTTCCTTTTTAAGTCTCTAATGATATGTGACCATTAAAATAGCACTCCTTTTCAATAACACACAAAATGCACAGAACAAACATGAAAAAAAAAACAGTTTCCCCTCCTTCATCAGGAGACTCATTGAGTTCTTACACATTAGGGTAAGTAAAAAGTGTAATGAACACATTTTGAAAGAAGTGAGCAACTTACTAGCAACTTGGAAAGTGGAAAAGTTAATTAAAGATCTTATTCTTTTGATTGGCCCCATATTACCTGTTTCTTGATACAATGAATCATTCCAAAGAGGAGATAGATTTCCTGGGAATGTACAAACTGTTCAAACTGTTCTTTGGTCGCTTAAATTTGGCGGAAAATGGCAAAAAGTAATAAAAACCAGTCATGACAGGAGATGACCCAAAAATATGATTCTTAGCTTTACTGGACTAAGGGTTTGTGGTGGACAGTGTCACACTGTGCTGTAGACTGGTGTAATCCCAAGTGAGGGTTTGCATGTACAGTATCTGAAATACTCTTCTCAGCTGCACAGCCCCACGAGGCAGTGTCGTGTGTGTGCTGCTGCAGGACTTCTGACAGCTGCTGTAAGTGAGGGTTTCTAAAATAAAGTAACACTTCCATGTCTCTGAAAAATGTTCTTCATTTCCACTAGCGTGTATCTCTTTATAGATAATTCTGTTCAAAACAGCAACTACAATTCTTTCTCTTTTCCCTTACAAATATCCTAAAATCTTAACTTGATAATTTATCTAGAGATTCTTCTCAAGAGCATTTGAGTTTTAGGCCATGGGAATACTCTTTAAGAAGGCTAACTGCCTGAGATGAACCTTTTTATTATCCTGATAAGAAACAATGGTCCTTGTGATAAGAATTACAGTTTTAGTTGAGAGACATAAGAGATGAACCTTTTTATTATCCTGATAAGAATTCTCGTGATGAGAATTACAGTTTTAGTTGAGAGACATGGGTAAAAGGTTACGAGCAGAATATCTGAAGATGTCCTTTCTGCACTGCACTTGCAATGAACCCTGTCCGTTTTCACCATCTCCTTGTATTTAAAAATAAGTTTTGACAAAATCAGTCTTTTGTGATGGCATTTGACTCCTGTTTTTTCCTATATTTCTTGTAGCAATGTGCCTAGTGTTGGGAGTTTGGCCGACCAAGACTATCTTCAGATGAACACTCCTCAGATGAATACACCAGTGACGCTAAATAGCGCTGCTCCGGCCAGCAACAGCGGAGCAGGAGTCCTGCCCTCACCAGCAACCCCCCGCTTCTCTGTCCCTACCCCGCGCACTCCCAGGACCCCAAGGACTCCTAGAGGTGGGGGCACTGCGAGCGGTCAAGGATCTGTGAAATACGACAGCACAGATCAAGGTTCACCTGCTTCTACCCCTTCTACAACGCGACCGCTCAATTCTGTGGAGCCGGCCACTGTGCAGCCCATCCCGGAAGCCCACAGCCTCTACGTCACCTTGATTCTTTCCGACTCGGTGTTGAACATCTTCAAAGACCGTAACTTTGACAGCTGTTGTATTTGCGCCTGTAATATGAATATTAAAGGTGCAGATGTTGGATTATACATCCCAGATTCATCAAACGAGGATCAGTACCGTTGCACCTGTGGCTTTAGCGCTATTATGAACCGCAAATTAGGTTACAACTCCGGGCTCTTCATCGAGGACGAGCTGGATATTTTTGGCAAGACCTCAGACATAGGCCAAGCTGCGGAAAGACGACTGATGATATGTCAAAGCAACTTGATCTCTCAGATGGGAGAGGGAGCTAGAAGGACCCAGGAACCTCCCATGAGCCTCCTTCTCCTCCTCCAGAATCAGCACACACAGCCTTTCACATCTCTGAGCTGCTTGGATTATATGTCCTCCAACAACCGCCAGACACTCCCGTGTATGAACTGGAGCTACGACCGGCTGCAGGCCGACAGCAACGACTCCTGGGTAGAGTGCTTCAACGCCCTGGAGCAGGGCAGGCAGTACGTGGACAACCCCACCGGTGGGAAGGTGGATGAAGCCCTCGTAAGAAGTGCCACTGTACATTCTTGGCCTCACAGCAATGGTAGGGATCGGAAATGAGATTTCTTTTCTATGAATTGTTTTTGAAATTTGCCAATCAGTAACTTGCAAGTCAGGAAACTTGCCAATCTGTATGTGGGAAATGATAGGCTTAAAAATATTCTAGAAATAAATAGATTTCTGAAGGCTTTATAAATTACATATTAAGTACCAGTAATCCAATTTTCCTTAGACTTTGTGATCTAAATTGTGTAAGAATCTGTGGAAGTTCACAGATCCAAAGCAGAGATGCAAAACAAATTCAAGTATTGAGGGGAGGGCAGAATTATGGGCCCTTGTTTTTGGAGAAGGGTATAAGCAGTCAGCAGAAAAGAACTGCTCTATGTCTAAGTGTCACACCAAAAAAAAGTGATTTTATAATCAATTATAACCTGTTAATAAGCTGAAGATGCTCTGACTTCTTATGAAGTGAGCTGGGCAACAGTGAGAGGTATGTGAAAAGGACTACAATGACAGCTTTATTTCAGTAAAGTTTTCATTGTAGTCCTTTTGCCCAAATGTAATGGGCATTGTGAAGAACAAACCAAAAAATGTTGTCACCCCAAAATAATTCTTCCTGCTCCTCACTGACCACTCCTTTTGCCCAAATGTAATGGGCATTGTGAAGAACAAACCAAAGAATGTTGTCACCTCAAAATAATTCTTCCTGTTCCTCACTGACCCCGATGGCTGCTCCTTTGTCGTTTGCAGTCCTGGACATCAGCATGCTCTCCTCCCAGGACGTGGTGCGCATGCTGCTCTCGCTGCAGCCCTTCCTCCAGGACGCCATCCAGAAGAAGCGAACAGGAAGGACCTGGGAGAACATCCAGCACGTGCAGGGACCACTCACCTGGCAGCAGTTCCACAAGATGGCAGGACGGGGAACCTACGGTACGTCTATACCTATCTTGGGTTACGTGCCAACAGGCAAAATGAAAGCAGAATTGTCTAGAAATATGCACTTCTTGAAATATGGTAGAACAAATGAGATCTTCAGATAGCGTGCGTTTTTTTGGCTTTTTTTTTTTTTCCCCAAATGCCTTAAGAAGCACATGCTTAAATACCATAGTGGAGGTTTTACCCTTCCAGATTGGTGAATGTTTACAGAGTGCAAAAATGCTGTGAGAGGCTCAAACTCCCTATCTCAATCTGAGTTTCGGCTTGTGCTGAAACTACCTGGTATATAAAGCACAAGAAGAAAGGAAGCTGATGAAATTGTACCAAATCCCAATGGGAAGGAGGGGCTTTCTGAGCCATACAAATACACAAAACGTGGGTGTGCTTTCTCCACAAATTGGTTTGCTTGCCCCAAGGTTTCCCATCACCTTACTAAGAAGTGTTAGTTTAAGTATCTCCTAGTTACAAGGCACACTTCTGGAAAATACAAAAAATTGCAAAACAGATTTTGTGTGTGCACATTTGCAAAATAATCACTGACCTTTAAACATGTATTTTTCACCTGCAATTTATTTCAGTCTCAACTGATGCAGTCTTGCTTGGGGTTTTTTCCACAGTTCTATCGTGCTTTGCTTCATTTTGTCTCTTGGTATTTAATACGTTGCTGCTTTCCTTTGGGGCTAGGACAAGTTGTGGTAACTCTCTGTCTAAAGCCATGGTGCTTCACGAGGAGTTCTTCTAACCTAATAATTTTTCCAGCATTTATAACTTGAAGAGTTAGGATTTGCCAATTGTTACCAGAGAATAAAACCAAAATTACCATATAGTAAGTAGGAGAGCCTTTGACACAGATTCAGCAATTTTTACTGAATGTTGCCTTTTAATGAAGCTGAATTATATTCTGCACAAACTACTGGGTATATTTTCACTTGAAATTTTCAACAGTATTTCTTCCAGTGACACAGTGTCTGGGAGATACTGTGTTAAACTGGGTGGTGATCCTCAGCTGGGACACTTCCTGTGGAGAGGAGCAGGAGGCAATTTTTAGAATTATGATGACTTTTCTTAGTATTATATACCCAGGAGTAAGTTACCTAACCATTTTACTTAGTAATTTTGCACAACTAGGTGGAGGTAGATGAAGAACTGTAAAATCAGATTTTTATATATTCATGTTTTTACTTTTGGTTGAATAGGAACCTGTGAGGTTATGGTTATGACAAAATAAAACCCTGAGATGAAGCCTCGGGAAGGGCAATACACCTATTTACAGTATCCTGAAAGATGTTTTATTGCAACTTTCTAGGAAACTTTAAGTGGTGCTTGGATTGGCTCCCTTTGCTTAGACTGAACTTTGATTTTTTATGACATTTCTTAAGTACAATATAAATCTTTCTTCTTTATTAAATATTTTTTTTCCAAGGAAAAAGACTGTGGGAGGACATGGTTTATCAGGCCTCATACAGCCTCAGTGTATGTTTCCACACTATGGAAACTTCTAGGAAACTCAGTACAGCACGGGATTAGTTATTTCCAGTACTCCTGTAAAAGACCCCACTTCCTGGTACATCAAAGAACCCACTGCCATTATACAAGTTATTTTAATGTTTTCTCTTTCTCTTTTTCTCTTTGAAGGCTCTGAGGAATCTCCTGAGCCTCTTCCGATCCCGACTTTACTAGTGGGTTACGACAAGGACTTCCTGACAATCTCCCCGTTCTCCTTGCCCTTCTGGGAGAGGCTGTTGCTAGACCCGTACGGGGGCCATCGGGATGTCGCCTACATCGTGGTGTGTCCAGAAAATGAGGCCTTGCTCGACGGAGCCAAAACTTTCTTCAGGGACTTGAGTGCTGTATACGAGGTCGGAATGAGGAACCACACCTAATTATTTCTTCTTAAATGTCACTTTTGCTCTACTGCATGTTCACTGGGGGAAATCCATGTTTTGTAAATTAACAATTATTTGAATAAGGATATATTTCATTTTGAGGACTTTCTGCAATTTCAGAGTCCAAAGATAACATCTAATGGAGTTACACTGTGATTCTTTGTGCGTTTCAGGTTATTTGTTGCCATCTGCTCTTTCCAGTACACATTCTGACTTCACAGAGCATGTAACACTGGTATTCATACATTTGCAACCTAACACATGAAGGCCCAACCAATCCTAAAGCTCAAGGAGTAAAGAAACTGTTGCTTTCTTGTAATTGCTAGGCTGGAGATAAAACCCTTTCCTTTTTTGAGGATGCGCATCATGTACTTCTGAATGTGTAACATTAGTTTTGCTGGAAGTGCCACTCAAGTCAACAGATAAGCGTAGCCTTTTGGTTTTATATTTATTGAGAAGTCACCAGATGTGTGCTGGTAATAGAGGGTTTACGCTACAAACCAGCCTGCATAACATTCTTGGGCGCTTGGCGTTGAGTCACAAGTGTTTCTTCTTTCCTCACCAGATGTGTAGACTTGGGCAGCACAAACCAATCTGCAAAGTGTTACGTGATGGGATTATGCGGGTGGGAAAGACCGTGGCACAGAAGCTGACGGACGAGCTGGTGAGCGAATGGTTTACCCAGCCCTGGGGCACCGAGGAGTGCGACAATCATTCCAGACTCAAACTTTACGCCCAAGTCTGCCGGCATCACCTAGGTAAGTCTGCCATGGTGCTGGCAAGGCTGTCCCCTTTTCTGTTGGCATTTTAGAGTCTATTTGCAGTAGGTGGAAACAGGGCTTTTTTTTAAGGTATGGGTTATGATCTGTTTAAAAAAGGTATAAGGCTTTATCTAAATTTCTTAGTCCTTTCATGTAAAATTTGCCTACTTTAGAAAGGTTGTTTATCAGTCTGATGATCTCGTCAGAGGTTCAGAAGCCCATTCTTATCTTTTTAGAAAAGTCAGTTTGGTATAAGATGTTTGAGTGACTCAAAGTTTATCCACACAAGACTGAATGTATAAATTGATCTGGTTTATGTGCTACTGATAGCTATCATCACACCAGCGTGACAGAGTGATGTGCATGGTGCCTTCAAGCATAACATTTATTTATATGAGGCGAGTTCAGTAAAACTCTGCAGTGATGTGCATGGTGCCTTCAAGCATAACATATTTATATGTGGCGAGTTCACTAAAACTCTGCCAAGGAAGAATGAGTTAACATAGGTGAAAAAGAGAAAGTAACGGTATCCTTGATGGCTGGGGCCTCAGCCTACTGGGTGGGGATACTTGAAGGGATTACCCTGAAGGCAGGGTTTCTTCTGGACCTCATGTGGGCATATTTCCATCCTCAAACAGTGACACACTTTAAAAGATTGGTCTTGTAATTTGGTTTAGGTTTGTTTTTTTTTTAAATTATGGCAACCTGTCATATTTTTTCTTTTACAACATAAGGTCAGGTACGCTTGTTAATGAAGGAGAGAGCAATCTGAGAGTATGAAAGGGTACAAAGTTTGCTGGGGCAGTGACAGAAGATATTGGTCTTGGCTGAGTCCCTGGACTCATGTAACATTGCTCCCAGATTTCAACATGGTTGTTTTATTCCCAATATGACTGAGAAACAGGATCTTGGCACAAGGCACTGACCCATCTAAAATGTCACACATTTGCTGAGACGGTGCCGGTCGGCAAGACGGGCAGTGGGCACAGAACACAAGCCATGCAATGTTCTCTGCTCGAGAGAAATGGACAAACTATTCCTTTGTTTAAAAATAGCCAGGGACTTCTAAGTGGTTTCTTGAAAAGCGCTCACTCCCTTTGCTCTGAAAAAGGCATGACAGTTCTTAAGTCTGCTTACTTTGAGGACTGGTGACCTGGTTTTGGAAAAGAGTTTAAACAAACACGTGGAAGTTATCTGGGCGGTTCTACAGAGCGCTGAGTGCTCGCCCCATCCTTCCAGGAAAGTTTAGCAGAACAGGCTAGGAATCACCTCTCTCAAATGACCCTGTTGCTTCATTCAGTCTGCTTTTAGTTTTAATTTACAATGTAAATGGGAGGGGAGGAATTACTACAACACTAATTAACACAAATACTCCAGGCTTACATGCAGAAATATGTAGCATGTGCACAACCAGTTGAGGAACTGGGCTGTTCAGTTCACACCTGAGGCATCTGGCAGGGGCAGTATTGGAAACATCCCCTGCTGGTAATTTACCACCTCAGAGAGTAAATAAAGAAGAAATATTAATGTAATTATTTTTATTCATTTATCACTTAAAAATAATCACTGTGATAACTCCTTTTCTGATACTGAGGAGCAGAAATAACAATATTAAAGTTCGCCGTTATTGTAGCTCAGGTAAAAAGGACTTTTAGATTTTCAGTCTGGCAAAGATAACCTGCAGTAGATGGCAGAGCTGAACACTATATAAAGCCATTATCTCAACCCAATCTAACCAGAGGTAACGACATGTCAGTACCAGCTCCGCTTCACAAAGCTCTGCAAAGTCAGCCCTGTTTTTAAAGACATTTGATTCATATCAATTAGAACCGAAGCACTGGAGAATGGATCCCAAAGCAAGTATTTATCATGGAGATCATGTTCCCTTAGCATTTGTGTACTCTTAGAACATTCTAAAAGCGCAGGAAATATTGTATGGCTTCATGGTTAATGCAGCTCTCTTTGAGCTGACAGACGGTCATTAATCTCCTTTCCTTCCTCTGCTGTTCAGCACCTTACCTGGCCACTCTGCAGCTCGACAGCAGCCTCTTGCTGCCGCCCAAGTACCAAACCCCAGCGCCAGCAAACCAGTCACAAACAGCACCTGGGAACACTGGACCTGCACCCTCAAACTCAGCGTGTCTTTCAGCTGCTGGGGCACCACCCACAGGCAATTCTTTCAACTCCACACCCAGCGGTGGGACCGGTAGCCTCCCAGCAGGAAGCAGTTCATCCTCTGGATCCTCTGTGCCACAGCTGTCAGCATCTTCTGCAACACCCGGTGTTAACCAGATGACCAGTACCTCGACTCCAGGGTTTAGTGGGAACACTGGTTCAGGGCAAAACACCAGCACTGCGGGAAACACAGCAGAGCGCTCGCAAGGAAGCACAGGTCCTGGAGGAGACACAGAATCGGGTCAAAATGCATCACAACAGCAACAAGAAGGACAGGAAGGGTAAGTTATTTAAGTGCTCAAATGACTCAAAGGATTTCTGATTAAATCCACTGTTCTCCTGCTTTCGTACGACTCACAAACTTTAAGCCTTCTGTAAATCCATGAAAGGAGAGGACCCTCTGACACATGCAGTACCACTGACCTGTTGTAAACGGAGCAGGGCCCAGTTTTATTCGTTTGTAGCAGTTACTGTGAAAGGGGAGGTGGAAAAACCAAACCTCTCCTTTTTCATTACAAGAAACAAAGCTTGATTCAGCTGTGTGACCACGGGTGTTGTAGTGCTGTTTGAGATGCAGCAGGGTACCCTGTGAGGTCAGGACACAGGATTACATTGCTGTTGCTTTAAATTTTAGCTGCACAACTATTTTAAAGACTTCATTATAAATAGTCATCCATCAGACATAAAAATTAGGAAGAGGTTTTATAACGTCTTCTGTAAGTAACTTCCTGAGTGACCATGTTTTTCATTACTCTCATAATAATGCATATTACTAATAGTCATGATATATGTTACGCAGTTCCTGTATCTTAAGTGAAAAGCCCACATCCTGTTGTAGTTCGGGTTGTTCTTAAGACATCTGCTCACTGGATCTATGCAAAACACCATTTCACCAGCTGCAGCATGGATTCTGATGAAGTCTGAGCTGCTTTTTATCACTTACAGATGTTGAGCCTCCTATTCACGGCTGAGGCACGGAGGAGTGTTTTACCAAATCCAAACTGTTCACTTGCTCCTCCCGTTACCAGTGGAACCTTTTCTGTAACTGAACAGAGAACTTCAGTGTCCATGAATATCACTTTGGCCACTTTTCCTCGGTTCTCAATTCCTTCTCTCCCCCTTCCCCCTCTCCCAAAAGAAAACCCAAAACCCGGGCATGCACATACAGGAGAAGAGCTAATATTAGTCAACTTTTCCATATTCTTCAGATATAATCTATTCTGATTGCATTAAATAAAATTATGTTAGATTTTATGGTAAGTCTCTTTAATTAATAACAGATATTTTGGATTAAGAAGTGCTGTGAGTAAAAGTCTTCTCCCCTTAATCAGTATTGTCATGTTTTTTAGTTTTGCTTCTGCACATAAGAATCACTTAGTACTCCCTTTTTTCTCCTCTGCTTTACAGAAATGCAGTAATTAACAGTTGTAAGTTGCCTTTGAATTTAACAATGTGTATGTCTGCAGTGTTACAGAGAGGGAGAGAATAGGGATTCCCACTGAACCGGAGTCTGCGGACAGCAACGCCTACCCTCCGGCCGTGGTCATCTACATGGTGGATCCTTTCACTTACACTGCGGATGAAGAGTCTGCCTCCACCAACTTCTGGCTCTTAAGTCTGATGAGATGCTACACAGAGATGTTGGATAACTTGCCTGAGAACATGAGGAATTCTTTCATTCTCCAGGTAATTCTACTTTCCTCTTTATCTTCACACTGGAGAGTCACTCTGTCACAGCATAGTTCTGGTACCTATGCTGTACTAAATGATAAAAAATGGAAGATGATATATAAAATTTAGGTGACATTTACAAACTATTTTGTTGCCAGTACAAGTCTGTATATTAAGAAAACACTTGCTTTTGTTTTAATGAGGAAATTAATTTAAAGCAGCTACAATATCCTTGCATCAAATCTGTTGCATGGTTCTAGCTATCAGATACACTAGATGCTTTCTGAAGAGGCATTTCAATTATTTAAATGGTGACTTGGGTTGCCATTGCCAAAAATGTCCAGTTGCTCCTTTGATTACTTTGCATGTCGAGTTGTTTGCTTTTTATACTCTCTTGATTTATACTGTTTAATCCAAAAGAAGTATGTGAAACCAGACATTTAATGCATAATTTAACTATTGTGTTGTTATTATCTGCTTCTTAAAAATAATTTACCATGTAACTTGGCATATAATAATAGTTACTTGCTATGGAATTGCTGCAGAATTGAATTTGTGTAGTCAGAAGCAGAGCTTGGCCTCTTGCCCAGTCTGTGTGCTTTGCTGTGCCTCCTGCGTCAGTGGCACGGCCCAGAGAACTGGGGGAGACTGGGAGGCCCCACATTAGAAGCAGAGCATGTACCTGTGCAACACACACAAGAAGCAGCATGATTTCTGTATGCCTTATTCACATCTGCTCAACTTGGCTTAAAAGTATTTTAATTTAAATTATTTTTAAAAAAGAATTGCAAGTTAATATAGTGTCTCAAATTGGGCATGGAAAAAGCATTTGTCATTTTTGCTAATCTTGACCTCATCGCTCCCTGAAATGATGGGGGAAACTGTCACCAAAGTATTTCAGGTTTGGGGATGAACTGAAAATCAGACTCACAACTTCCCATTGCAGTAGGCTGCAGGCAATTTAATTGGTTCAGACCTGCAGATACTAAAAATAAAATAACCGCTGATACCGTGATGCCTGAAATGCAAGAACATGTAAATAGTATTTTGAAATGGTATCGTAGTTTGTATTAAACAACTAATGGGCTTACCAACTCTTTCTAAGTACTGTTTATTTTCTGGGCATTTACCATTTGTTTCTTAAAATATGTGGCATTTTGCCAGTTCAAGTCAAAATAGTTGACAATTTTCTCAAAGTAAAGGGTAACATGATACAGCTACCAGCACAGTATTTTCACAGCTGTACCATAGTATACACAAATACAGGGTTATTTCAAAATAAAGCAAACCCAAATCTTTACATATTTGTTACAATTCATATATAGAGTGGAAAAGCCCAGCTTCTGGAATCCTTGGATAAAGCAATTGTCTTTTAGAAGCAGGCAGTCGCATTTAATAAATAGGACACGCTACCAAAGATCTGATGGTTCAGGCAAGAACCATAGAGTAGTAATAAAAGTTTTGTGATACTTAAGTTTTTATTATTACTGAAAATATCTGTTAAAAGACTTGGGGCTCAGTGTTAGATGCAACATAAATATTTTGTATTGATAGTTTCTACTCCAAAGATCTCACTGTTCAAAAGAAAAGATGTTTCCATAGGCAGGTGTAGGACATTGTACTTCTCAACAGTACATTAAAAAAACCAAAAGAGTTTACAGGAATTTAATTCTGATTTTTAAAACTGAAGCTGAAAACGTTATTTTTGTTAGGTTTTGTTTACTTGTGAAGGAATGTTGTGCCATTTCTCCTTCCTGTTCTTGTGCAGCTGGGTCTTAACCACAAATCTCACAGGCAGATCTTACTGTGCTGGTTGAACGTGTGAATTTAAGTGTCACTTTGCATTAATTTCTGAAACAAATAAAGCTGAACAGCAGCATATGATTGCTGAGCTTCCACTGTTTACTAAATTGAAAAGGAGAGAAACAACCAAATAAATCATTATAATAGAATCTTCATTCTGCTCTCTAGAGTCCTCTGCAAGAACAACACCATCGTGCCCATTCTCATGTGACCAGCAAAAAACCACTAATTCTAACCACAAACTGTGGAACCAAACCTGCCTGAACACAGAGTTCAGAACACTGAGATTAGATAGGAAAGGCTACCTGCAAATGAAGATGTTGATCAGTTTTAAACAAATTGAAGGTGTTTGAATATGGGTGTTTGGCTTTGGGCTGAGGATTAAAAAAATTAAAATTACCCACAGTTTTTAGGGTATTGATTGTAAAAGCCACTAGTAGTTACTCCTGGTGTACTTTGATAAATGTTAGACATGTAACTATGTGCCCTTCCCAAATTGCAGTATAAATGAGAAATTCGACTTCAGAAAACTAAGCCTTGACTGGGGAAAATGATCCGGTCTTTTTGTGTAGTTGGTTGGGTTTCTTACTCAGTGATGTTCATATCACAGAAAGCAAAATTAATGCAGAGTTTTTGGAAAGCTGGGGAATCAACTCCTATTGATGTATTAGAGCACTGTTCAGTTGTTGGTGCCCTCTAAGAAGTCTCCTCCGTTATACCGGCGGGTCGGAGTCTTGGCTTCCTGATTTTGCAACCCCCAATAATCCCCGTGATGGCAGCAGCAGTTTCCTCTCAGGAATGTGATCACTGAGTGTTGCAGCCCTTCAGGCACAAGGGCAGTGGGGAAGCTCCAGATGCCGCAACGCAAATAATAGAATACCACATACAAAGTGTCATGGTTGTTAAATGACTAATGAATGTGTGAATCTGATTTGATATTAATGAATGGCTCTTTGCAATGAACGGATGAATCTGGTTTGCTGTTAATGAAGGGCTCTTTGCAGACTTTCAACCACCTTTTGTTGTTTTATGAATAGATTGTGCCTTGCCAGTACATGCTGCAGACAATGAAGGATGAGCAGGTTTTCTACATTCAGCACTTGAAGTCCCTGGCGTTCTCGGTGTACTGCCAGTGCCGCAGGCCGCTGCCCACCCAGATCCACATCAAGTCACTCACAGGCTTTGGGCCAGCTGCCAGCATTGAGATGACCCTCAAAAATCCTGAGGTTAGTACTGCTGTCAAGAAAATGAAGCCTGCTAATAAACTGTACCCCCTTCTCTCAAATATCAGGGGAAAAAAAAAAAAAAAAAAGAGTAGAGAAAATATTTTTAGGAGGATTTTTTCAAGGTATAGAAGACAATGACAATATAAAGGGAAAAGGTAAGCTAATGTTAAATAGAAGATAGTAAGAAAATTGTCAAGACTATTGGCTTTCAAAACGTTTTAAGCTTCTGGGTTTGAGTCATAAAGTAAAAGGCTAAAGGTCAGCAGGAAAGAAGAGAAAATGTGTGCTGGTACTTGGGATCCTGAGACATTTTGTAGTTTCACTCCATGGTACTCCTACAAGAAAGTGTTTATGTCCAACCTTTATTTATATACACATATATATGCATATATATGAAATAAGTTCCTGTGCCTAATTACAGATATTAGATTAATTCCCTGAGGTAATGGAGAAATCCCCCTATTTCAGTGAACTTATCTTTCATCTGTTTTTTAAACTGTAAATACTCAAGCCCTATTTCTGGAATTTCAGGGATTTCAAAAGAAGAATAATCCATCCTGCTTTCCATGAATGTTTTTCATTCTTTGAAAGATAACGAAGACTGTTTTATTTAGATTAAATGGACCGACCAAACACTTAAACACTTATCTTGGGATAAAGACATGCTTGTAAGGGTTTAAAAACCTAGTTTCAAAATCATCATAAACCCAAGCTATCAGCACGTTTCATTACCCACATAAAACCATAAGCTCTCACTGAACATTTCTAAAAGCAGAATCACCCCAGGCGTCTCCTCTTCGTGTTCTCTCCTCGTGCTTCCCTCAGAAAGGGAGCTGTGCAGCGGGATGGATTTTGCAGCAAGTTAAGACAGTCAGAGTTCAAGCTATTTAGGTGTAAGGGGAAGAGCAATAAACTTGTAAGATCCTTGCAAGCATCTCCCTCCCTTTAATGACTGTTCCTGCGGTGCTGCCTGGGTGGTGCCCTTCTAGAAAGTGACATAAGAAGAAATACAATATTCCCTTCATGTCTCTAACGAAACCGCATAACTTACTTTTCCCCTAAGCTGATTAACATGCTCTTTGCATTTCATATTTCATTTCCTGAAGATACAAAGGACACCCAAAAAGGGGTAAATGTTTTCAAGGAGCAGCTTACATTTGGCATACTTAATTAATCAGATCTCTACTTCTTCGATTTTACATGCATTTCCTACCTGTCTGCACTGCAGACTTCCAAACTTTGCCTGAAAAATTAAGAAAATACTCTGACCATTTCTAAATTATTGGGCATGTCTGGTCAGGCCCATCATGTTTTTCTTCAGAGAGGAGTTATAAAGCAAAGATGGGTTTGGGGCCGAGCAGCTGGCATGAAGCTTTGCAGAAGAAGACCTGGAGGTCCTGCTGGATGAGATGGGTGTGAGCCAGCAACGTGCCCTTGCAGCAAAGAAACCAGGAGCAGGGGCTGCATTCGGGAGGGTGCTGACAGCACAGCAAGGGCATGATTCCCCACTTCTCAGTGCTCCTGAGGCTCACCTGGAACCTGCTGGGTCTGGTTCTGGGCTCCTCAGTGCACAAAACATGGACAAACCAGAGCAAATCCAGCAAAGGGCCACAAAGATGAGTAAGGGACGGGAGCATCTGAGAACTGAGGAGATGCCAGGAGGGCTCTGACAAATGTGTATAAATCCCTGATGGGAGGGAGTGAAGCTGGAGCCAGGCTCTTCTTGGTGGCATCCAGTGATGGGATGAGAGGCAGTGAGCACAAATTGAAATACAGGAAATTGTTTAAATGAAAAAAACCAAGAAAACGTTTTTACTGAGGGGGTGATTGAGCATTGGAAGTAGCTGCCCAGGCAGGCTGAGCGGGCTGACCGTCCCCAGCACTGGAGATGGCATCCAATATCTCTCTATGTCCAACGATGCAGATACTCTGAGGCCTGGGCAACCTGCTCTAATTGCCCGTTTCAGCAGGAGGATTGGACTAGATGATCAGACATCTCTTCCAGTGTGATTTTATGACTTTTATACCTTTTAAAAAAAAAAAAAATGAAGATGGGGTTCGTAACTTATTACTGTCAGGCTCTGCAGGAGGGCTGCACATGTATTATTTACAGTACTGATTTGTTTCTGCTTATTGCTAAGTGGTGTTGAATGGCCTTGATTTCATGTAACCTTTTACAGGTTAGTTTTCTGAGGGGTATTTTTTTTTCTTAAAGAGAAGCACTATTGCATCTACAGCAGATCTGATGAATTAGGTCAGTTCTGATTCAAAAACCAAAGTATTTCTGAGCTATAAGACCTCAAGAATTTCTAACGTCATGCCTGATGTTCATGAAAGTATGTTATACCTCATGCCTAGATAGAAACCTGTACATGAAGTTGGAGCTTTACCTGAGCAATTTCCAAGTTAAGTCCATGGTAGCTCACATTTGATTGTCCTGTCCATTGCTCTGTAGGTGGTATGTGAATGAATAGAGGTGAGCAGATGCCATCAATTATAGCAAAAAGATCTATCAAATACCAGGTTAAAACTCCTGACCGTTTCAGAGATTGGTTATCACCCTGTCCAAAGACTGTTTTCAACCTTTAGTTCAAACCCTTAGTTTCAACCCAATGAAAGTCTATAACCACCCTTTTCCCAGTATTTCTCTTGACAATGAACCCCTTGAATTTATTTATTGTTTCAAGCTCGCATTTCTCTGTACTCGCCACCAGTCTGGGTTTGTGTGTTTCTTGCATTAAGTAGTTTTTGATGTATCTGCTGATGATCGGTTGACTTCATTGCAGAGGCCCAGCCCAATCCAACTGTACTCGCCTCCTTTCATACTGGCACCCATCAAAGACAAACAGACAGAGCTGGGAGAAACATTTGGAGAGGCCAGTCAGAAATACAACGTGCTTTTTGTTGGATACTGTTTGTCTCACGACCAGCGTTGGCTTCTGGCGTCCTGCACGGACCTGCACGGCGAATTGCTGGAAACCTGCATAGTTAACATTGATTTACCAAACAGGTACTTTTTATACTAGATCTAGGTCTCTAGTAGTCATCCCTCACTCCTCATCACTTTCTTGCACATCCCTTCTAATTGTATTTCCTTGTATTTCCTGCTGATGTGATGATGATGTTACAGTGAAAACATTTCAGTTGGCACTTGCACACTGTGTTACGCTCGTGTTACATATGGTACCTCCAAATCTTACCTTAAGGAACAACGGGTACATTGCTCAGCAGATTGACACCTCTTCTGTGTCACTGCAGTAATAGTTCTGAAAGCAAACACTACTTTTTCTGCTTTTTGTTAGTAAAAGGTAAGTTAGGAGTTCCACAGAACTGTAGGAACTCCTCTAGAGGGTAAGCGGTGAAATAATCATATGCAATAGAAATCTGAATATTGTCCTCAATTCTCTTCTTACCTTTTTGGTTTTTCCTTCCTTAACCACCAGGTCAAGGAGGAGCAAGTTGTCTGCACGTAAGATTGGTCTGCAGAAGCTGTGGGAGTGGTGCATTGGCATCGTACAGATGACATCACTGCCTTGGAGAGTTGTCATCGGGCGGCTCGGCCGCCTTGGCCACGGGGAGTTAAAAGGTATGAAAGTGTCAGTGCTGTCACCCCCTGCGGCTTTGGAATTGGGACATGGTGCAAGGCAGGATGACTTCCACATCCATCATGAACCTTTAGAGCCAGGAGATTGAGAGTGACAATCCTGGTTCTGCGTGTTTGTACTGGTTTGCATGAACAACGTCCTTGTTTGTGCACTGGGTCTGACACTGCTCCCTCGTGTCTTGTCGATGTTGTGTAGATACCTCTGAGGGGAGGTCAGGGGTTTCCTCACGTTAGGAAAAGATCTGAACAATACTTGTTCTGTCACAGAAATAGAAGTGGGATTCAATTCTGACTCCTAAACTTAAACACTAACTAAACAAACAAAACATTCTTGCAAAAAAAATTCCTGAACAAAAAAAAAAGAGAATTTTTTTTTCTGAGATATATAAAACTACCTGATCTTTAGTGTTAACCAGCGATAAGGTATTCTCCACATCCTGCAAAGAGTTCCCAAGATGTAGTGTCCCTAACAGCTGTGTGGGAGCTCTGGATGGGTTTAGGTAGAGGTACCTTAATCCAGGAAGGGCAGGGACTGCCAGCCTGGTTCACTTCAAGAGCAATTCCTCTCCCTAATTTAAATACATGCACTCAGTGCCTTTATTCCATTTCTGATGGCTGTGGCCACACTCCAGCTTTTGTTTTGGTAACTGACTGGGAGGAAATGGGATTCTGAGAGGGTGCTCTCAGTCTTCACTCATCTCCTGAGTTGGAACGTGAAGATAAATTAGACAGGAGGATACAGACCTTTCATGAGTGTTTGTCCTTTTATATTAATAACTGAAGGAGACCTGAGTTCCTCTGATTAGCTTATTGTGAGAGATTCTGTATTTCATGAGAGGGGAAAAAGATTTAAAAACAGTGCACGATAAATAACAATTCAGTCTGAAAGCAGAAATAAGTACTCTAGGGGGCAAAAAAAGCAATAATTGAATGCCTTCTCTCACCCAGTACATGTAGGGAAGAAGAGCTGCTGCCTGCCCTGGTGGGGGAATTTGGCATCCATCACACACACAGGAGTTACATGGAACCAAGGCAGGAAAACGGATTAAGAATTTAATCAGCAGCTCCCTTCCTCTGTTTGGACACATAATGCCTTTTAAATGGCTACATGTAGTTTCTTGAATGTATATCTGCACCTCCACTGAAATTTGCTTTATTTTAGTGTATTTTATTCATGACATTCCCTGATGTTGAGTGTGTGAATTCATTTGCTTATGTTTCAAGTATTCCAATTACGCAGCACGTTAGATGAAAACGGATGTCCTTTGTGGGGAAAAAAAAATATCAGTGCATTTCAGGAAAAGATTTGGATGTAAATAAAAAAAAAAATTAAAAAAATCTTTTAAAATAGAATCCTTATATCTTGCCCTGTTTCACATCAGATAAATACCTCCTCTACCTTGCAGAATGAAGGCTTATTCTTAAAGAAACACATCCTTTTGGTGATTTGTCAGAGTAAGGCAGTTATTAGCTCAGGGGAAAGCCAACAAAGCACCACAGAACTGACACAGCCCCACAGGAGCTGCTGAATCCCCAGCTGGCAGAGCCACCGCCTCGTTCACCTGGGGAGGCCGTTCCAGAGCGGGATGTTAAAGAAAGGCCAAGTGTTAGTCATATTTCGCTATTTCTGAGCAAGTGCTGGCTATTTCAGGACTCCACTCATAAGAGCAAGTGCTGGCTATTTCAGGACTCCACTGTGTTCTATCATGACGTTTATTGCTTTCAGACTGGAGCATCCTCCTCGGGGAGTGCTCCCTGCAGACAATCAGCAAACAGCTGAAGGAGGTGTGTCGCATGTGCGGCATCTCGTCGGCGGACTCGCCTTCCATCCTCAGTGCCTGCTTAGTTGCCATGGAGCCACAGGGGTCATTTGTTGTGATGCCAGGTAAATTTTATCCAACTATTTAAACACCAATGAAACTTTTCTTCTTTTATCACACTTAGCACATAAGCTTGTTCATTTTGTGAGACTTTTGAGTCCAACAAGACCTTGACTAACACGGTATTTGTGGTAGCAAATAGGTTGAGCCAGCAAAATTCCCAAAAATGCCATGAAGAGATGCTGTGTTGGGAGTGGAGTCTCCTGGGGGCAGGAGCACTGTGTGTCACTGCCACACTGATGGCCTTTTCCATGGGAGGTGACGAGAACTGGTCTCAGTTCCCATCAGCTGCAGTGGGATGTTGTAGGGGAAGAGTGCAGCCTCTGTGAGAGTCTGCAGGGTGAAAGAGCAGGAGTCTCTCTAAACGGGAGTAAGGATAAACCTACTTGCCTTTTCACACGCCTAAGTGATTTAGAAAGACCTATTAGGAGCAGCAGTTCATGGAGTTAAGTTGAAATAAAATGAAATTTTGACGTTCCCTTTACTTATTTGTTGCCTTATGTAAGCACGTACTTTGCAATGCACGTGGTGACATATCCTTACAAAGTACTCTGGCTTTTTAAGCTTAGAAATAAAAGATTACAACATGGAACACAATTAAATGGGCTGGAAAATTACTCATCAAGTTGAATAATTTGCAAAGCTGAGATTTTTATTTTTTTTAACATGAGAAAATAGATAGCAAGTTCTGCTTTTTTCATGTCAACCAAAGTGGGGTATATTTCATAATTATACAGATGTGTATGTTGAAAATAAATTCAACTCACTCGTTTAACAAGTAAATCCTTGATGAAGGGGCAGCAGAATGAAAGAAAAGGTGGGGCATTGTATGGGAATTCAGAGCTGAACATTATCTATACAAACTGATCTTAATTTCAAGCTATTCTAGTAATTTATTCTCTTTAAGATAAGAACCTTCAAACACATGTATTAGCTTGCAAACCCAGATTAGATGCTCAGAAGTGTAACTGAACACAGACTGTATATTTTAAGTTGATGCAAATTAACGTCTCTGCTGTTTGTTCTGTTCTGGAAGATGCTGTCACCATGGGATCGGTGTTTGGCCGGAGCACCGCGCTCAACCTGCAGTCGTCCCAGCTGAACACCCCCCAGGATGCCTCCTGTACACACATCCTGGTTTTCCCAACCTCTGCTACTATCCAGGTGGCCCCGGCCAATTACCCCAACGAGGATGGATTCAGCCCCACTAATGGTGAGTAACGAGAGGTGAAATCCTGGAGAAGGCTCGGCTGCCGGCTCAGCCCACAGCACAGCTGCACCTCTCACCAGTCAGGGAGTTCTCACACAGATCACCCCAGTTTCATGTAAAGAGAACACCCCCGTACTTTGTAGTTCCAGGATAACACAGTATGGCTTTTCTGAAGTCCGTTTTCAGATAACTGTACTCATTTATTCCAAAAGTGACAGGGACCAATCAACATGCAAAAGGGCACAGACTATAAAATACTTTTTATGGTCGTCGTGACTTGAAGAGGCCAACTTGTTTGTTAGAGGAGGGGCTCACTTCATGCGCTGCTGCGTACAGAGCTTGTGAGGAAGGAGGTACTTACTTGAGAATTTTAATCTCCCTGTAAAGTAGGGAAAATAGACCAACCTGAGTGAGGAAGGAGGTACTTACTTGAGAATTTTGATCTCCCTGTAAAGTAGGCAAAATAGACCAACCTGAGACTTCCTAACGCTAGCACCGTGCTCTTTCGAGCGCATTCAACCCGATAGTTTTAGTGTCAGCAGGACTCTGGTTAATACTTCATATAAAATAAATAATTTCCTAACTCTTTGCTATAAATCCTTAGAAATTATTGTAAAATACTTTAAGCCAAGAGTAACTACAAACATTTACGATAGAAGTATTTTACGAAGAGGGAAGTTATAGAGGAAGAAAGGCCCAGTATTTTTAATGAAAGACTCTGCTTTGATCTGTTCCTCCTGGAATTCCAGTGCCCCCCCCCGAAGGGAAGTTACCCCTCTGAATACCTGTCCTTCCCGGGCCCCGGAATCCTGAGGAACGCTGGGCTGACAAATATTTAACCTGTGTTAACCTGCCCTTTACTGCTTCAGATGCTAATTAGAATCAGGTACAAGAACTGGCGTTTTCCAAAATGGTGTTAAATTTAATTTTCTTAACTCTGTTCTACTTAATGATTAAACTGCTTCCTATGCTATTAGCCATCTCGTTTCTGCTCTGGAGGCGAAGCAGAGCATGACATTAGTTCTGGTTTCTTTACTGAGGTTGTAGGACAGAAGTTAATAAACTTCAGTTAATTCATGGCTCTTGCAGCCCAGTGGTTCTCTTCAGAAGATGAAGAAAAACAACCACCTGCCTGTTTCAACACCAGGACTGCAGGGGACGTTAGTTCAAGACACACACATCCTTTTGCATTTTCACGCAGAGTAAATTCTTTTTCAAGAGAAATTATTTACTATAACACGTAGAAATGCATGACTTACTTAGGGTATAAATTTGGGTGCAATTCTCATTAATGTGGTTAATTCAGACAGCTCCCACTGTCCCTTTCTGTGCCCTAAAATGTACCTTAAATGTCATTATACTGTTTAAACATCTTTGCCTACTGAGAAATCTGGATCAGGAAAAAATCCCTAAACCCTATAAACCATATTGTGATGCTTGTCAGTTTTTGCTTTGTATCTATAATGTCTTCATGTAAATGACTTGTGGTACCACAACTGATGCTGCCAAGGACTGAGGAATGGAAGGTGCTCCTCACAGAATGCAAACACAGCTTCACTGTAGCTTTACACCCTTCCCACATATTAACATAAACCACAGTCAAGTAGCAACTTAGATAATGCAACTGTGTTTAATCTCTGAGATGAAACTGAAATATTCCAAGCTGTGTGGTAGGAAATCCTGATGCAGCACGTGGAGTAATCCCGACTGTGTCCCCCATGGTCCTGTGAGCGACGGCCCCGCAGCTGGGGGGCTGCTCCTGGGGGGCTGAGCAAGGGGGTATGAGCCCTGGGGGCACTGGAGGCCTGAGGAGCAGCCCCTGCTGAGAGGAAAGAACCTGGGTTTATTGAATGTACTCCAAGGGTTCTGTTAATGGATTTCTGTGACCAGCTGCAGGAAGGTGTCGGTTTTTCTGTTCCAAAATTCAATTTGGCTTTTTTATTAAGCAGCTACGGCCGGATTTTTGTTCACTCCGTGACCATTGTTAAAATGTATGATTTTAATAGATGTCTGCCAGCTCTTCCTTTCAAGACTGTGAGGTTGCAGTAAAAGGCACTAAGGAGGATTAAACAGTGAAATGTTTATCTCTGTTCTCATCTGTCTCAAAAGGAATGATAATAAATTATAGGGAATGGTAAGAAATTACAAAAATTTTTTGACGAAAACAAGTACAGCACATTCAAAATTATTTTTCTTTCTTTTCTTTTTCAGATGACATGTTTGACCTCCCATTCCCAGATGACATGGACAATGACATTAGAATTTTAATAACAGGGAATCTTCACTCTTCACCAAATTCCTCGCCAGTTCCTTCCCCTGGCTCACCATCTGGCATTGGAGTGGGGTCTCACTTCCAGCACAGCAGGGTAAGGCTGGAGCCCTCTTGGGCATATGCTACTTATAATAAAACCCAACCCCCCCCAAATCTTCCAACAAAATCTTTTTTCCTGTAGATTCTCAAATGTAATTAGGTCAACAGCAAGCGGAAATTAACATTAAAATTGAAGGTGCTGGTTAAATACTGTTGTAGAAGATGTCTCTGTCGTGACTATTTACATCTCTAAAGTTAATTGTTAGTGTTCAAGATAATTGAGAGGAAGAGAGGAGGACAGAGAAGCTTTATTTTCATGTGGCAGAGCCGTATCTAATGACCCTGTATATATCTAATCTGTACTCATCCCTTCTTTCCTGGAAAATCATAAGGAATGTCCTGGCACAAAGTGACAAGTCCTAGAGAGAAAGGAAGCTGTGACAGCTCTGTTCTCATCCATCTCTAGGGGAGGCAAGAAGGGAGATAATTCTCCCAATAATAAAACCCTACCCCTGGAAATTCTGCAGGTGCTGGATGTTTATGCAAATGCTCTTTTCTTAGTAAAAATTAGCCCAGGGCACATAGCGTTTGTAAGGTATTTTTGTTTGAAGTGGCTTTTATAAAGTCAGTTCCAACACCAGTAATTACTTAAAATGCAAATTATTTCTGGTAATTCGAGGCAGCGCATTACTTCTTTCCTAAATAATACAGGCTTTTATTAAAGAAACAGGCTAACTTTTATACAAGACAGATAACCCCATGCATTTAAAGGTTCTGATTTTAGTGATGTGTAATCATATCAGTACCTGGATCGGGATCGGTGGCCGTCACTGGTGCTTTGAACAGTCTCAAGGGGAACTCTAACTCCTGTAGGAAAGGCAGGACAGAACAGGTCCTAGAGGAGGTACAGGTACAGCTGAGAGATTTGCCTGTGAATGATTCTACTCGTTCAGCCCCTGGAACAAAGCACTGCAGTTTCTAAATGTAAATAAGATCTTCAGAAAAGAATTCAAACTCCCTGAGAAGGACTAACTGAGTGGTGGTAGTTTCACCACCCGGAAGGAAAAAGTCCTGCCTATATTTTTCTTGCAACCTCTGCAAAATGCTTCAGTGGTCAGCTTAGTACAGTCCTGAGCCAGAAATGACTTCTGCATCACCCCCAGAAATGCTAACACTGTATTCTGTGAGCTTAGAACACAACCACCTTACTTTATATTAATGCTCCAACCCACTTTTCAAAGGCTAAATAATTGCACATCACTGTCACTTGGTTATTTCAAACCGATATGTAGGCAAATTTCAAGTTTTAAATTCTCTTACTGAACCCTCCAGCCATAAATTACAACTCATCACTCATTACAACTTCTCTCTCTTACTTAGCTCACTCAGCACTGTCTTCTGTACCAACCCTGTTCTGTACCGCTGTCAGAAATGCACTTACAAAACTAATTCTCACTGGAACTCCACGCAGGTGCCTTAAGAACAGCACTGAAAGGTTAATGACCAAAGAGCCTGGAGACCTGGACAAGCCATTTCTAGATGAACCTGTCACAGTAATTCAGTTTAACCATTAACAAGGGCCTAGTAATTGATGTGTAATTTTTGGTTTTAAAAAAGCAACAGCGTGTGATCATTACCTTGTGGGTCGGGGAAGGTCAAGCCTTCGCCCATGTAGCCCGTAATTGATTGCTGCAGTTCAGCAGAGCCCTCAGTGCTCGGCCACCAGCTCCAGGGTTTGCTCTTGGGCTTTGGGAGCGCCCACAGCCAGGGCAGCTCCTGCCTTCTCCAGGCTTTCTGGGGTGGTTAACCTTCTCTGATTCCTCAGCCAGATACTGCTCTTGGAAAAGACCTGCTTGAAGGACTGACACTGAAGGCTTTGTGATTAAGCCAGTTTTCTGTGGAGTATTTTTCATTTTTTTGGAACTTATCACCTTAAAAGATGTTTATGGATTAAATGAGCTGCTACCCCAGTTCTTCTGGGATAAGTTACAAAGTAAACTACTTCGCAGGCATCTCTTGATGAAATAAAGTAAGCAAATGAAG
The DNA here is from genome assembly GCF_001431845.1 of Calidris pugnax. Classification (NCBI taxonomy): domain Eukaryota; kingdom Metazoa; phylum Chordata; class Aves; order Charadriiformes; family Scolopacidae; genus Calidris; species Calidris pugnax. Next base: position 10,952,415 of record NW_015090783.1, on the reverse strand, counting down.
TAAAGTAAAGCAAAATAATAAAGGGTGTTTCCAAAAAAAACCCCAAATGCATTCAAAGTAGGAACGTGCTCTAGAATGGAACGGCAGTCACCCTTCCTGCTTCCTAAGGAGACCCTTGGGTTTGGTGATGTGGTGTGTGATAGATAAGGGGATGTGTATGTATAGACACACACAGGATGAGGTAAATATGCTCACACCAAGTGTTCTGTCCAACAGCCTCACGTGTGGGAGGTTCAGTGAGGTTCTACTCCACAGAAATGAAATCACAAACACAGACACTGACAGGCAGCGACTCCAACCCTGAAAGGAGTTTTACAGACCATTTCTCGTTGTTTAACTCTCTCCTCCCCAAATAACTCTTTGCTCCATATATAAGAATATGAGTAACTGACAAAAATAGAGTATATAAATAAAAGCATAAGTGATATAAATTGCAAAGCAGAACAGCTGTTTCCTTTTCCCCCACCTCCCCCGCTGGGCTGTACAAACACAAACAAAGCGTAGTATCTTCTCTCCAAATGTCCAGAGCAGGGAACAGTAAGTGTAGCATTTATTTTCTAAGCTATCACTGAACTAACTGAGGAAGCAAAATAAAGACACAGCTACTCTCTATTCTTCCATATTTGAGTGTGTAACACAGCCTTCCACAAGCTGAAGCCAGGAAGATCTGCAGCACAAACTGCTGGTTTTGAAATGTATCGGAAAAGTCTATGAGGCTCCATAAAGTTAAGTTCAGCACTGGTCTCTGTCTGATGCACACGAGGAGCTGCTCAGATTGATGGCCACAGCCCAGTACCTCTGAGTCACTCTGCACCATCAAACCCCACAGGTGCTGGGTTCAGTTTAGGAGGTTTATGTTGCTGTGTGGGAATCTGAAGTGATGCTGGAGCATCAGCCTGGAGAACCCCAAGTACAGGGGAAAAAGGGATTAGACAACTTTCACTAAGCTTTGTGAATGACTAAAGGATGGCTCATTAAGAACAAGGCAGAACTGGATTAAATACTGAGTAATAAGTAAATGAAAGTAGTGTTATTGGAGTGGGATGTAATGACATAAACTGACTGACCTGCCTCTCCAACTCCTCTTTCAGAGCCAAGGGGAGCGTCTCCTCTCCAGAGAAGCCCCTGAAGAGCTGAAGCAGCAACCCCTCGCTCTGGGATACTTCGTATCAACTGCCAAAGCTGAGAATCTTCCCCAGTGGTTCTGGTCATCCTGTCCCCAGGCACAAAACCAGTGTCCCCTCTTCCTGAAGGTCTGTCTTGGTGCCCTTTCACAGGGGAGGGGGAAGAACTCTATTGATATCCTATGTTGGCTTGGACTGTTACCGGAACTGTGACAGTACTGGGAATGGAACTGTAATTTTAGGTTTAAATTTACATAAAATAGCTGGCTATTAAAACTTAATTCTCTGTTCCTAAAGCTCCTCCTGAAAATGGAATAATTTGGCAGCTTCTAAATACAGAATCATCAAAGCTGTATTGGGTATTACAGAAGGGCCCTGGTTTTCAGGTTCAGTCAGCCTGAGCCAGGAATGTGCTGGGGAGCCCTGTACAGCAGCAGTGGTTCCACCAGAGACTCGCTGCTTCCTTTAAAGTGTTGTGTGGCTTCTTTTTTGAATGAATCAAAAACCTGTGAGCTAGTGGGCATGGAAAGGTGACAAACCTGCCTTGATGGCACCACACAGCTATCTGAGCAAGCAACCTACAGAATGGTAAAGATAGTACCAACTACTTTATCCATTTCCATCTTAATTAACAAGCACTAAACATTTTTGCAACACGTAACTAAATTCTCTGATCAAAGCCTATCAGGCAATTAGCAGAGTAAAGGTGTTCAGTATTTCTCAGTTCTTTCCTCATGCAAAAGAATCAGTTTTAGGGCTGCCGTGGCTGGCTTTATACTCAGTAGCAAAGAACTGGACCTGGTTCCTTACACTCTGCACTGCTCATAGGTTTCCCTGGAGTACATGCTTTTCTTTCCACCTACACAATGGAGATCTCAAAATGAAAAATAAACCCCCATGCTCTTGGAGCTAGAGATGAAGTTCTATGCTAAACTTAAAACTACCTTTTTTTGTGAATGAGTAATCCAAAGGCTATGTTTCGGTTCCAGCAGTAAAATCAGAGTCAGCAGAGCTCCAGGCAAGGTGGTGAATTCCTTCCGTAAGCTCACGCTAGATTTGTATGAGAGAGAAGGAGCCACCACCCCTCCCTGCACCACCCCCCCCAGCCCAGCACAATTGCTCTCTCATGAATTAAATGTTTAATTTGACTTGGAACATAGTGCTTTGGTTTGGACAATTTTTAATAAAAGCGAGGGGCTGAATTCATGCAGAAACTTGTAGCCCATGGAGTGAGCAGGTGGTGCCGTCTCCTTTCTGCTGCAATGAGGAAACGTGTGCGGCGTGCGAGGCGCACCGAGGGAGTCAGCTTTCTCTGCTCTGGATTAAGTATTTTGGAGCTCAAGTATTTCCCCTCTAATGCGTGTGCTGTAACTGGAGCAGTGTAAGGCAGAGGTTTTGCCTCAGCAGGCTGCGCGGGAACTGGACCTGGTTCCTTACACTCTGCACTTCTCATGGATAGATTTCCCTGGAGTACATGCTTTTCTTTCCACCTACACAATGGAGATCTCAAAATGAAAAATAAACCCCCATGCTCTTGGAGCTAGAGATGAAGTTCTATGCTAAACTTAAAACTACCTTTTTTTGTGAATGAGTAATCCAAAGGCTATGTTTCGGTTCCAGCAGTAAAATCAGAGTCAGCAGAGCTCCAGGCAAGGTGGTGAATTCCTTCCGTAAGCTCACGCTAGATTTGTATGAGAGAGAAGGAGCCACCACCCCTCCCTGCACCACCCCCCCCAGCCCAGCACAATTGCTCTCTCATGAATTAAATGTTTAATTTGACTTGGAACATAGTGCTTTGGTTTGGACAATTTTTAATAAAAGCGAGGGGCTGAATTCATGCAGAAACTTGTAGCCCATGGAGTGAGCAGGTGGTGCCGTCTCCTTTCTGCTGCAATGAGGAAACGTGTGCGGCGTGCGAGGCGCACCGAGGGAGTCAGCTTTCTCTGCTCTGGATTAAGTATTTTGGAGCTCAAGTATTTCCCCTCTAATGCGTGTGCTGTAACTGGAGCAGTGTAAGGCAGAGGTTTTGCCTCAGCAGGCTGCACGGCGTGTTGGGCTGCCCACTTAAAAGCCTTGTGTGGTGGCTCTGCCCCCAGCTCAGACATGACTCAGCAGGCTGCGCGGCGTGTTGGGCTGCCCACTTAAAAGCCTTGCGTGGTGGCTCTGCCCCCTGCTCAGCATCCACATGAATCCCTCTCCTGCTCCTGTATGAACTGCAGCACAGTTGCTCCAGAAGCTGGGGCAGATGGAGATGGTGTCCCCGCACAGAGCAGGACAAAGCCTTCTGGCCAGACACCCCCCGTGTGGTACTCGGCCAGGGGTCTCCTCCTGGGGGAATTTGGAGACTCAGGATGGTTTGTTACTGAGATACCAGAAGAGCCGCTGCCACGTCCCAGGTGTTTCCCCCATCCCTTCTCCCCTGACCAACATTAAGAACAGAATTCAGGGATCTTTTGGAACGGTCCTTGATTCCAGTCAAAACGAGAAGTCAGTTTATTCAAAAATGTAAATCCTTATGGAACTTGGAAATACCCGTGGTCGTGGTGAGTTCAGCAAAGAGCTGCCAGCTTTCCCTGCTGGCCTGAGACAATTCAGTGTGTTTGTTCCCTGTGAATCTTCAGAAGTGCTTGCTACACGAAGAGTTAATTGGTGCTTTTCCTTTGCGCAGGCCTCGTTGCATCACCATATCTCTGTAGCGCAGACGGATGAGCTTCTACCTGCCAGAAATTCTCAGCGAGTTCCTCACCCCCTTGACTCGAAAACTACATCAGATGTCTTGAGGTAACACCTTTTGCCTTCTGCATTTCCTCCCTAAGGCTGCGGGGACCGAGTCTGAAATTTCAGGGGGATCGAAAACTACATCAGATGTCTTGAGGTAACGCCTTTTGCCTTCTGCATTTCCCCCCTAAGGCTGCGGGGACTGAGTCTGAAATTTCAGAGGGATTTTTTTCTTTTCACCCTGGCAAAATGATTTCTGAGCTTTATCAACAGCTGTCCCCTACGTGTGTGTCTCAGAGCAGTGGGCAACCAAAGAGCAGGACTTCGAGGGATATTATGTTTTCCATACTTGGTTTGCCTCCCAAGGATTGTTCTGTTTAGCTGACAGTCAAATCTGGGTTGTTTTTACTCACAAACCAAATCGATTTCTAGATGGAAATCGAAGTTCTGTGTCGATACCGGTATCTTAGGAATTGGGATATAAAGGAGACCTTGTTCCTGAGTTAACACAGGGCTGTGGATGGTTCAAGATAATTAGAGGAATGTTTGCCTCCTTCCCACCTGCTGGGGACTGACAAAAGATGTGGGTGGAACACACCAGTGGACAAACACGTAACCAAGTAGAGAGTATCAGCAGGAAACACAAAGGATAATCTGCTCTAAGAAAGCTGGTGGTGTATTAATGTAGAACACCTGAATTTGCCGCCTCTTAGCGGAGTGAGGCATCACCTGGGCAAACTGTCTTTGTTGTGAGTTAAAGGAAGATGCACCGCCCAGGGAAAGGCACAGACACGAGTTACAAGAAGAGAAATTCTAACCCAGGAGGATCCCACAGAGTGTGACCAAACGCAGGCAGAGGGTGCCCAGAGGGGCTGTGGGACCTCTGTCCTTGGGGGCATTCAGGACTCAAGGCTTTGAGTACAGCGGTGGTGGAACCTCTCTGATTCCATCAGCTCTGCCACACGCTGGGCAGGGCCTGCATTCAGATGGCCTGGTCCAAGTTCAAACATATTAAAACTAAAAATTTGTGCTTCTCCTGCCCCACTTTTCGGTGAGTTTTCTACTTTGCCAACACCCTGACACAGCCGGGCAGTCCTCCTGACATCGTGTCTCCAGGAGAAACCAGAGATAAGGTTAAGTAAATGGTCAAGAGGGAAAGGAGTAAAGAATTGGGGTGTCATTTCAGTGTGTTTCTCTCTGCAGGTTCGTTCTGGAGCAGTACAATGCACTGTCCTGGCTCACGTGTAACCCTGCCACTCAGGATCGCAGCTCCTGCCTTCCTGTCCACTTCGTGGTGCTCACTCAGCTGTACAACGCCATCATGAATATACTTTAATAGATAGAAAAAGCACTTGTTCTTCTGGCTTATTCTCCCCCTCGACCTGAGAAACGTGCCACAGTCTGCAAAGATCACAATTATCGCTTCTCTTCAGACCAGTCCTGTGCTGTGCTTCTGTTCCTCCGAAAGCACATGTGAATCCTGCAGTGTTCAAACCTGAACTACCCATGAACATCTCTGGCAGCTTCAGTCCAAAATCTGGGAACATCCAAGACCAGTGAACACAGAGTAACCTCAAGCCAGTGTTAGTTTGGTGGCCCAGTAACTACTGGTCAGTGTGATTATTTTTTTTAATATTTTATTTTTTTAAGGAAGACTACAGTATCTTTTTGCATTAGGAACTCTGACAAACACCCACGAGCAGTTTCAGCCCTGCGAGTGAAAACACCTTGTAGTGACCAGTTTGGGTTGTCCAAAACTTACCTTGTCGTTTGATCGTCGTCAACTGGGACTTCACAGGAGAAAAACCAACCAACCAACCAACCGCACAGTTGTAGTCTCGTATAAATATTGGAGTTTTCTGTCTACCTGGAGTTCCTGTCAGAGTGGATTGGGATGAATGCATGCATTTGTTACCTGTCCATGTAGTTATGAATGGTCTGGAGATACTTTATTTATTTTTAGGTTTGGGGAGGGGAGGGATTAAATTATAAAGGACCAGGAACAGTAGAATATCTTCAAAATCCAGCTCCGTTCCACTGTAGGGTTATTTATCTCCGTACCTCTCCCTCTTCTGACCTAGAAATCAAAAGCCAAGCTCCTAACAATCCGAGTCCCAGCTGGGAAGGGAGGCGCGTGCTGGTGAGGACGCTCCGGGGCTCCCGGGGCCGGCACCTGCCGTCGGCCGGGCCCGCGCCAGGAACGGCCAGTGTTGGATGAAGGAAAACACTACCTGGGGGAGGGGGCAGCCAGAGGTAGGGAGGAAAAATACTTTAAAGCCCCATGGAAGGGCAAATGGAAAGTGGTAAATTAATCTATTGTAGAGCTATGATTGAAATATATTTCCGGTAAATTTAGCGACGCTAGAAACCTATTTACTGAAACCCAAGTCGCCCTTTAATTCCGGGCGGACTCGTCCATGTACATATCCAAAAAATATGGTTTTTGTTTACACTAAATCAGTTACAAATCTGGTGTATTTTTTCTGACTATAGGAATATTATTTCAAAGAAATAATTTTTAAAAATTATATCATTAAATTAGTACTTGAAGTTATACCACTGTGGTGGAAAAGTTACTTTGTTTAGTAAAATGATTGCCATTTTAAAGGTTAATGGCTAATTGAAGTATTTTTATGACTCCTTCATTCCAGGCTTCAAGGGGTTTATATTTAAACCCCGTTTTGTAGTGTTGGGTGTTGCACTGCGCAGCAGACGGGGCTGCCTTAGAGAGGGGTCGGGCACTTTGATCGGGCTGTGAGACCTGACTTAGCTATCTGTGGAGAGAGAAAAAAAAAAAAACCTACCAATTTTAAAAGTTCTTCCAAAAGACTTTCATGTTCTGGTTAAAAAAAATGAAATTCTATGATTTTAAAAAGTATTTTTCTTGAGATAATGTAACATTTAAAACAAATTATATAAAATAATAAATAAATAAAAAAAAAAAATGGCTTGTGTAATGAGAAGGTGAAGTCAGAGAAGGAACGGGGGAAGGGCCGAGTTCCTTCTCTGCACCGACCCTCCCGGGCGGGGTGTCCTCTTTGCAATGTATAGGTTAAAAAAAAAAAAAAAAAAAAATTAAAAAGTCTCCTAGTGCTATTTTTGTTCTTCCTTTTACCCTGCTCAGTGCCTTTTAGCACTGCTTTTGCTTGGTCTGTCCTCTGCCCTTGTGTTGGAGGGTCTACCATAAAGACAGCACAGTGCAAATATGGCCTTCCCGCTGACAGGGGCTCCACTCTACCAGCAAGCTTCGGATTTAAATTTTGGGCAAAGATTTCAATACAGCTCTTTCTCCTAGTTCACATGCAGAAATATACAGAAATTGGCTCCTGTGGACAGATTAATAACAAGAGAAAAGACATTGTGACTATTGTACATTTCTTTGTAAATTATAAGAAAAAAAAAAAAAAAAAAAAAAATCTGATATCAAACCATTTGTATCTAATGTGTACAGTGTAAAATTGACTTTAAAAATATTGCAGTACTATTTTTTCTTAATCAGAAAAGAAAAATTCTCAAGGCCTTTTGAAGAGCATAAAAAGATGAAGATTGTAAACTTGTATAAAAAAAAAAAATCTAACTTGGGGAGGAAAAAATGTAAAGTAGACATTTGTAATCTTTTACCATTTGGGGGTTATTTGTTCCCAGGATTCATCTAACTTTGGATTATTATTTTGTTTGTTCTTTTTAAATGGGCCGTTTTTATCCAGGGGTGTTTCTTCCCCAGAAACCTGGTTCTAAGCAAAAATTAAGAATAAAAAAAAAAAGGGCAGCAAGGAGTAGTTTTCATCTGGTGTCTTTTATTTAATTTTTTTAAGTTAAGAGAAGCTGGTGACATATTTATACGTTTTTGTGCAAAATAAATGAATGGCAATAGATTTTAAAGAAAAATCTTATGTACTTCAGTGTGAAAAGTTCTGTATAATATTTCCCTTAAATATGCATTATTTTACTTGTGAGTTTTTTACTGAATTAATCTGAAATGTACAAGCCCTGGCTTTCCTACAGAGTGAAGAAAGTTATTTTATTTTTTTTTTTTATTTCTAACTTTGGAAATTCACGCCTAAATCAGAATTATTATTACCGTCGTTTGAGGTAAGGGAGCGGGAGGGGGTGGGGAATGTCCAGCATGCTTGTATGTATATTTCAGAACCTTTTTTAAATGTAAAAGCTGTACATTTCTGGGGAGTTCTGAATTTCTTTTGGTTTTTTGTTTTTTGGTTTTTTTTGGTTTTTTTTTTTTCCTCTGAGCATTTTGCAGTGAGCTTCTTTTATATATAGCCGACAATTTGAAAGAAAACAAAAAAAAAAATGTGAAGTTCATTTTAAATCTACAGTATATCGCTGGTACAATACACTAAAAAAAAAGACTTTGATAAAAAGAAACAATAATAATAAAGACCTCCATTTTAAATGTCATTCATATATACCTTGTGGATGAGAGCTATATACTTTTACACACTTTTTTAGATGAATAAATTATTGAATTACTGAAACTGCTGGTGGAGTTTTATTCTTGTATTTTCTTTAAAAGAGGGGGTTGCGTGACAAGGTAGGGATTCCGTGTGATGTGAGTGGAACTGAAATTTAAATTAAATGTAAAGGCTTTTTGATCTCTATTTACTTTAGACCCAGCAGGGAGTCTCCCAGCGCCTGCCCCTCGTGCCCCGGTGCTGTGTGTCCCCAGAGCTCTGGCTCCACAGGGTCCCCTTCGGGGGAGTGGGGCTCAGGGGAAGGCGGGAGGGCTCACCCTGCAGATTTCAGTCTAGAAAACTGAAATCAGGGCAAAAGAGAAGGGTCACCTGCTGAGCCCCTGTCTGTTGTGAGAGGGGACTTGGTGCTGCGAAGGTCAATGCTGAGAGGAAGGGATTTTCAGTTCTGCTGAGTGGGGTTGGGTGGAAGCAGCGTGGGGTGACACGGGCCACGGGAGCTGCTTTGCCTCAGTGACTGATCACGGGGGCTGCATCCAGGGCAGCAGAACTGTCTCTCTGTCCAGCAGGTGGGTCTTCACCAGGAGATTTCAGTGGGGGAACCTCCCTCCCCGCAGCAGGATCACCAACAGTGACTGAAGTGCCCCCAGCAAGAGAGGACCATGAAGCCAGATCTACCGCTTTGTGCTGCTCACCGAGGCTGCAGAGTCTCCATCCTGGAGGAGCTGAAGCCTCAACTGGACACGTCCTTGAGCAGCCTGATGGGATCACAGGGGCTGGGCTGGGTGGTCCCTCCCCACCAAGATGTGAAAAAAAATGGTACATCAACGACTAGACCCCGAGGCCTTTCATTGTGCTGCACCGTCACAAGGCCAGGGGGCTGTTTTGCATTCATCTCCCAGAGAAAATAGCTCTGGAAAAACTTAAAACAGAATCTTTAGCTAATATGTAATTTTCTGTACTTAAAGAAGTGACAAATCTGTGACCTCACTATGTATACTTGAAATACCGCATCCCTTGCTTTACTCTTAAACAAGAAAAAACATCAGCAAACTGCAACCTTGCCCCTTCCTTTCTTTCCAGTTGTAGCTACACCACCAGCTGTGGGTTGTGCTGCTGTGGGACCCATCTGTCTTCAGCCGCAGAGACTGAAAATGAGGTGGGAGAGTTTCTGCAGAACTTGGACCTGCTCTTCGGAGCTCGTTTTCTTGCGAAGTGCAGTAAAAGACCCGGTTTTCCCCGGAGAGCAGGAGCCCACGCCTCCACCCACTCCCAGCTCCTGGGCCTGTACCAAGGAGCTGCTGCTCCGGCTCCTGGCTGTTCTGGTGGCCACCTGGGATCTCCTCGGTAGCTGTTACTTCCAGTCCACTTGAATTTTGGTGCATGTGATTTCTAAATTTAAAGTTAGATAGTTAACAAAAGCAATTTTTTATTTTGAAGCTTTCAAGCTTGTATCTTTTAGTTCACTTCCTTATTGGTAACTTCTTAAAAAATGACATTGTGGAAGTTCTTCCAGAAGTTTTGGTTTTCCATTGCAAGTGCTGTAAGTGAATGGAGTTACTGCAGAGCAGTATTTTTTAACTGGAGATGACTTTATGGCTGATTCATTGGCTTTAAAGACAAAAACTATCAATTAAAGATTCTGTTCCATGAGGACTGTAAGGAAGAATTGAATGAAAACTAAAATCTCAGTTGATTTGTACCAATGATGCAATATTTATGACAGGGGTACAGGACTGCAGTGATGGGCTCTAAATACCAACAGAGAAGTTGTTTTTAAAGATTAGGCTGACATTAAATTACTCTTCTTTTTCCAGCTGCCATTTCTATTTTTGGCCAAACGTGATGGGCTCCTGAAAACCCTGTGAGCACACGCAGAAAGCATCAGAAGTCATAAAGTAAACATCAAGTTTATGGTCAGTCTCTCACCATTTGTAGTGGAAATAGAACCAGCCCCGAGATCCCCAGCAGGAAGTCTCTGGTCTCTAGCACAAAGCCCTGTTTATCCAATGATGCCGCTTCCACTTCCCTGTTTTGAAACTGATCCCTAAGGTTCTGACAGATGTTTACGTGGGCAGAGCCCGTTTGATGCTCAACTGACTCTTTCTCTACCAGGTATCGAAGCAGCAGAGCCCTGGGGCTCACCAGGGCAGAGACAAACCTCAGAGCTGTGTTAATGACACCTGAAATACTCTTCAAAATCCTCTAAGAAGGTGACACCAGCTCCTGTGAGAGGCAGCTGCTGCCTGAGACCCTCCTTTGGCCAAGCCCCGCTCGGGCCGTTGAGCACAGGGTGACTCTGGCTCTGGCCCTACGCGGGGACGCAGCAGGCAGCCCGACCGTGCTGGCAGTGGGTGTGTGACACAGCCTGGGTAAGCCACAAACATGGAATCCATGCCCCGTTCTCTGTAGAAGCCTTAGCTTCCTTGCCTCTAAGAACCACTTATTAAAGCCTTTCAGAATTATGATACCATTAAAAAAAACCATTGCTTACCATGAAGGCCCCTTCTGGAAAGCCAGCACGGCCACTGGAATTGCTAGAACTTCACTTCTAACTCTTCCTACAACACTATCTTTTATGGTCCTGCAACAAGGATGAAGGGCAGCACCTGCCAGAATTCCCTGCCCCCTCTGCTCGCTCCACAGCGACCGGGTTAATGAGAGGAGGCACCGCCAGGCTCCAGCATGGGTTTGTGGACACCACGCCAGCCTCTGCTGGTGACACCTTCACCGCTTCCAAAAGCCAGGTGTCATTAGTCAGTTCTTAATCAACCTTCTGGGTCCCAGTCACCTCCTCTGCCTCTGCATCCCAGGACCTTGGTTCTGTCCCACCGCACATGGGCCTTTTTTTGTTTGACGGATGTTTCATTTCAGAAGTCCCTGCTTCTGCAAGGGATTTGTCATCTGCACCTCAACATCATCCAGCTTCACAGGCAGTGACACTCGCTCCAGATGGGTCATTTTAAGGGACATGGCCAGGCCAGCAGCAAACCCATTTATCCCACGTGACAACCGCAGCAGGGTGAGGTCTCCACAAATGGGATTTATTTTCCTTACACAGTAAATTAGACTTATGTTTTTAAAAGTCCTGCCAGCCTGACACTCTCTTTGGCTTTATTTAAATATTACACCATTGAGAAAATGTCAAACTAGTACCAATCTAGGACCAAACGACTTTCTGAACCTGCAGCGCCGCTACCTTGAGTTTGTTGAGAACCTTCTGCCAACAGATTCATATATCCAAAATCCCAATTAAAAAGGGAACACACACAAACCCCCCGTGCAAAAAGCTCACAGGTTCCTGCAGTTCAGTAAAACCTAATCCCACGGATGAGAGAAAAAAATAGTATTTTCTTAACTTTGCATTTGGGTGAATATTTTAAAAAGTCTTTTTAAGCCAACCATTTTTTTAGTTTAGTTTCTGCCACCGGTGACAGCTGTGAGGTGTCACGTTAATCCCATGGATTAGAGTCGCTGTGCCAGGGCCAGTAACATGTTAATGTCCAAGTCATGTCCCTGGGCTTCCAGCAGGTGTCACGGTTTGATGGCAAATGAAACTACAGATTCCTCATCCAACAGGCTTTAAAAAAGCAAATTAAAGTACACACATCTACAGAGCTGGATCATTAAAGGTCAACCACGCGAGCAGGTGTGGGTTCGTTGGTCAAAGTGCTCCTCCCCTACTTGTAATCAGTTTTGGTGGTAATTTCATTAGTGCCCGGGGAAAAGCCAAGCACAAGAGCAGCAGGTGAGGGGGTGAGGTGCGTATGGCAGGGCAGGAGGGGCCTTTCATCCCAGCGGGGTAATGGCCCATGGAAGTGCTAAAAGAAAGGTGCTGTGAGCAACTGCCCTAACGGCTGGGTTAAGCAGCATTTTAGATTTAAAAGTAATTGCCTTTGTGTTTGTTTCCCTCTTGAGAAGCCGGGAGCGTGTGGAGGCGGCGTTTGGGCACTGACACACGCTAGTGCACAGCTGGATTGTCAGGCCAGGGACAGGAGAGAGAGAAAAGAACCCGAAGGGGAGCACGGGCCAGGCAACGGTCAAGCCCGGTCTCAGGGTGACTTTAGACATAAATAAGAGGGAGTCCAAGTGGAAAACAAGTCACGCTCCAGAGCGGGCCCCACTCATGGAGCCCGTGTGCTCTCTGCTGCAGCAGAGTGACTGGGGACCGGGACACCCCTCTGTGCTGCTGACAGGGGAACTGGAGACTTCCCCCCATGCTTGTTTGACCATCTCTTAGCACTTTTCACTGAATTTCACTGAATTTTTAGAGTTGGAAGGGACCATAGAGACCATCTAGTCCAACTCCCCTGCTGAAGCAGGATTGCCCAGAGCTAGAGCATGTTACTCAGGAGCATCCAGGTGGGTCGTGAAAACCTCCAAAGAAGGGGACTCCACGACCTCCCTGGGCAGCCTGTTCCAGGGCTCTGCCACCCTCACTGTGAAGAAGTTTTTCCTCAAATTTTAGTGGAACCTCCTATGTTCCAACTTGTGTTGCTGAATTGTTTTGGTTTTTTTTACTGGGGCCTTTTTTTGCAAGTAAAATGTTGCTTCCATTTAAAAGAATCATTCTCCCTCTAGTACACTCCAGTTAACACACAAGACTCTTTCCACAAGTGCATTTTTTTCACTGAGGTGGCAAAACTTTCCCGCTGTAAACAATCTCGGCCAGAAGCAGAGAGAGGGTAGAGGGGGGAAAGGCAAACAAGGGAGAAGGGTGAATTAAAACTGGAAGATGGGTGAATTAAAATGTTTCAACAACTACCATGAAGACATCTACGCAACGAAGTGGCTCCGCTCAGTTCCACCAGCGATGGGAGCCAGGCTTCATTTTCCCAGAAAACCTCTGCTTTTGTCACATTATTAAGGCAACTTACAGCGCTGAGTCTGCTGTCCATAGAGGCAACACAACCCCTTTGCTATAGTCTATAGATGCTCCACCAGAAAGTGGGACTAAGGGTGACCTCATGCAACGAAGTGGCTCCGCTCAGTTCCACCAGCGATGGGAGCCAGGCTTCATTTTCCCAGAAAACCTCTGCTTTTGTCACATTATTAAGGCAACTTACAGCGCTGAGTCTGCTGTCCATAGAGGCAACACAACCCCTTTGCTATAGTCTATAGATGCTCCACCAGAAAGTGGGACTAAGGGTGACCTCCATTACATCTGCAAGGGTTTCATCTCTAGGGTCCTCCAGCACAGGGACTTTCTTCTTACTTTTGACACAGTTTATGTTCTTTCTTTATAAATACGCAGTTCCCAAAGCCCCACAGAAAAGAGAGGCAAAGCCTTTGTGCTGTTACTTTCTTGGTATATTTTGTTTTTGAAACGCCTTTGATTGCCCAGTCTTGAGAAGACCTAAGGAGGCAGCTGGAAGGGGCCTTCACGGCTGAAGGCCAGCACTTCCTCCTGGCGGACCTGCGGCCTTCTGCTGCTCCAGAGGAACCACTGTCTCTCTCATGTCTCTTCTTGACCTGTTGCTCTTCTCCGTGAGCCCCTGTGGAGGGTCTGGCTTCCTCTCCAACATCCCATTGAGCAGCCTTCTCATTCTCAGGCTGGAGAAACCCCATCGTCTAAGCCCCAGGCACCTCGGTGTCCCTCTGAGGGACGTCTCCCGGCGCAGCAGCTTGCAGAAGCCATGTCAGAGGAGTAGAGGAGATGGTGCCCCTTCAGAAGGGGTGGGGTTGCGGGAGAAGGTGGGGGACAGGAAGGAGGAGCTGACCGGACCCGTAGCCATCATGCGATGGCCGGGAGATGGAAAGGGTGAGCCGGCAGGCCGGCTGGGTGCGGAGGGAGCTGGGCCCCCTGGCTAGTGGCAGGTGCGGAGGCCGGGCCGACGGTAGGGCGCTGGCCGGGCGCTCCTACGGCCCCGCGTCGATGGTGTTCCTGAGGGGGGCCCTGGCACGATGGAGTGGTGCCAGGGGAGCCATCCTGCAGGTGGATCCACCTCCATGGGCTCCTCCTGGTCTGCAGGTGGATCCACCTCCATGGGCTCCACACCATCAGCCACCTGAGCGACGGCCATCACCGCCAAGTAACTGCTGGTACCTCCCCTCCGACGCTGCCTCTTCCTCTGCACCCCCAGAAAATCTTTTTCCGTTTGCCCACGCAGAGGTGGGCACCCGCTCGCTTCGCTGTGGGACCTCTTTCTGCCAGGCATGGCTGACATCTCCAGTCCAGACGCTCAGCGACTGGGGGCCAGGTGCTGGGGGCCCGGGATTTATAGGGTACGGAACAGAACGCGGTGAGGTAGCTCATGGCATCAGGAGGCCATTGTGATGGCTACACAAATTACCATATTTGCCTATTCTGGCAGTTGGAGGAGCCTGTGCCCTTAAAGGTACCCTCTGCCCTTAAAGGGTATCCTCCTGTGTGAGGAAGAAGAGGGTCAGGAGGAGCTGAGGGCTCCTTTCCTGGGGATCGCTCCCCTGTGGCCATTCCTAACGGAGGGACAGTTCATGGAGGGGGTCTGCAATGTGGGCAGTGATTCTTCTGAGGAGGGCCAGAGTTGGTTGGCCTCTACCCACCCATCCCTTTCAGCATTTTAATGGCCGAGGGATCATTAATAATCTACGTCAGCCAGACAGAGACTCTCCACTGGCTTTGGTGGAATTTTGATCAGGCTCAACACAAGTGGCTTCTTACAGATCTCAGGGAGAAGAGGATAAAAATTTACAAGGTGCAATGGGTCCAGAGAGGTGAGGCAGAGGCCGAAGAGGATGACTGCTATGAAGATGCTGCTTCAATTGCACTTCATTAGCAGAAGGATACCATTTCTTAGGGGGGATGGCAATGCCGCCCTGAATGGGATTCACACTTGGAGAAATGAAAGAGAGCTTTACCAGTTGTAGTATGAAGCCACACAACATCTTAAATCATGGCAGCTCTTAGTCCATCCACAAAAACCAGGGCTTTGTGCAAAGCACTGCTTACAATCTCAGTTCTCAGCCTGTCCCAGTCCCAGACAGACAGGGAGCAGCAATTTTGGCAGACCCACCAATGGATCAGATCCACACTGCTCCAGCCCGAGAAGGCATCATCTCCATCCCAGAGCTACAACTGTCCATCCCAGCCCTGTTCCTGGATTCATCCTTCCACTAGAGGAAACTTTAGCTGGAGAAGATGGTCTTTCTAACCTTTGTATCTGAAACGATGTCATTACACCTTGGTTTCTGGGTGTGATGTGGGAGGAACACAGGACGTCCCGAGGCAGGGCTGCTGTGGCTTTCCAAGTCAGATTTAAATTTGGGGTGGGTAGGGCTGAGGGCCCCTTTCCTGGGGGCTCTGTACCCAGGGCAGCATGCTGAATGAAAAGCTTGGCCATTCGAGATGGTGAACACTTCCCTGCCAAAAATGGCTTCATCCTGGGCCCTGATTCAAGCTGAAGTCTAGTGAAATACAGAGATCCACTGTTTCTTCAGTAGGCTGGTAACAGGCAGGTACTGCATCTTCACTTCCTTCTTTCAGGTGTACTGGTAACTTCTCTGGCCATGCTACAGGGACAAGTGTTGTACATCAGGTTTTTTTTAATGAGCTACTCTCCCCATTCCCTACCCAGCATGTCTAAGGAGCTTGGCTGAAATTTTAGCATCATTAACACCCCATCAATGCTGTGTGAAACATGCCTGTAGGCCAACACTGGGGAAGTGTCCATCTGGAATCCATTCCTGGCATGGATCAGCCATATGAGAGCCGGACATTCCCCTCTGCTGCGGGGAGAGGAGGCCTGTGGTAGGCCTGGGCATTTGAGACATCTGATCAGGTCCTGCTGTGAGTAGCCCGAACTCTCTGCCCATGAATTATTCTGTGGCTGGTGGAGAGGACGTAGAGAAGAATATCCTATGGCAAAGGGAGCTTGCTCATCTTTGACCAGTGTGAGCCAGGTGAACCCTCACTGCTTTGCTTGATGAAACAAAGCTGAAGCTTCCAGGAAGGAGCAAGCACCAGCTGAAGAGGAAAAGTCTGAACTCTTGCAATTAACCAGAGCAGGAAAGAGAGCAGCAAGCATTCATCAGCTAGCTGAGCTAAGGACCGAATCAATGCAGAGATGGAACAGGGAAAGAAGACCTTCATATATAAAAGGTCTGCTTTGTTCCTCTCATACTTTGTGTCAAGGAAACAGAGAAGGAACTGTAAAATCTAGGACTGCTTTTTTCAGAGTTACACGCACTGCTTGACTGACAGAAAAAAATGCAGGCCATAAGTGTATTATGCTTATAATAGACATCTACAGCTCATTCAGGGCCTACACAAAAGCCAACAGGCTGATCCAGCTGGGGACACAGCTGCTGGGCTGTTCTCCTTATTGGCCTGGACCAAATTCTGAACACCTCCAAAGAGAGATGTGGAGTTTCCACTGATCAGAGCAGCACAGAGGGAGTTTCTTTTGAGATAGTGCCTGACAGGTTCCCACACAGCAAGCTGACTGAAGTTCAAATTATCTACTTCAGAGCAGTGAAGGACTGATGTGCTTGAACTCTGTAGGGTTTGAATTACTCAAACGCCTCCTCTGACTTCAAGACTTTGGAAATAAATCAGACAGGGGCTGATTAATGCCAAGCTGACACCCTGCTCCCCCAGAAGGCTCAAGGACGCTGGCATGGCATCTTTGGTCCAAAAGAAGACCTTGCAGTTGTCTCTTGTGTCTGTCTCTCAACAAATGGCCTCTTTTCCCCAGAGATTTTCATTCTGGCAGCACTTGGCCCTCAACAGATATCAATTGATATATAGTGCTTGTCTGGACACATTTGGACTAGTTCTGATTCTCTGCCCCTTTCTTCTCTCCCCTGCTTTCCAAATAGCCATTCGTGACTGTTTACTTTGGCAACGCCTTTCAAAAAAAAAAAAAAAAGGCCTCAATGAAAAGGAAAAATCCATTAGGAAAAGCCAGCTGAGTGCTAAAAGGCCCCTAATCAGTGGAAAGTTTAAAGAGCACTGCTCTGAGAGAGGCTGCGGTGCCTTTCCAACACCTTCACAGCAATGTGTGAGGCTACGACATGTCAAAGTGAAGCCCCAAACACAGGCACCGTGCCAAAAGAATTGGTTTCGTTAGGGCTGAGGAGAGCATGTATGTCCGGGTGGGTGGTGGGGAGGGAGGTGCTTATGTAGAAACAACTGCATCAGAGCAAATAACTGCAAGCAAATTAGTAGGATTTCCCCTGGCTGGTTATAGCACACAGCCTTGGCCATTCTCAGTGGAAAGTGAAACAAGAGAGGTTTCTCCACAGGTCAGAACTACACCTCGACCAAAGCAGGAACTTAAATTTTAAGGGCCAATGCAGGTCAAAGCAAGGGGATGTCAGCAAAGCCAGGTGGGGGCAGAAAGGCAGTGCTACAAGAGGGTGAAATGTGGAGAAAGAAATGCCCTCAAAACTCTTGTCTTCCTTGATGTCAGAAACAATGAATTCAGTCAACAGCTGGAGAAAGCGGGGAATACGGTTCAAGCTAAAACACAGCTGCCCAAGAAACACCTCTCAGCTACTGATACCGAAGTGGGAAATGACTGCTCAGTTAAGCCATATGAGGTATGCAATGCTCCAGTCTCTGCACTGACTGACTTGCTTTGCGTTGCAGAACTCCCTATATTTCAGGCCACCACCATCTAACATTTCACAAGTCCTCCAAATTACAGATTTCAAAGCCTCGTACAGAAGTCAATGAACCGCTCCTTTCAGTTCCCCTGTGAAGAAGACAGACGTGTGGTTTTTCTCTCAGGGAGCACTCACAGTATTTGTACAGCATCTACTACTCTGTGAACTGGTTTTTTAAAGCCCGATAGAAACAGCCAGTATTAGGTTTAATACCTTCTTCTCTGTCTTCTATAGTTTTTAATCCAGCATGTAAAGAAACTCGGGCACAATTCACCCTCTAGAAAGTCTATGCCATTGAAGTATGTGCACACTGCAGTCCAAAGGTGAGCTTACAGACCAGGAAAACCTACTCAAGGTAATTGTATATTGCCAGCTCAGCCTTTTGTGTGCACTGGACAAGCTTGTCTTCAATTAAAGGTAATCATGCTCTATCTAAAGCTTAAATCGCTGCCGTGACATCTTTCAGAATCCATGCTAACTGAAGACATCTCAGTATATCTACATAATATCCAAACATGGACAATAACACAGACCAGCCCTAATTTGAACACTACCACTAATTTGAATTCGACTACCTGAGGCAGAGGCAAAACGGAGCCAAGAAAGAGAATTGAATTCGACTACCTGAGGCAGAGGCAAAACGGAGCCAAGAGACGGGTGTTTCGATACAGCACTTCAAGCTATTTATCTTTCACATAAATTATGTAGACCCCTCACTCCATACAAAATTGTAAGACATCTAAAAAAGGGCCAATAACATAAATTATGTTGGGTTACATATAAAGCCATACAAGAGGTAGAAGTCCCATTATGTAAGAGGCTTTCAGAGTCCAGGGTTATTCTGAATGGGAACAACTTGCTTCCTCCTTCATCTATTTGGAAATTTTCAATGAAGGAAACTTAGAAGTCCCATGTTTTGGGATATTCAAAATATCTGTGTCAACTTTTAAGAATTTTGGATTTTTACAGAAAAGCAAAAAGGTATTTTTGGTGCTCTTAGAAGTCTTTCCATAGCTCCATTTTTACCGCAGAATAAAATTCTAGTGAATCATCCTAAACTGAGAAAGCCACGGAATTGCAGCGTCTATCACACTATGAAAATTTAACCACCACATGCTAGATGAGATCCATACAGCCAGGAATGATTCATGTACAAAGACTGCAAAATAAATTGAGTTCCCCTTCTAGCAGTTAGAAAACAAACTGATATGGAAGAATAAAACCAGGTGTGTCCTGAACCTCCTATCATCTATAACAGGCAGGTGTACAAAGCCCCATTAGCCTCAAATGGGCAGAAGCAGCAGGTAGAGATGAAATGCCTTTGAATTAAGTGATTGTACTTTTTGAATCAGCCTCCCTTCCAGGAACAACATCTAGAAATGCTCAGCACACCTCCTGGAGCACAAACAGCACCCAGTCTGGGCTTTCCCAAGAAATATTGTACTGGTGACAATGTGTAGGTATGTTGCTATAGTAAAACATCCCTATCTGGGCAAGGCTCAACCCAATTCAACTACTTTCTTGTTAGAGGACTTGATTCATTCAGTATTTTCACCTGCCTCTGCTATCAGCCAATCCTAAATTCCTAAATCTCTCTCCTGCTGACCAATCCCATCCAGCCTTTCAGGTGTACCCAGAGAGATATAGAGGCACACAGCTGCCATCTGTTTCCCCTAGCTATGGAGGTCTTATGTGGGGCCTTCAGGTTTAGATTGTGGGGTGCTTTTTGTTTTCATTTTTAAAAGTTATTTAGGGTTTCTAAGGAGTCTACGTTTAAGGAACTGTCACTAATCTCTGGAATTAGCTTCCAGCTACAGTAGCCTGCAAGGTAAGAAGGATTCTCTTGTGCTGATAAACTTTTTGTGTGTGTATTGCAATGTTGGTATTTTCTTTGCTGTTCTATGTGGTGATTTGGTGGTTGTTTGGTTTTTTTTTTATTTGAAAGGATATGTGCCAGACAAGGATGTAGCAGCCTTGCTTTCTCACAGGGAGCTGTACAAGGATTGTAAAACTGCACCTGGTTGCTAATAGCTTGTTGTCTCCTGGTTAGGAGACTGCTTTGGTTTGGACCACTGCTATGTACTTCTTAGCCTGAGACTCTTTTTTTGACATAAAACTGCATGTCTGAAGGGCAAGCCTTAAGCTCATGTGGGCTTATGAGTCTTTGCTCATTAATATGTGGAAGTAAGCAGTTCCTGTGCCCTCCATATTATTTTGCTGACAAAGGTATTATTAGAAGTACTTGAGAATCTCATGGGTTGGTAAATAGAATAGTTTTGGAAACCTCTCTCTGAGTTCTGATGGAGGAACTGAGAATAAAACCTAAGATAGAGCACTATACTACCTTATGCTGAGTAGTCTAATTTGCTGACTGGCCTTTCTGTCTAGAACCCTGCCTAAGAGGCATCTTGTGTTTCCTTGACACACTCTGCTCTTCCTGTATATTCTCCTGTTAGCAGTGAAACCCTGTATCTTCTGCTTAGCTTCTATAAATGCACTACTTCTTCCCCAAGCTGACCACCAGCCTGCTGTTTACTACCCTTTACTACCCTTGTAGTCCAACGCTATTACTGAAAAGGCTTTTTAGGCTTCCTGCCTGGGATTGTGACTGCTACTCCTACACACTTGTCCAAAGTACAAAAGGAAAGGTTGCAGGAACAGTACAGAGAACACACGGGGTATGGCATGGTTTGTGGTGAGTTGTCCTGACCTCACACTTACAAGCTCTTTCTTACTTTCCACCTCAGGTGGAAAACAAGGGCTGGTGGAGGCTGGCCATACACTAAAAAAAAGTGTTTAGGGCTGTGTCTTGGCAAGCTTATGATTTATTTTCTTCTGTTGTCTGTTTCTAGGATAGATACTTGTTCTAGCTGGGTTGCAATTCTTTGATTATGTTGGTTAGGTTTGAATTCAACTGTAAATGTGGCTGGGTTTCAGTCATCCCCTGATTGGACCCTTCAGAATGGGAAATGTCTTGCATCACATAATGGGTATCTAACCACTAAATGACAAGCTCTTCACAGTCCTTTATAACCCTTTCTGGTCAGGGTCCTGAAAGCAATCTAAGATCAGAACTAAAGCACATAATCACCATTCTCCAATACAGCAATAATCTTAACCTCTCTCCAAAAGAGAAAATGAGGCACAGAAAATGGAACTGACTTGTCAAGAGTTGCTCAGGAAATCTGGAAAGCCCTAATCAGCAGTGGTGACCTGAACTTTGATTCACAGGCCTGTACTTCTGGGTCCCCTTCCCTGCCCTTTCTTTTCCTTACCTTCACTTGTAAGAAAATCAGCTCTGTGGATAAGCATTTATTCTTCATCTTCCAGGGACTGAAATTTCAGTCCAGTGAAAAAGGTGCTACCAAGTACTTGGTAAAGAACTGGTGCTGCTCTTAATGACAGTGGTGCTTCCTGGATGGCAGGGAGGCAGGGGTGAGAGAGGCCAACCTTAAGTTCTGTGACAGGAAGTCATCTGTCCTACCCAACATCTGTAGTTCCACCTTGCTTTCAATTGCCAAGTACCTCCCTTCCCTCTAGTGACTAGAAATCTGTGAAGCATTTGGCATTCTGAAATGCCTTATAGATGTATAGAAGACCATATAAAGGGATGTATAAAAGGAGATATAAATAGATTTTACGCAGAATTGATGGGGGTGAAGTTAAAGGGGAAAAGCAGAAAAGTGTGTGTGTGTTCTTCCCCCCTCCCAAATGTTTCCACCTTGAAGTTTGTGCCATTAGTCATGACTTGGCTCTCACCAGCTTTTGCTTTTCCTCACCAGCTGGGAGTGGATAGTCATGGTGTTACAGCCCTGCAGGAAGCAGTTCTCCCAGCCAAGTTCAGATGAGAATCTGTCACTTTGCAGAAGGCCTCTCCTGTCTCTTGGGCAGCAAGAGTCTGGGAGACTGAACGATCCGTGGCTCATGTACGGCTTTGGAAGACCGAGGGTCATAAAAGCCATTCTAAATGGGCACTTTACTGACAGCGCTCACCTTTAATGGCCTTTTTGTGAAGTTACAGCTTGGCTTTTAGGCCCTTTTTGCAATTCATCACTTAATCCATACATGCTACCTTGGCCAAGAGTTGGACAATGGGGCCCACTGTGTCTGGTTTTGTTATGGAGCAGCCAGAGTGGCTTTTAACTAAAACAATGTATCTGAAGGAGAAAAATGTAATCACCTTGAATTCCCAACTGATTCAACTTACTTAAGGCAGCTTTGCAGACACTGGTGTGTGCAATCAATGAAATCAAAACTGAAGCCCCATAAGTATGGCAGAAAGGAATAAGAATGTATGTGCTTCTGCATGTATAAAATATGGGGGGAGAAAATGTGCAGGGAAGAAGGAAACAGCTAGGTCTGGAAAAAGACCATTTTTCTATGATATGAAATCTTTCATGATTAACTATAAGGGTGTATTAGATTGGCAAGGAAGTACTGTTATACAGCCCTGAAATCAGCTGGAGGCCCTTCTAAAGGGCTTTTCAAAAATCATGTGTCTTCTGGGACAGATCAATCCTGTAATCCATTTGTCAGTTCCTTTTAGGAACTGGAGGTGAAAAGAGGGTAAAACTGATCCCCCCAGCACCCCCCCTTGCCAGTCTTCTAATGCTGCTGCACAAAGGATATGTGTGGTTTGCCCTGGAACATGAAAGCCTGGGGTGCCTTGGTAGCATAAAAGGAACAGTCCAAACCCTCCTGAGACTCAGAACACACCAAACTATTGTGCTCACTCTCCTACTAAAGCACTGACACAAATGGAAGAGGTGTACACACACCCTTAGTTGGAGGGAAAAGGGCAAGGACTCCTCTAGGCACCAAGGAAATATTTAACTTGCCTTCTGGCACTACTGTCAATCTTTGCAGAACCCCTTAGCTACAGGAGGGCATACCTCACTGAAATCTACTCCTGATCCCACACATATGTCCTCTTTTCAAGCTGCTGACTACTGTGAATCCAGTGGGATTCAGTACAGGGAAGGACTGGGCTTCAGTGTAGTGAAGGAGTATCTGTATTGCCACCTTTTGGCTCAGGAAGCCTAGTAACTTGCTATTTCAAGGTGGGGCACTCAAAGAAGACCACCTCTGGCAAGGGGTAATCTTTGTTTTACCAAAACTTGAGGTGTCAAATTAAGTTCTTGCTTTTTTTCTAATGAGAAGCCATTTTTGGCTGGGGTTCCAGTTAAGCTAATGTGGAAAGCTACACACCTCTGGAGGCTTCTAGATGCAATTCAAAAGATGAAAGCAAAGCCTCTAGAAAGCCAGTAGTGAACATTATACCCTTCTGTGGAATTTATCTCACTTTAATTTGGCTCTAGATACCTAAAGTAAAGCCACAAATCTGGCAACCAAATAAGTGGGTGGCCAGTCTGATACTTTATAGACTAGCAACCATTTACGTCTGTTAACTTTCTTTAAACAGTTGATCCTTTCCTACCTTAGTCATTCCAGCCACATCCTGATTTTATCAGGCCTTCAGCCTTCCAAAGAACTCCCCCAAAAAGGGAAGCAGGACACACTCCCCCCACCTTTAACTTAAATGTGTAATAGAAACCAAAGCAGGCAACAAGAATTGGGCAGCAGTGGTGTTTGCCTGCTGAGACTGAGGCCTGAATGACTGTGTGCAGTCGGCCTGTTGAAGCATTAGCTCCATTTGCTTTTTGTCTCTTAGACCCCCACACCTGCCTGCCATTTAGCTGCCTCTGAAGGCCGGCCAAGGGACATCAGATCAAATAATAAAAGCCACATTGAAGCAGTGTTTCAGCTGAAACAGTATGAGTGGAGGCGAGATGGGGATTGGAAAAGGCTCCCTATAAAAGAGCCCACACATACATGCGAGAAGGTCATTAACTCGTGCCTTGTGCTATCTTTGCAGTCTCCGCTCCCTCTCTCTCAATTATTACATCAGAAGGAAATGAGAGAGCACTTTGCCAAATACTAATGGACTTGATGTTTTCATAATCTCAAGTGCACAACAATCAGAGCTGTTTATTTTCCAAAGAAGATGGGAACCAGGGGAGGAGGCTGAAGACTGCGAAGAGGTTCCAGAAAGCTCGAGCCAGTTCTATATTCATCTCTTGCTCCATCTTTAGCTGCCAGGCTGATATTTATCTGAATCATTCACTAGATGAGGCCTTGTGCTTCCTCAGGAATGTGTCAAAAGCCTGTAGAATTGCAAAGAGGCCTCAAACTGTAATATTGTTCTACTGTTAAGTCATCTGTGCCATTTGTTAAGGAGGGGGGTAAAAACCCCTTATAGAGAAGGGCTGAGACTGAAAAACAAGCACCTAGGAACACTCTTGCAGTTATAACTCCAGCACTTATTTCTGGGGAAAAAGGCAACAAGAGTAGGTGGATACTGTCCTGTCACTGTGCTGGTCACTATATAGCAACTGACACCACGTGTCCAAGTTTACAAAACACTTTAGAATCCCACTTCAGCTTGAATTAAGAAGCTTTAGTCTGCTTTTTCTATGTCTGAATGTAATGATACTGCTACATCTTCATTTCTGAAAAGTAGCAGGAACCATTTCTGGATGAAATGTGGTGCTAAGGAGACACCAGAAGATATGACTGATCTGATGGGAAGGGTTTCTGTAGTGGCATGAAGAGGTCAATTCTGTTTCCTGTTGTCAGGATACAGCTTTCCCACAACTTGAGAGTTGAAGCCTGCATGAAATCCC
This sequence comes from Calidris pugnax, assembly GCF_001431845.1. NCBI lineage: Eukaryota > Metazoa > Chordata > Aves > Charadriiformes > Scolopacidae > Calidris > Calidris pugnax. The sequence goes on along the minus strand of NW_015090783.1, from coordinate 10,927,875 downwards.
AGGGCCTGTTTGCAGACAGTTTAGCAGGAAACTTGTGCTTTCTTAGATCTAGGCTGGTGTAAAGATACTGAAGTTCCCCCAAAAAGTCAACTAGGACTGTGAGGCTTCTGAGCCACTGTGGTCACCAGGCTGTTCCAGCTGGTGGACTTGTATAGAGAACTTGAGTCCCATTGGTGGTATGTGACTGGGGGGAGCTGTGGAAGGAAGGTATTTGCTTTTACTAAGTGAAGCCCAAGTCATCACTAGGAAGATAAGGACACTTCATGCTCTTTTTTGCTGCTCAGATTTTGGAAGGTTCTGCCTTTGACAGGGGCCTTACACTCTAAAGGGGTCTGAGAATTTATCAGACGTTGGGAATGTGTACACAGGGGCCAATATGGAAATGACTTACGGAGTCACACCAAAAGAGAATTTTCAAAGGATCCCCCAACAGCTCCTTGCATTCTCATACATGGTCTTTCAAAGGTCGGAACCAGAACAAAGGCTTTGTATAATTTGGGCTGAACTGCAACTTAACAACTCTCCCAGGGTGTGCATGTACTTATTTATACCTACAGTTAACTCCCAGAACGTGCCCATGTTCATTTATACAGGTATACATTCTGGGCCCTAGAGAATCCTGCATTGGGTCAAGAAGCAATAGGGCTTTTCATTACCACTGTTCAAGCACTTCCCCCCACTATCCGAACAGATTTCAGCTGCCTTGGATAGAAAAGAGCTTACAATCTTGTCTCCTACAAACTTAGTATCAGTGTTATGTGCAAGATCAGATAGTTTTCCTGACAGTAAAACAAAGGATTGCCTAGTCTGAGTAAAACAAACGTCAAGTAGGAATAAGTTCCTGGATCCCATATTAACATCTATAATGAAAAGGACATTTATAAATGCGAATTGGGAGTACCGGACACGAGAGAGTCTCAGTGGAGGGAAGGAAGTGGTGTTGCTGAGGCACAGGAGCCCTGTGCAGCCGCAGGTCTGGGGCCAGTCCCGGCAGCTCCCGGGAGGTGTCGCCGCAGCCCAAGGCTGGTGAGGGGCAGAGGGGACCTCCAGCCGCCCCCACTGCCGCGCTGCAACAGCGGGCAGCTTGGCCACACTGGGGAAACTGGTTTCTGAAAAGGGACCTGTGGGGCAACGGAATTTCAAATGCTAGAACTAGACAACCTGGAGTGCCGCTGCTATGATGCTCTGACAGCGGCAGGTTGAAGTTCCCTGTGCAAATCCTACATTTGCATGTTTAAAGTTGTCAGTGCTGCCGATGCACACGCAGGATTCTGGGGCTGAAGGTGTGGGTTTCTACTTGCCGACTGCTGAACCCACTGCCAGGTGGAATGCCTTCTGTGTGGCATCCTTTATATTAAAGCCTAATAAATGTTCAAATACAGAGGACTTTTGGACTCAGTCTGACAAAAGGTTGAAGTCTTGCATATGGAAGAGATCTTGTATCTGTTCTACTTGTATTAAAGCTGACACAAATTTAAACAATGCTGTCATTGAGGACATAGTTGTCATGGAATCAAGGGACCACATCCCGAGTGGAAGGCAGTAGTGGGCATCTTGTGGACCATGTCAGTAACTCCATGATTTTCAGGTATCACGAGCACCAGTAGACCTTAATGAGAAATTTCTCTAGCACTTGTGTTGGTATCGATGCTATCATTTTGTTGTACTTGAAAATACAGCAAGCAGTACAATGGATTCTCAGAACTGGCTGGTCTTGTGGCATTTTCAAAATGCAAACTGGCACCAGTGGATAATCAAGTGTGGAGGTGACTTACAACCATGCACATCAGATCAAGGGGTTTTCTGTATGCCTCTGATCCACGCATCACAGTGCTGAAGCAGACAACAGCTATTTTAGCATCAAGCTTTAAACATTTTACTTCCCAAAGAGTAATGGTAAGGTGCTGGTATAGAGGGGGAGACAGCAGCTGAGATGGGAAATGATTATTATTCCCTGCATGAAGTTAAACTGTATATAGGAATACTGAATGGGGATGTGTCTGTGTCACTTACAGAACCCCACAAACACCACCAACACACCAAAAAAGCTAAAAACACAGGGCAATCACTCTAATCCTTTGGTGCTGATAGCTGGAAACATACCCAAACCACATCCTAAGTAGAAAGTCCATCCTTCAAAAGAAAACAGATGGGAGGATGTTTTGTGGCCCATCCTGCTGTATTCACTTATGCCCTACTCATTAGAATCTCATGAAAATCTCTAATCCAATGGAACCAACCTTCTCCTACTCCTTAGTGGAGTGTTTCTTCAATTTGAACCCTGAGTTTCTTAATTCCCCCACAAAATGTGTGTTAATGAGAAGGAGCATCATAGGAACATGGAGGGCTTGGTGACATAGGCAGCAGTGATACAGGCAGGTATGCTCATATATACCCCAATAGCCAGGCCTGCAGCACCCCCATTCCTGACTGGCAGCACTGGTGGACTATTCTCTGCCTTGTTCTTGTCTTCAGCAGCCCAGCAAGGTTATATCTGGTTTTTCACATCAGTCTGTAACAACGCCTTTCAGTCCTTGACACCCACCAGTGGCCCCACTGAGACATCCAAGCACCTTGTTTACTGTTTTCAGATTCCTCCTCCTAAGTATTTCTGGATGCAGGTTTCAGGAGCTCTCCTCCTAGGAGTTTTGCTTGTGTTTCAGCTCTCTGGGATTTCTGTTAACTTTGCCCCCCTTGTTTCCTCCCTTAAGAATTTAAGTACGTAGCTCAGGCAGGTACTTGCCTCACTTTAAGCAGTGGCCAAGGGCTATTTAATGATTTGGGTTTATACAAATCACACTGCCTGCCTGCCTAAGGAACTAAGTACTTGTGATACGTGGTAAAAGCACAAATTCTTCTGTTAGAAACAGGTTTGTGTTTAAAACAAACTAATGTACAACTTTCCTCAATGATGGCCAGACAAAAGCTGTCCAGCCCAAATTAGCCAGCTCCCAACTGTCAAAGCTTTCCTCCTTCTTTGGACATCTCTCTGGACAGAGTGTGGAGGGTGTTAGTTTCTGGTTTAACAGTTTTTTTCTGAATCAACAGTGAGGGACAGGAGTAGTGTTGCCGTTCCAAGCTCTTCTGTCTTCAGCTGCTTTAGATCACAGTGGGTTTCTTACATGCTAGAATTTTCCTAGTAAAGCTTCTCATGGCTGGAGTACTTGAATTCCTGAAATAGTACTGAGTGATTACTGCCCCTGGCTCAGGTCAGCTATGTAGCCCTTGAAAACCTTGCACTTTTTTATATTGCATCCTCTCAATTACAAGTGCGTGTGGGGGGAAGATGCCTTAGAAACTGGCCAAGTGCATAGGTTTCAATGCTAGTGACAAAAGGAAGTTAGTATTTGCAAGCAACCAATATGATTTCTCTTGGTATTAAATGATTCTCTCAGCGCTCAGATGGTCAAGTATTGGTACTGAGAAAAGCCTCTGGTTTTACCATATTGTGAGACACCGCAGGATTCTTCTGTTTGGTGTGTAGGTAACTCAGAGTCACAAGTGCCCTGTCTGCTTGCTGGCTTTTGTGGTTCCACTTTTGGTCTCCTGCATCATAGGCCTAGAGACAAGCCTGTGTCTGTGGGGAACCCTTGGGAAAGAAGGTAGGGGTCGATCCACTTGGGAGACATTGAAGTTGTTCTTGGAAGCTACTCCAGACTGGAAAACTGAAGGCATGATGCCTTAGAGCAGGAATGGCCTATTAGCAAATCTTATTCCCATGAGAGGGGAAAAGATTATTTTTAAAAAGTCATCCCTCCCCTGCAAGCTTTGGATGGTTTTTAATTCAATTATTTTTAATAAAGCTGTAATTCTGAGTTAATAAGACCCACAGAAAGGCTGTGGCTCCCCCTAAAAAGTCTAAGTACAAGAGTGGAGATCTGGCAGAGAAGCGTTGATAGCTAAGTATTTAAGAGAAAAATGTGTAATGGAAGACATGTAGGTAAATATTCTGCAGCCTTTTGGCAGCTTTGGAACAATGTCGTCCAGCTGCAGCATCACCCAACAGAAAAATATCTGAAGGTCACATTTTCAGCTTCCCAGAGCACTCGAATCTAGGGCAAGTGTTATGGGGACAGATCCAGGTCTGCTGCTCTGCATGGCATTCTTCCTTTTGTGCATCACCATGGTAAACAGTTAGGGTTGCCAGGAGCTGGGATGCATTGTTTGTCTCTCTCCCTCATCCGCTCTCCCCCTCCTTCACCAAATGCTTTCTCGGTGATTAGTTACTGAGTAGAAGGGGCTCCAGTTACCATGCAGCCTGCCATCTCTCCTCATTTTATTGGAACTAATATCCCACCTGCAATGATAAGGTTTAAACTTGTTTAATCTCCCAGCTTAGCTGTGGCGTTTTAATATTTTTAAAATGGTTGTTTCAGAAAAAGGGGGATTTAAACAGGTTTTGAATAAATAATAAAAGCCCTTCTCACAGGTTGCAATGCAGGCCGGGAGGCATGAACCATTTTCATCAGGTCAGATTTCACGTTGGGTTATCCCAAGGTGGCCTGACTTTGTGGCTATGGATTTACAATGAAACAGTCAGATGCAAAGCAGTTTATGGAGTAGAAACTGCTTTAATAATGCATTTCCTGCTCAGCAAACAGCAGATACAATGACATTCATAGGGAATGGGAAAGGGAACAAAATCTCTTAGAAAAGGAACCAGTTTCTCCCTGGAGTTTAATAACTTTTTTGCTCCTACAACGTATTTGGGGAGATAAAGGCTGACCTGAGAGACATGGGAATGCACAGCTTTCAGGTGAGAAATAAGAGACAGGTTTGTAACATCTTGGGCCTGGTAAGCTGAAGCCCCATCTGCATTGTTTCAAATTTAAGGGAAGGGAAAGAGGTTCTCATGGCATAAACATAAGCCTCCCTCTGGAATAAGGTGGATAAAGTGCATCATGCTCATGTGTAGAACACCTTCATTTGTCCCCCACTACTTGCTGGACTGGGAATGCTGTGGTCAGCCTCAAGAGGAGGACTGAGCCTGAGCCAAATCAAAGCCATGAGACCAGGTGTTCAGAAGTGTTGTCCTCTTGGTCCAAGCTGTTCGTACCCACTACAGACTTACAGGAGCATGTGTGTGTGACTGGGGCTGTAAAGCCTGTAAAACTAGGCAAGACTTTTATAGCTTTGCTCAAGACAGTTCCCACTTCTCTGACATACTTAGGCACAATTTGTGTTGAAATTTGAGTAAAGTAAAGCATAGTAGATAAAGTAGAGGTAGCCTATCCCCTTTTTTTTTTTTTTCAAAGGCAAAAAAATGCCAGACAGCAGTCAACTGATCTATAGCTCAGTTTCAGAAGAGCCTAAGTAGCACCAACTGGATGACCGTAGTGCTGTGCAATTCTGTTCTTATGGTGCCAGAAATGATAAGGTGGGCATGGAGCTGTTGTAAAAATACTACTTATATTACTTCTGTTCTGGGAAAAAGCCCTGTCAAACACAGTAATTCTGTGTCCTGCCTTTAAGTCATACCAGAAGGGAGCTTGGCTGCAGTCACCTCCAATTGAAAGGAGAGCCCTCATGTCTCAAAGATGGATCCTGCCAAGCTCTGAGCTTACACGTGCACAGATGAATTTGGAAGTGCAACTCGTATAAACACAACTAGCTCTAACTAGATGAGTTAGCCATATCCCCCCAGACGGTCTCCTCACTAACCTGCTTGAGTAGAGGCAGACACACAAGTCATTTTGGGGTAGCAATGGGGACACCAAGGAGGATAAAATTTTCATTGGTGTGTAAACCCCTCTTGTACACAGCTAAAATTAACCTTGAGCTCCTGCAGGAAGCATTTATGGACAAACCAGCAAATGAGACCAGTTTATTTCACTGCATATAATCCTATTTCCAGTATTCCTACCTATTCAACATAAACAACCACAGGGCAAAACCATGTAAAATCCAGATGAGATTGGGTAAATAGATAACACTAACAAACCACTGCCTCTGTTGCACCTTCAATTTGAGGGGAAAGAGGCTGTTTCAGTACGAGTTCAAAAGCACTACTCTAGTTTTGCATCACCTTGAAATAGTGAAGTACTATCCCTACCTTTTTTAGCAATGCCACAGAAGTCAAGTACTGACTTGCTACATACACTGCTAACTTTGTGAAAAGCCCTGTGGGCAGAACCTAAATACCCTGAACTGCAGTTGTCTGCCTCAACATAAAAGCATCCTTCCTTACCAAAACCAAACAGAACCCACACCTAAATTCTTCATGGAAAAGATGTGGTATTGTAGGCTGAAGGGGATGTATAAAATAGGAAAGGTTTGTTTTAAAAGGAAGAGTGGGGTAACAGTGATACTGGGATCCATTTGTCTACTAAAATGAAGGTAGGGAAAGAGCTGAACAGAATATATCAGTGAAAAGATAAGCAGTTTACTCTCCGGGTCATAAAAGGAAGGAAGCTTAAAATATCAATATTAAAGTGGAACTTGAACTGCAGGACAACCAAATCACCTTCCATAGGTTCAGAATATCACATAAGAGAACATCCATATCTTTGCTCATCTCACGTGTATGGGAGAAGCCACTTCCACAAGGGCCCTGTACTAACTAAAAAAACCTTGTTTTTCAGTTCCTTGAATGTCAGTTTTCATTTGGGGAGTGGGGAAATATAGAAGGGCAAAAACCAGATAGTTGAAACTTCAAAGTTTAAGAATGAGGTGAAGTCTAATTTTAGTAAAAGAGACGTCTGACAGGGATACACACTGGAACTTCACTATTATCAGACAACAATGCAGGAAACTTCTGTAGTTAGTCTGACACTACTAATCAGCTCCACTAATTGCCAATAAAACAAAGATTTTTATCATAGTTATTACATGTGACATTTCAAGATTAAGGCAAAATTTCAGACAACAGTTAGAGCCTGCTACAGTGCTTCGGTTTTCTACCAAGTGTGTTTTTTCAACTAGCATCTGTTCTTCCACAAGGTTTTATGTTCAATTTTTCAGAATATACTACTAACTGCAGTTGTTTGGTTTCAGGGTATACAAATAAAGATAGATAGTGGGATAATTAGTTCAAAAATAGCTGTATCTCTCTGTGCTTTGTACCAGCCTCTGCATCTGCTTAAATGAGCCATACTCTGATGTGTTCCATAGCCTTTTTCCCTTTCAACACTTAGCAGTGTCAAGTAAGACTTTTCCCTTGTCTTAGCTCTTCTCAGCACACTTTGTCCAGAAGAAAACATAAGTGGCATTCCAACAGAGTAACCTACTGTCCTATGCCCTGCCTTAGCTTTACTGCAGCATCAAGGAGAGGAATCTTTACGCTGAAGAAAGAACAATAATCTTAACACCGTAGGGAAGACATTAAGGAGGAGCTGAAAGTCCCCATTTCCCTGCAAAGAGATAGAGAAGGGCAACACCAAAGGCCCTGAGAGGATGACTCTCCTGTAAAACTGAGGAGGCTTCCTGAGGACTACTTAAAAATCAAGATTGCTGATGGTTTTTTTGGAGGAAATACCAAACCTGTCTATTACGTCTAGGTGGGGTAAAAGTTGCAGATAACAAAACTATTATTTTTGTCTGGTTAAGTATTTGTCATCTACCCTGCCATAGAGGCTGGCACAGGGGAGAAATGCCTGAAATAAGTGTGCCTAATGCAGCATTGCACGCTGTAGCAAAATTGGATTCTTTGGTTCTTGCTGTAACTTGGCAGACTGAAAAGCTATCAGGAAGGCTTTGTGTAGTGGCAGAAAGATTGACATTGACCCTTAACAAAACAGAGAAAGCAACTTTCAGGATCATGAGTGCATATCAAATTCTCACTGCCCTTGAAGATTCTAGTACAATACTAAGTTCAGTTAGAATAATACTAATGTAAATTCTTCAGGTGACAAGTGAGAACACTTGATGAGATGCCATGAGCAAACTCTCTAGCCATGTATGATGGCAAGATGTATTGGTGTGACAATGCCACCCCTGGAGAATGTTTAGGTTTTTGGATAAATCACTCCCTGCTGTGGCTGCTGCTGAACTATGCAACACTAACATCATCACTGTAGGACAATCATAAGTGAATCTCACTTCTGATGCCTGATGTTCACATGTGTTTGGTTTCACAGGGTTAATTCTGTTTTAACTTGAAGAGGCAGGAGCTGTACACCAAGGAAGTTGGCTGAATGAGAAGGGTCTGTGAGAAATATAGTTGGCTAGTGACAAGGGAATAGATGTGGCAATTCCACTTTCTGGAAATGTAAAGGAAAAGGGCTTTCTTATGCATGCCAAACCCCTAAATATGGGACCATTCTTGTGGAGCTGGTGGGAGGTTACCTGTGTGTGCAACCCCTCCCTGAGTAAAGTCACTGTTTAGACACCATCACCCCTGAGCAAGCAGAAGATGGTCAGAAATGGATGGAGAATTGATTTGTCCAGTATATCACATGTCACTGCCAGGATAAGAAACACAAATTCACTCTGATCCTCCTCTTAGTGCTGCTGAGTACAGTGTCTTTCATATTAGGCTGTGGGGATGATGCTCTATGTCTTCTGTAGAGGAAATAAGCAGTAAGTACCACTGAATAACTCCTGTGTTGCATCAGGAGTTGAAATTTGTTCTGGTGGCGCTTTCTTTCTTGCTGAGAATGGAAAATCTGATGAATGCAGGTCTAGCTACAGAAAATAGGAGTCATTTAAACTTGTGGAAACTGGAATCTGCAGAAGTAGGTCTAGAATGCTACCAGTCTGGTTTGCAAACAATTTAGCAAAGCAGCCGGCAACTGAACATGACTGAAAATAGGAAAGAAGCAAACCCAATGGAAAGAGCCTATTGTGAAGCAGTAATTGTTTCATGTTTAAGTGGAAGCTCACTGGACGAAAGCAGCGTCTAGAATTAGAAAAGTGACAAGTTTGGTTCAGTGAGGGACTATGGTAGATGTTTTTGGCAGTGAATCTGACTTACAGGAACCTAGTTGCGGGTTGGGTGCTGCTTTCAGTTCTGCTGGTTAACTGTGGGGCTGAATCATTGAAATGGCTGCCTGTAAAGGTTGCTTTGAACCAGAAAAATGTATGTGCTTCAGCTGATCATCCAGCCCTGTGAATCACCATAGTGCTGTAACAGCCAATTTCTAGCAGCTCAGATAAGTAGCCAGGAGTAATGGGATGAGAGAAGCTAGGGAAAGAAGTACTTCAGAGGAGTTTGCTGATGGAAGGATATTGTGGACATACCCTTTTAATTCTTAGCGATTTGATCTGCAAATCTCATACTTGATGGGTAAATCCTGCTCACAGAAAGATCTCGGTGATTTCAAACAGTCCCCAAGAACACAATTTGTAACAAAACCAGCAGAGAGTTAAGCTTCTGTGTTAGAAGAATATTTTTGTCCACAGACTTAATATTTAAAAACACATTAGAAACTGAACTATATCTTTTCCAGATAAAACTAGTCCATTGCCCTATCTGTCATAGGATCTGTGTTGTATTTGTGAAGAAAGCAGCTAGCTTTTTCCCTGCTGGCCCCCAGTGTCCTCAGGTGCAGGACATGCATATAATTTGCTCTTGTACCTCAATCAGTGAGCAAGCAGAAAAATAGAGGAAATTAATTTCTCTCCTTCCTTTCCCCTCTGTCCTATTTTTTACAAGAGCCTTTTAAAAATGTTGCTTACTATATGATTATGCACAGCAAGGGTTTGTAACAACCTCATCTTAACTACCTCTGCCCTTGCTGTGGAATGATTGGTTGCCTTGGCAATCTTCTACATGCGGTGCTCAGGAGCTACAATTATAGTGCTCTTCTCAGTAGTGATCCTCTTAGTTCCTTTTCTTAGAAGTTCATGACAAGGAGATACAAAAAGATACATATAATGGATTTTATTGCTCCAGCCTTCTGTCTCCTTCAGCCCTGAAGGAAGCAAATCTGCACTATCTAAACGTGTTTGCTCTGCAGCAAGGAGAAAAACCTTCTGTTTACTTAGGATGAAGTACTGTGTTAGCTGAATGTCACAACCAGATAAGCTAAGGCACCTGAGATGATAACTCTGAGTCCCATATAAACCCTGAGGCCTAGAGCTAGGGCCTCTTGGGCCATTCTACCGCAAAAGCAACTGGGAAGGAAGCCTTGTTTTGTACTGCATTACAAAGACTTCTACCAAATGTGCTTACAAGTAAAATGAGCACAACTTTAATTGCTAGCTCTGCAAACTCGAGATAAATGCATATGAGCAGTAGCTTACAGTAAAACGTAAGGGCCAGTTGCTTCAACCCCCTGCCAGTTTATAGGCCAAACCCTGTACTGAACTACACCACTGGTGTATTAGCTGTGTACAATAGTCATGGATTAAAGTGAGACCTGGGTCAGCTCTGTGACGTTAGCAAGACACACTAAGATTCAGTGCACTATCCTTGAGTGTACTTGCTCTGCTGGGTGAATGTGTGGGTGGTTGTTTTTTTTTTAAATCAATAAATAAAACAATCTGTTCCTGAAGTTGCATATGACTAGTAAGAGGGGAGCAAAGCTGTCAAGTGAACTTCTCTCATGTAGTACATCATTATTTTAGAGAGAAATCTGAGGAGAGACTTGAAGTTAGTTCTCTCTCTGCTCTCTGTAAGCAGTGGATGGATGCACAAAAGGGTCATCTATTGTTTAAATCTACATCCTGAAACTCTCTATTGTGTGCCTCCAGTGGCTGATAGTGTGAGTACATGAAAGCGAAACCCTCCTTGGAAAGGGGAGACTCCCAGTTTTCTTACTGCTGAGCTGTGTAGGCTGGTGGAGTGAGGGGAGTTGTTCTCACCATGCACAAACCGTGGGGCTTCATTACAGAAATGCCTAATTGCAGCTGGCATTTTGGACACTTTCAGTGCCTGTGCCAGTGGGCACTTGGCTGATGAGTGACATCCTTTCTGACACAAGCAATGTGAAAACTGCAGAGGAGACTAAAATGCTAAACTGCTGGTTCAACAATTAAGAGCCCAAAAAAATTAAGCTGTTTCAAAGCCTCAACAGTTCAGTTACTCTAACTGCTAAACCACAATTTTATAAAGGAACATAGGTTTGTGATTTTGTACACATGGATCTCCTTTCTCTTTTTCTGTTTCCCCTCTGCTGTCAAGTGTGACCAGAGATGCTGCTTTGAACCAAGATGCCAGCCACCAGCAGCTGGCTGAGATGCCACTGTTAATTAAAGTCTTCATTCTCAAATGTTGCTCAGATTCAGGAAAGGGTGAGAAATGCCATGTAGGAGAAAACCAGTACTATCTCACAACCGAAATCGCTAATGCGGAACACTTCCAGGCAGATCACACAAACACTTGGCATACACAGAACAAATTCAAATCTGACTTGGAGGTACAAAACTTCACTGACAACAAAAGGTCTTGCTTCAATTAAGAAGCTACATGAAGAATGTAAGAACCAGCTCTTTGTATATTAAATACTCTTTCAGTACCTTTTTGAAGGGTCCCTGGTCTGAAAGGGGTGTGTGATGTTGGGGGAGGAAAATGGCAGGCCGTTCCTACAGAACTAAACCACATGATTCTTCTGAAGAAAAGTTAGGAGAAAGCACAAGTGCTACCCTCTCACTGATAGTCCAGGAGCCTGAGAGTAAGTCTGCCAATGTCAGTTCTGAAATTGTCCCCCCTCACATGGGTGTGGATAATCTAAGGAAACAAGGTTGAAAAGATTTCCATACAACAGAGCTGTATCTTTCCAAGATGCTGTAGCAAAGGGACTCTGCCTTAGAGGAGAAAAGGACTGTGAGCCTTCGGTGTGGTAGTCAGGGTGATGGCTTTTCCTCAGGGTGATGCTCAACCCAATACTGAAACACTACACTGGAGAAGCCCTTCGCTAGGTTCATGCTAGCAGAGGCACATGGTGTCCCTAAGGCTTGGCTAGTTGATGTTTTTAAGAAACAAAACAAAATCTTCAAAAACGAGATTCGGCAATAATAGTAGTCAGCAATTCCTACAGTGAAGTAGTTTTCTTTATTCAGCCATCTCATCTTTATCAAGAAAAATGTGTTGCCTCTATCTCCCTCTGCAGTTTTCAATACCGAGGGACAACCTCAGAACCTCAATCCCATCCTGCTATGACAACCTAGATATCTAGTTGTCACTGAGCACCTTCAAGCTCTACAGTTTTAGCAGTTGGAGTTAAGTATTTGACTACCTGTTGCTCTTCTGTATATATTAAGGGTCTTTTTTAAGGGTTTTTTTTTCATCTGGAATATTAATTAGCTTCATGGCAATATATTTGCTTGTTTTTCATGTGGCCGAGGCAGATTACACATGAAGTCTAATTCCTGTTTGTGTTGTAATATTTTTCCTTAATGTTATAGTGAACTCCATCAATAATACATCAGATGAGGTTAATCCTGCTTCATGGTATTTCAGAATTTATCAAATTTCTCTTGCTGCCTACACGAAATAAAGGACTGTATTTTTCTGAGTGATTTATATTGTAAATCAAAGAAACTATAGTGAGCATAGGCACCTTACCCTAATGTCATACAGAAACGTCCTTGTTAGTTTTGTCTTTTGAATATCACCAGCTCTTACCTAAAAATTTAAATTTTCCGTTTAAATGTGAGTTTATTACACTGGCCTCCATGTGCTTGGCTGGTAGTAACATTTATCTGACATTGTTCGTGTGCACATTTGAAGGTGCTTTACAAAGAGTATTTGTCTTCCTGCCCTCAAATGTCAGGAAACCGAGTCACTCATCCGAGTCACAGCTGATAGATTTTTAGATCTCACAAGCATTTTAGGTAGCATTTGATTCCTATATACTGGTAGGCATCTGGGTGTTCTGCTTATACACAGCAACAGTATGTTTATCAAGCTCATTCTCAGTTCAGCCAAATACTAATCCCAAATCTTGAAGACATAACCAAGGAGAAAACAAAGTCATGCTGGATGTGAAGTGGCACAAGCCAATGTTCACTTAAGTCAACTGGAAAACACCTAACAGACTTCAAAATTATTAGAAAGAGTTTTCAGAGAAGGGGTTTTATTATTAATACTTCAGGATCAGGTTTTCTGGCTTTAGAAAGAATACAAATGGAGAGCTATTAATCTGATCTGTTCTGTTAAGTTTTGCAGCATATCAGTAATGCACTTGCCCTCTTCAGATTGCATGAAGTCTCTGCACCTTTGGTCAAAGAGCAAACACAGCACATGGGTATCCTTGACTTCCTTGGTACCAGCACACTCTGTAGCCGGTTGAGAAGTCTACCTTTGTTTTCCCTCCCAAGAGCCAAGCAATCCACCAGAACAGTTGGAGCAGGTTTCTGCAAGGACTCAAGCTTGTTTTTGGTCAAACAAGGAGTGTCATTAATCCACCACTTAATTGCAGCCACCTTCAGGGCAGAAATTGGCAGCCATTTAACATGATGGAGTAACATTACACAATGGTTCAGGACAGAAAGCAAGGGAACGTGTATCCATTGAAAATTCAATGAGACATTAATGGAGAGAATATAATTACAGCTGGAATTTGGATGGGATGTCAGGGTTAGCACCTCTATACTTGCAAAGAGCCGCAGGATGTTTAGTAACCATGCCACCCAATGAATTACATGATCTACCTCACTAACTGCAACGCTGTATTTACTTGGGAGCTCTTATTGTTGATTGCTCTGTAATTCTGTTGAAAATGTATGGAATTTGACAAGATCCCGTCTTGAGATGGCACGTAAGCTACAAATGCACTTAACTAAATCTCAAAGAATCTCTGCATCTTTACCTTTTTGCCCTTTTCTTTTTCTTGTGTTTGTTGCATAGTCAAAGGAAACAGCTTTTTATGTGAATGATGATTAATAAGCAGCCCTGTTGAAGGGTGGTGTAGCTGGTGTTAAGAACAGGCTCTTTTAATAGACACTTTAAAATGTGTTCTAACATGTGACAATGATAGGCTGTCAAATCACCATTCAGGTGTACACCAAGATAATAACATGCATTTGAGAAAAATGATAAGGTAAAATACACATTTTTACAGTATGAAGATAAATAGTGAAATATGCACTTGCATGCCTCAATGTAAAATAAGAAGGGAAAAAGAAAAAACGCATTTGGAGTGGAATTAAGTAGTCTAGACAACTCCATTGCCTTGTGCTTGAAATATCATCAACTGAATGTGTCTGATCTGCTGCATTTGTGCTTGAATTAAATATATAAAGCATTTGCAGTGTCTGTTTATTGGCTGTTATCAAAATCTTTCCATGAGGATGAAGGCATCTCAAGACAAGACTTCGTTTGAAGGTTATAGCTATAATTTCAGTATGCAAACTTTTAGGCAGAAACAGGATGGGATCTTTTTAAAAATAGCACAATTAACAGGAAACTGTTAATGAAAATGAAGCAGTAGGATGCCTGGTTTACTTGAGATTGATACCAAACCATCACATTTCTTATTTGTGTACAACCTTGACAAGCAGTAATTCAAGCTGGGGGTTAGTGAAATGATAGTTGTCTTTTTTCTATGTTTTTGGAAGTATACCACAGTCCAGAATCCCCTTCCCTGATTGCTACCTTGACCTCTTAAGAACAAACTGCCTAAGCATTTAAAGCTTAACCTTAGACACATGTAGTGAATAACAGGCATTTTCCCATTCCTGTAATGTTACCATTTTCAAACATCTGATGAATGTGAAGTCCTCTCCCTTTATAAAACGTTTTGATGTTCAGTTCTTATTTTATTCTTTAATCTTTATGTGTCCAATAAAAACATTCAGAACACTTCCCAAAATAGCATGGGAGACCAAACATAGTGTCAGCTCTTTAAAGAACTAGATAAATGAACCCTGAGACTGTTGTGGAGTTATTGAAAAATCTAGGGAAACTTCCTGTACTGATTCTTTGCTTCTCAGGATTTCTTAGTTAACAAGATAACCTGAGCCATTTGGGGTAGGATCTTCAGTAGCTGAAGCTGAGTTTCAATGAGAAAGATACAGGGCCAATGACAGCACGCTGCAGAGAGCTACTGAGGCCATCAGAAAAGCTAAATGTCACATATGGCTAAGGATTGGGATGTACTGATGGTACTCAACTTGAACTAGAGCCAAAATGGAACAAGCCTCCAGAGATGTATTTCAGGTGCATATGAGACTTTCCCATAACGCTTGAACTCATGATCTAACAGCTACAGACGTCTTAAAGTTTAAGGTTGCTCTAATTCTCCAGCTTGTTAAACTTTGAATAAAATAGATGTTTAGAAGTGGATCCCTATGTTTTAAATAGCATCTAGATGGACTAATGGGACTAAACCAGGGCTAGATTAACATACCCCCAGCTATGTGCAGTGACTGAGATCCAAATCTAAACCCACATCCTGCATTTGCAGCTCAGGAAAATCCTGGAAGTTATTTTAAAGGTGAATGGGAATTCTGGTTGCATGACTTCAGCTACCACTTTTAATTTAAATACAGAATCACAGCCACTGATAAGGACACAGAGCACTCTCTTCTTAGAGACACCTCCTTTGATTTTAAAAGATCCCACAGATTCTCAACTGCATTTCTTTTGTATTTAAAGTAATTAGGATTGTATCTTATTCTTTTCAGAAAAATTTACTTCCTTGGGTAGGTGCTGAATGTTCTTACGTATTGATCCCGCATTGAAAGGCTCGTTTCCCGGTTCAAATAGATGAGAGCTGATCCTGCTTTTGTCTTGAGGTAGGGGTGGAAACAAAACCAAAAAGCAATGCCCAGAATGCCAGTTTGAACCATGCAGGAAACTTTCCTCACCAGAGCAGATTGCCCTGGGGAGACAGGGTAGATACCCTAGGTGGAGGTGTTCCAAACTCTTCAAACCATGCATCAAAGAAGCAACCCTCTGGCTTAAGAGGTGAGAAAATGATGCCCTGAGGCGCAGCTTCTGTGTCAGGCAGATAGCAAGCAATGGGCTCGTAAAACAATATTTGAAGAAAGGTAAAAAAGAACATGAGGGAAAGGGAAGATTCTTATTAGCTGCAAAGTAAGTCTTTTCGATCACAATCTCTAACAAAGAACAGCACTATTTGGACAGTAAATCACTGTGGCCCACTGAGAAACTTATGCTGATAAAAGAGTCTGACAGGCCAGGGAAGAGGTTCAGGGTGGCTTGCAGGGAAAATCTTTCATTCCAAACACACACACCAGACCAGCAGAGGCAGGAGGAGCAGGTACAGGCAGGCAGTCCTTAACAGGAGGGTGAAATGGGATTTCAGCTCTTTCTTTCTACAAAGAGATAGGAAAGCCCCTCTCTGATGCCTCTATTTGGGAGGGGGGGAAAGATGGCTGCCTGAAGGTTTAGATTCTTCCACCTATGTTGTCTTCCCATCAACTCCTGGGTCGAGTGACAGAGCCCAAAACAACAGGGCAGCTAGAAAGATCTCTCATATTTGTGGAACAAACTTCAGCAAGCACCACTTGTTTGGTGGCAGCCAAGTATGGCTGTGGAAGGTATTTAAAATCACACCTGGATATTCATTAAAAAGCCTTCAAGACAGAAAAGAAAGTATATAGGAGATGGTCAGACTTGAGGAAGTTAAGTGAGCTCAGCCACAATACAGTGACATTTGTGTGCATTCAGACATCACCCTTCATGCACTTGGTACACAGCTAGCAGGATATGAGTGACCTATAATACTGTGCATTTCTTGTAAAACTTGCCTGCCTTCTGTTGTGGTTTTGGCTGGATTGGCCAATCACAATGACTGATTACTTTATAGTGGCATGAATATCACATTCTTTCCCTTCCCTTCCCACTCTCACACTTATGCACTTTAGTTTTGTCCCCACAGCAAAAGGGAGTTCAGTGTGGTGTCATTTACACCTCCTAAGGGTAAGAAGCAGGGAGACTGGAGGCAAAGCAGCCAATTAAAGAGTTTAAGCATTTTTCTGTAGATTCCTCAAATCCAAAAGTATTTCATTATTTTGCAGAATTTGTGGGAGATATAAGACTGGAATTAAAAAGATTATCAGAAAGGAAAATAACAAGGAAAGGTTTAAGAGAAGCTTTAGGCAGATTTTTTTGCTCCTTTGCTAATGGAAGGGACAGATACAGAAGACTGCATTTTGCCCTTAATACTAGATACTAACTTTGATACTGACCTTCATAGAATAGTTTGGGTTGGAAGGGACCTTAAAAGGCCTGACCTTGAATGTTTGCAGAGATGGGGCATCAACCACCTCTCTGGGCAATCTTGGGCCAGTGTTTCACCTTTTTCTCTGTAAAAAACGCATTCCTAATATCTCGTCTAAATCTGCTCTCTTCCAGTTTAAAACCATTACCCTTGTCCTATCAAGAACCTTCACACTATTTCATTTTCATTATACCTGCCTTCCAGGAGCTTCTCCACAGCATTAGTGTAGAACCATCCTGACACTTTCATATTCCTCTTACTTTCCAGTGTCCCTCTTGCATTCAATTTCTCTTAAGTTGCACAGAGCTAGACATAAGGACTAGGTGATGAGAAAAAGCCCTCCCATGCAGTAGTTTGCCCCTGGGCCACTTCTGCCAGTCCTGCAAGGGTATATTGTGCCAACAGAGTAGCAGAGGCTCAAATTGCATTGAAGATTCTATTTCAGAAATTTTAGGCAGTTATGAGTTTCTTATTTAGTTATTCTGTGATATCTAAAGCTACAAACCAGCAATGCTGAGGTTGTCTCGCCTCTATATTTGAGGTTTACCTTCCACTGGTGGTAGCAGATTCTCTCTGTGATCAACATCTTACTGTATCCTGTTTCTTTTGCATTTTACTACTGGTCCAGCTAACTTGGCATTCACATACTAAGTTGCAATTTACTTGTCAAATTCCTTGTACACTTGAGGGAATAGGGAGGGAGAAAACATACATAGGTGTCGAAGCACTATACTGTGCTATGAATGGACAAAAATACATTTAGAAAGTATTAAAAAAACGCAAACAGCAACAAAAAAACCCCAACAAACAGCTAGAGTCTGTCTTCCTTGTCTACTATGGAAAGCTTGAAAGGGGAATTCCGGCTTCTGCCATTATAAATAAATCGCCAACAGCAAGAAGGTACTAACTAGTTAGACACGGTACTTTCCCCAGGAGAAGAGTATCCTGTTATATCATTGAGAAACATTCTAACCTGAGGCAACTGATCTTAACAGTTCAGTGTCTTAAATTTAGGGAGAGAGGAAAGTACAAGGATAGCACTTGCTCTTCATTGAGGCACTTGCCTTGAGAGGCCTCTCAATTCCACTTCAGTTGAACAAAGTCACTGTCCTCCTGTGAAGCGCTTACACGCAACATAGTTCCATAACTTCACTGATCGAGACTATTTAAATTGGGTAAACCTTGTAAATTATCTCACTGGTGATACAGCAGCTTGGAGCCACTATCAAATCACACAAGTGGAGTCAGATTAGATCATGGCTAAATCTGTCCCAGCATCCTGTCTGTTACAATGGTCATTAGTGGATGCGAATGGAAAGCTTGTAAGGAACAAGGCAAGTGTAAAGTAATCTTGTACCACCACAGTCCCCCAGGAATTAGAGATGTTACAAATAGATGACTATTGCTCTCAAAACAGGCTTTCACCTGAATGAAAGCCACCTTTCCTACCTCCTACTTTGAAACTGCAACTTTACAGTCCAGATGTATGCAGAAAAACGTGTCTCTAATGGGTTAAGACAGGAATATTTCTTGGCAAAACTCCTGTACGTTGACAAAGGTAACTGATTCTAGACTTAGCACTGTATCTTGCATCTTGCCTAAGAACGCACTAACACAAGGCTGTTGGAGGGTAGAGAGATGCTCTTGATCACTCAGGTTTAGTTCTATTTTATTTTTTTAAATAAAATACTAAGCCTTGACACAAGAAAGACTAGTCGTACTGTAGGATGCTGTTCAGGCCATTTAGAGGTTAGATGTGGGCTCAGTTTACTTCAGATTAAAAGGGGTAGTGGAACCAGGCCTTCTCAGTTCTTTGGTGGATGCTTTCAAGAAGAGTTTAACAAGTAAAGGAGTAATGGCAAGTATTTTTACAGACATAACCTCTGGGGTTTTTTTTGTTATAAATGGCCACTCTTTTCTTCCTCTAAGAAATGGCTAGGTCTGATTTGAGTTGGAATATTTCTTTTTTAACACTATATTGAACTTCCTGCCTCATTTAGTCAGTGTAATCTGAACCTTGATTTGGCTGCCAGCTGCCCACTCCCCGCCTCCTCTCCCATTAAATTGATTATTCAGAGGCTTAATTTTGGGAGATACTGTATTTCTACCAGGAGCTGAAGGGCATGGATCTCTCAGTTGGTAGTTTAGCTGTTTACAACCAAGAGCAATGAGTGGTTAATGCCTTTATTCTAATGTTCAGCAATGAGATATTCAGTGAACTGATCCAAGTGATCTCAAGCCTGCAAAAAACCCAATCCAGAACGCATTTTCATGAGCAGATAGCGAAATATCTAGGTAAGATCCCTCTCCTTTCAAAGATCAGATCCAGTGATGCTGGAGTAGGACATGTTGAGAAATTCCTTAAGTATTTATGTGATACTCTTTTATGTATATGTTGTCATAGAGTACAGTATTTCAGAGTTCATATTCGAGACCTTCACTCTTAGAGGTAGCTTGGTTAAAGGTAACGTGACCATCCTGAATGGCTGCAGTCACTAAAGGTAACTTCTTCCTTCTGGATTGACTGAAAGAATTTTGTGCCAATTAGTTTGGTTTTCTCCTTCTTTAGAAGGTGCTGCTTAAATGTATAATAACAAAACCAGTTTTAGAATATTAATTCTTGATCTCTGATAACCAAGAGTACAGTATTTAACATACGTACCTATCTCCAGCAGGCTACAGCCATATCCCTTTTTTTAGCTAACTGTACAACCATACTACAAAGGAAAGGAGGCTTAAAGCATGGGAAATGATGCCCTTTTGGTTGAAGGTACTCAGAAAAAGCTAAATCCAGACAGACTATTTTAAAATATATCTAGATGCTTCAAACTGTGGATGGGAAGTGCTTTTGAAAGTCTTATTAGGTCAGTGTCTAAAAATCTGAGTACTAGGCACCTTTTATATTACTAAATCTGGTCTATGAATTTCTTATTCTACTTTCAGTTTCTGAACTAGAATATGTCTCATCTTACTAGAAGAGAAGAATGTAGTTAAGTAAGACTACGATCTTTCCCCCCGGCCAAATCTAGACAGAGCTAGAGGATTAAATGAAGTGTTACTATAATACTGAAAACATAATGCAAGAAAAAATAGAATGCTGCAATGATCCAATGACAGAACAAAACGTTGTGCTCCTGTTCTGTCCTCTAATAGTGCTGTTGTCTTTTTCCTCTTCCTCCTCCACCTCCTGCTTGCCCCCAGAAACGGCTAAAGATTAACAAGTTGCAATCTGGAACTGAGTGCATGGCCATCCAGGTCACTGCACTGAGGACACAGAAAGCAGACAGACTATATCATTTGAAAGAAATAAACTAAGAACTTTCTATTACTTCCCCTCATTGCGTGTCAGTACCTAAAATAGATTTTTGTTTTAATAACGCCATCACACCTAAAAAAGTGGAATTTATGCACAACTACCAGGCTGCAGAACATAAGCTCCTACTGTTGATCCTTCTAAAAACACATAGAAGGTGGATCAAATTGTGCAACATAACAACTGTGGGTAAATAATGCCATGGCCTAGGCTTCATACTCCGGTATTCAAAAGAAAAGACCTAATTTTACATGTAATTACCCCACTACCAGTTCCTAGAACCTACCAGCCAATATAATCATCCAGTGTGGGAGGCCCTCATTTGAGAAATGGAGTATGATTGTAGGTAGTGGGGGACCCCAATCTCTCTAAAATTCTCCAAGCCACGTGTGCACTCAGGGATGTATCTCTTTTGTGTATCAGTACCTGTCTGTCTCTTACAAGAACACATACACTTACTGTCCTGTAGACCCTGAGAGTTAAGAACAGGTACAGCTGAAAGTCCTCTTAAACCTTTCCAAGGTCAGAATGCAGACCCCCTGCGGCAGCTCTGACCTGTCTCAGCACAGTACAGATACTCCACCGTTCTGACAGGCTGGCAGTTCATCACCCAGATGAAAGGCTCTGATCTTCCCTGTTTGTCAGCAGAGCTGTCACAGGTGAAATTTTGCAGATTTCCAAAGGTAGGTGAATTACAGAGTCAAACATGACTCGGGGCCAGAGGCAGAGAGGAGGGCAGGGAGTATGCAGTTATAATTTCTTTAAGTCTTCAAGATGTCTCAGGCATGGTACTTGGTGCTTCTGTCTGGCTCTTGCCCACAACTGTACTGGAAGAGGCCTAAGGGACAGTTCTTGGAATTCCTTGGATTGTCAGGGACCTGCTGCTCAGCCAATTGGGCTACGTGTGGATTTCTCAGCAATAGGAGGTAACAATTTAAGTCCTGTATTGAGCCATCTTCAAGACTTTCAGACTTCCAATGCTCATATTAAGTAGGGCCTTCTGAGCTCAAAACCTTCACTTTCTTACACAAGAAACTTCACTCACTTTTCCATAAGATCTTATATTTTGAAGTAGTTAGGAATCTTAGGCGCATGGAAACATGAATCCTGTACAGAGCTGCAATATAGGGCTCTGAATCTGGTAATTCCAGTGCTGCAGTTCAGAGCTCTCTTAAGCTGTTAGAATGCAAAATGAGACTTAGTTTTTGGTGGTGAGTGGTGAATAACAATAATGAACACCAGTCAGTTCTGTTCCTTTTTTTATAGTGGAAACTTTAAAACAGCCACAGAACAACAATCATTTGAAGGACTCCTCGGGGTGGGAGGGGGAAACCTAACCATGACCAATAGTAGAGGCAAGAGAAAGGTTATAGTTTTATCAAGCAGAAAATCTAGTTACACTAAAAAGTAAGAAGTGTAGTAAGCAGAACTGATCAATCTATATACCACCTGTGTATTCCCTAGCTCATCTCACTGGTATTCCAATGATAATTTGACAGTGTTTTACTTTCTCTGTAACCGGTCAAGCATTTAGCAAATAAACTATCCAGTAAGTACTAGTGAGCTTCATTAAATAATACATTTTCCTTTCCATTGGTATTCAGGTAGCTCAGTGGCACGCTGTTCGAGAGGGGAAGAAGGTAAAAAAGGAATTATTTAATAAAAAATTGATAGTGTGAAAGCTAAGTCCAGTTCATTCTAAACAAATACTGTTGTGGTGACATGAGGGATGAAAGGAGGTCAGTACTCTTAGCAGGGAAAGTCAAGGGTCGAAATGCCTTACTCGTACTCTGAGTATTTCCATATTCCCTGACACAAGAAACACTGCATATACTTGTGTGATTCCCATCGTCCTACTTTTAGTCTTCTCTTCTTGATGTCTTCAACCTCAATGCTAAATCATACTTTCCTTGTGAGGAAAACGGGTGAAAGGGATCGAAACAGATTAATTTAGAAATCTACACCAGGTACCAGTACAGGAACTCTCTTAAGCAATTGAGCCACAGTTTTAATTCTAAGAAAAAATTCTGTTCTAACAGATCTATTGCCCAAAGAATTTCATAGGTACACCTGTGGTGGTATGTTGCTTTGGCCAGCAGTGCATGGAAGATACAGTCCTCCTTCCCTCACAATTCTGGGCTCTGACACTTATCCCAGTCACCACCTACCTGAGAGGAAAGAGGATATTCTCAAAGATAAGTCTAGTATGTTAGTCATAACACTTATGTGGAGATGCTCTCTACCCTATTAATACCATCAAGGTGTCTCAAAGTAGAACAGAAGCAGCTCAGCTTCGTATCATGTACTAATATGAATAGTGAGGAAAGGATGATGTTAAACGTGCAACCACTTCCTTTATTTAAACTTATTTATCTATTCTGTATTGGGAACGAACTGTCCAACTGAAATATTTCTAAATTCCAGCAGAAATGTTTGTGGATCAGGAATGCTGTGTGAAACATCTTTAGAGATGTAATTTCCCCCATATCCCCCATATGGGCACATGATAAATCTCCATCATGAAAACAAACATACAAGTCTAATAAACATTGTTTATATACAAGAGAATTGGTATAGACAAACAAACTTGTACTTTAGGTAAGCCAAAATTCTGTCTCTTACAGCGACTGGTACCAAATGTTACAGATGAAGGTGAAATAAAATAAAAATTGATAGGACAACTTGCCCCAAGGAGAATTCCTCCTAATTGTGAAAAGTTAAAGAATGGTTGAAAGATGAGTTCAGACAGTACAAAAAAAAAAAAAGGTATCAAAAAGGGGACACAAGCAGGGGGAGTTTTGCCAGTCATGCAGCTATGCATAAGCTAAGGTGTGGGGCTTTTTTCACACAGACTAAATTTCTTCAGAGTTTATATGATGGCTTTTTACGTGCATGGGAGCAAACAATATGCTTGGTTCTAACAGGACACCATAGAGGACTACATTCTCACCAACATCCATGCCAGCCTCTAAATAGCTGTAGAGGGTGAAAACTTTCTGAAGCACTCCCCAGTTTTCCCAGCCCAGCCCATCAGCAGGGTCACAACGAAGCCTCATGATGAGTGGCTACGGTGCATCTGGAAGGGGGTGTCTGGTTTCTGAGCCAAGAGGCAGAAGCGGGACCCCAAGGGAAGGCTCTGTCCCTGACCCCCTTTGCCCTCCCTTGTTCTGATCTTTATTGGGCCGTCTGCCTCGTAGCATCAAAGGCAAAAGCAGGCCCGTGATTTGTCCTACAACAGCTCTATAAAAAACATAATTGCCCAATAACCCTCTGTCTGCAAACCAAGCCATCTTCCTGTTTCTTCTCTCATAAAGACTATTTGACAAGCCTGTTCCATCAGCTTATAAAAACCTAGAAATAGTTGCCTTCCCTGGAAAGAAACTTTGGAGAAAAACAGAAAAAAAATTCTTTTCTTATATATGTAGTGTGTCTGTATACACATGTATACACACTGTAAGATATGCACAACAAGTAAAAAATATATAAACCACTTAAGACAGCCAAATTATGTACTGGCATGACAAGTGAAAGAATTATTCCATCTTAGAGTAAGGATGTAAAGCACCATATATTGTATTTATAGGGTCAGAAGTGTTCTGTACCTTAAATTGAACAAAAAAAGAGGTGGAGTATGTGCTGCTAAACTCAAAAGGGAATGATCTAAAAGTGGTGCTGTAAGAATTATTCTGAATATCCCAGCATTATTCTGAAGTTGCATACGATCAGAGACAATTTGGTTTTTTTTATACTTTTCTTTCTCTCTTCTTAAAGAGCTTGTTTTTCCCCATAATAACAATGCTGCAAGACTCACCAACAAAAATGATCCTTCATCCTTCTCATCAGTTAGGACGCTGATGTAAATTGTACAGTCACCTTCTGGTTAGTGTACGGAGTAGCTCATTCAGGCCACATTCTGTCCTCAAGCATCCTTGAGAAAATACAGAGAAACTCCAAATTAAAATGGGTACACCTAAGCTTTAAATCTAGATCACTTTGTGCTTCAGCCACTAAAAAGCAATTTTAAGTAATCCTTTGACTGAATAATCTTTCTTCTGATGAAAAGTTTTAAAAAGATTAGTTATCCAACAACTTGTCTGACTGTCACAGGTTTCATTTGAAATATTTAACATAGATACACAATTAAGATTTGATTTGTGGTGCTTAGATTTACACTCCTGGCAAGTGTAGGAATATTGCATTTTAATTTACTTTCAATACAAAATAGTTGCTTTGATATGCCTGAGAACAACCGCCTTGGGATCTGTTCCTCCCATATGATGTCAAATACGAATTCTTCTATTAACATTAGTGGATGAAGGATCAGGCTCTTCAAAAACAAACAAAGAAATAATTTATGACTACTGCTATGGGCCAAATCTTGAAGTGTTTACTTTATTACACATGCAAGACTACCCTTGAAGTCAAAGAGGGCCTCAGTGAGAAAGAAAGGTGGTGTTGAAGCTAAGGGAAGATGCTGATTTCAGATTCCCCTGTTCTAAATCCATGAAAGTTTCAGAATACTCTGATTTCACAGTGATGTATTTGTGACTCAGGATCTAATTTTACAGTTCTATGTAAGCAAAAAAAAAACCCCCAAATCTGGGACAGTAATAAAACCAGACATCCAAAGATGTTCTTGTAGATAAGCCCATTCTGATTGGACGCTGGAAGTTCTTTTGCTGCTGAAAGCCTTTATAGATTCTGAGTCTGAACTCAGAGCAGTGGATCCTTTCAGTTTTTTCTTGACTTCCAACTTCTATGACAACCAACGGTCTGAAGTGGACTGAATAGGTTTTAATCTAACATGACTGATAACCTCTCCCCAGTTCTACCGGTAAACTGTATGTTCAAGATATTTATCAAGCACATATCTAGATTTCCAAGTCACAGCATGCAGCACTATTTACCAGATATCAATAAACCAGTGTCTTTACCCAACAGCACTGCACTTCAGCTACAGGGAAGCCAGGACTGGAATTAATTCAGCTATTTTGAATATGCCAGTTCCAACTTAGTTTGATCACCATTAAGACAGTTGCTGCAGTATCTCTTCAATTCAGTCTTTGCGTAACTTCAACATTGCCGTCAATGAACAAAGTTCTTCAAGTAGATTTTCTGAGAAGTATGGTGGATGAGTAAGAACTAAAAGCTTCTTAGACTACTGTTAGGTTCAGCATCAGCCAGTCTGAAGCCCGTTCAGGTCACGTGATTAAACTTTTTTTAAAGCAGATTGACAAAACTGGGATTTTCCATTGGCCTTACTGTAATACTACAATGTTGAATAATGTAGCAGCTGTAATTTGAAAGCTTCCAGTAATATAATAAATTATTTCATTCACAGTACACAGGATGTCTCTTCATATATTTTCCCAGCTTTTTTCAGTCTTATATAGAAAAGAAATATCTAATTTCTTTTCTATTCAGTTATCTGTTCTGATTTGTATTCATGTAGCTAATTGTCTCCGTGGGACTGAATCTTGATTACAATTATCTATCTCCAGATTTTTATACAGCTGCCAGTTGCTGCTGGCTAACAATCTGGTTCCAACATTCATTCTCTTGATTTCTTATCATGCATTGATTCATCTCTGTTCAGTGCCCTCCTGTGATTAGAGGATCGAGTTGTCAAAAAAGAACCATTTTCCAAGCCTTCTCTATTTTCTCTGCGTTCTTTCTGCTCATCACAAAGCCAATACATCTTCACGTGGGACTGTGCTCTGCACCTCCCCAGCAGTCACCACTGCAACTTCTCAGTAGTTCCACTTCTGAAGTATCTTCTACCCATTCTCCAGGCTCTTTCCTTCCCTTTGAGTGGAGAAGCAACACCTCTCCATCTTTACACAAATTGGAAAGAATGAATCTCCTAAGCAGCTACGTTCAGAGTGGCCTACATTCAGAGCATGAATGGCCCTATGCAATCCAGTTGGCTTGTCTTACCATGTGAGATTATATAGGAGTCCTATTTGTTGTCTCAAACACTGTAAAGCCAGCCTTAAAGAACTAAACCAACTTTAAAAATACAAAAGAAGAAAACAGACGATCACCTAAAGTCACCTGCCTCTTTCTCCTGATGTTTCAGCTCTTCTCACCAATCCTCTTAGTGTTTCCCTCTATCTCCTCCCTGGACAGCTTGTTCCCTTTTAGTTCAACTAAGTGGTGAACACAAATATTCTTAAATCGCTTTCAGAAGTAGTGTAAATACACTGAGTGAATACTGAGCTCACCCTACGGTGAGAAGATAGTATTTCTGGTCAATGAAGGCTTCAGGCAGAGTCTTAAGTACAACTAATCCCTAATAGTGGACAGATAGTGGTCAGTCACACACCTCAGTTATCCCAGTCTTATTCTATGTACTGCCCAACCTAGGAATTCCTTCTTCCTTGTGTCTACCAGTAGTCATGTCTTCTGCTCAGGAGCCTACTCCTCCCACTTAATTCGTCTCAGGGACTCTCCAGTGATTTCTTCTCCCCTTTGCCAAGGAAGCTTCTCTGCAGTGCAGCTACACCTGTTTCTGAAAAGCTGTCCCTTCTCCTAGCCCTCTGTGCCCTCCCCAAGTGGCATGCCAGTCTGAGGAGCCAACTGCTAGCACAGATACCTCCACCTGGGGGAAGCAGAGAACCACAAAGAACTCCCTATTTTTGGAAGGTTCCCGAGTACTCTTCTGCTTCAGTCAGGAAGTTAGCTCCTAAATGTGCACAATCAGACTCCAGGCTTAACAGTTGTGCCAGGTCCAACACCAGTGTTGAACAACCAGAACTTGGCCTAAAAATGGCTACGCAGGAGTTCCCATCTAAAAGTGGCACTGTGTTGGTTTGTCCTGAGAACAACTGGCCTGGCATCACTTTTGGGAAGGCTGAATTTTAGCAGTTTACATGCACTTCCTCCATAAACAATTTCTCTATGTAAACACTAAATTCTGAATCTGTTTATATCTCATACCTCCAATCTGTCAATCCTGATGGTTTCTCCCAAGGAAGAATTGAGCCCAAAGGTGGGGTTTCACCTTTTGCTGTATATGGCTCTTAATGAAGGCTGCCTTACATACACGGAATGATTAGTACAGTAGTAATTCTTAATTCTACTGTATTTTAAGAAAAAAGTATACTATTTGTAATGATATATACTATGAATATGCAGTATTTATGTAGTAAACTGTATCAACTTCTATGAGGAAAGCAGAAAGGTGCTGGATACAGCATGTAGCGTGGTAGAGAAAAAATGGAAATGAATTCTGAAAAGAGAATCAATGTGTCAGTGGTGAAAAAAGTCCATGCTGAGCAGTAGGAACCTAATTTATTTACAGTTTCCTCCAAAGACGCTAGTGTAGTAAAAAAAATGATAACTTGCCTTGAAACATTAAAAATCTGAGTTGGCCCATCTGGTATTTAGATCTGTGGCCCAACGCCTTCAAGCCCAGCTCTTACCTCTCAAGATTCCCTGCTCAGCAAACGTTCCCCAAAGTTGTTTAAAATGGAGGTCTTGATCCTGCTTAGCAAATCTGCATGGTATAAAGTTGAGCTAAACCAGAGCCTTGTTAAACAAAATAAGGCTCAGTGCTGGCTTGGAAGTTTGCTCATGCTGTACAGAACTGAGGCTCAAAGTAGAAGCAGGTAAAAAAAATAGTTGTGGAAGAACAAAACTTTCCTCTAGCTCCATCACTCAGGCTCTTACACATGTTAAAAAATAAACAGCCACCAACTTTACAGCAGCAGGACTTGGAGCGCGCGATTGGGAAACCCACTAAACCTTTAAAGGAGGTACCTTTGGAAATATTTTATAGACACTCATCTCCCCAGCAGGAAAGTTAGTGCTGGAAAGAGACATCTTTAACAAATAAATAATAGTTTATTAAGTCACTTGTCTCCACAGCAGGAAATAAACTAGGGGGTGGGGAAGGAGGGTGGTGGGGTGACAAAGGAAGGGAAACAAAAAACGTTACCCTTGCAACCCCTCTGCTCCAACAGAGCTGTATTTATTTAAAACACTCTTCTCCTAAGACAGATGGAAAAAATAATTAAACCAGCCACCCACCCCTTTTATTAAACTCCTTTGTGACCACCAGGGATACGATTAACATGGCCACCATAAAAACCCAGTCCCCTACCCTCAAAATAAAGAGAAAAACACAAGCAAGAGTGTGACACCGTGCAGGGCAGGAAGTAAATTAAGAACCTGCCTCTAGGGTGGTGGGAATATTTTTTTAGAGTGCCTGCTGGAAAATTTGACAAGAGAATCATAGTAAAGGGGTAGGCATTCTGTTGATCTCAGCTAGGCCTTGAGGGCTTAGAAAAGAATCTTCCTCCTCAGCAATCAACTTTGTGTGGAGACAGTGTGTGGAACTGCCATAGCTCAACAGCAGAGTAAGCACAGAGGACACGTAGCCACTTGTGAGGACAGAATGGCAAGATACAGGTTGTCCCAAACTTTCCAAGTTTTGAAGCTTGCCCAAATCCTCTGATGTCCCCTGTGCAATCACAGAGACAATTCCTATGGTGCTAGGCGTCTCATCCATTCTTTTTATTTAATTCACTGGACTTTTCTGTTGTCCTCCTCCTGCTGCTTCAAGGCATTGCATGCACACAGATGACCGGGCCAGATTATCCCCAGAAAAATCAAGCTCTATTTGTACAACAGAAGTCTGGATTTTTCAAGTTGATTATATAGCACCATGGCAAATCTAGGTACATGGATCCCATACAGCAGATTATTTTTTTTTTTTCTGCCACTGATGCCCTTTTATAGTCAATAGCACCTTAGTTTCAAGTCCAAACCAGCCTCCCTTCCACATGATGATCCATTCTTTTTATTTAATTCACTGGACTTTTCTGTTGTCCTCCTCCTGCTGCTTCAAGGCATTGCATGCCCACAGATGACCAGGCCAGATTCTCCCCAGAAAAATCAATCTTTATTTGTACAACAGAAGTCTGGATTTTTCCAGTTGATTATACAGCACCATGGCAAATCTAGGTACATGGATCCCATACAGCAGATTATTTTTTTTTTTTCTGCCACTGATGCCCTTTTATAGTCAATAGCACCTTAGTTTCAAGTCCAAACCAGCCTCCCTTCCACATGACCAAAGACACTCAGGACAAACAGCCTTCATCCCTTTGTGATGATTCTTCTGCGATCTCTTAAACTCCACTATCCTGCCTGTCATCAGAATCATAGGGAAATCAAGACATTTTAAACCTATCTGTGGCTGTTAACGTGCATTCTCATTGGCACAGTGGCTACAAGGTCAGACAGAAACAAAATAGCTACTTAATACAAAGAGCAGGCTTCATGTATGTGAGACAGAAACAAAATAGCTACTTAATACAAAGTTAGAGCAGGCTTCATGCATGTGGCTTTGCAGTTAGAGAAGGAGTCTGTAGCAGAAGCATCACTGTACTTAGATACTGACTCCACTGTATTATTTCCATGTTATCTTTAGTAATAAACTTACCCTTTCTGAATGTGTCTATACCGACATTTGCTCCCGACTGCAGCACTTCATTTGTTAGGATTACCCCTGGGCAAAAGGAGATCAGCCAGAAGCAGTAAGTAGAAGGTTTTTCATCATAGCAGCCTAACTAAAAAGTAGTTATGCATAGTGTCTATCAGTGCATAATGGTGATCAGAAGCCATGCCAAATATGGCAGCCTAGAACAAGAAGCTGCCAGGATAAAATGATAGTCATCTCTATGGTATAAGATCTGTCAGCTTCCCAAACCAAAGACTTCCTTGCCATGATTGCCAAGGAAGATCCTTGCCTGGTCGTCATTCTATACTATATAAGGAAGCATTGAAAACAATTTTAGTATCTTGTGAGAACACATTCATAGAAAATATTCCTCAATTACATTTGATTTCAAGCTGATCTGGGAAGCATTTTGCTTGCCTTCTATTCACTATACACCTGAATGGTTTTTTTCCTTTCCTTTAGGAAAATCAGAAGGCCTAACGGCTTAGTTCTAAGTTGTTAATATAGAGCAAGCTCATGATTAGTAGCATCCCTTGTGCTGTGGTAGACGTTGACAGTAAGAGGATAAGTGACCCCAGCTCAAGTACAGAATGAACAAACTCACTTGTCTGGATAAAATGTGTCCATTGAGTTGCCAGTGACAACTCTTTATAGTGTTACATAAATAGAGAAAAGAGAGGTACCTGGACTGCATGTAAGAGGAATGTATAGACCAGACTGACAACTTGTTATAGAGAAAAGGATTGAAATTAGAAGATGCTCCCACTTCAATATGGGAACTTTTTGAAGAAAAAAAGGGAAGAAAAATACTAGCATTGCATAGGTCAAAATCTCCCCTGCCCCCTAGTAAAAACAAGTTTTCCTTCAGTAAAATGGTTTAATGATGCATGATAGTAGGAACAGAGGGATGAGGAAATGGTACTGGCAATACTATCTAGTTAAACAGTAAGCAAAATCAGAAAAGTATTAATTATATCTAATATTTGTTAGTGTCTCTTTTCTTAGAAGAGCTGAATGCCCTTTATAAGCACTATGTTACTGGTATGCATAATAATAGAGAATTAGGCTCTTGATAACTAGACTCTTGTATGTGACTGTACATGTGAGCAGACAAGTAGAGTGTTGTTCAGCAAAAGGGCGCTGAGTCAGGAAACTGCGACTGCGTTTATTGCTGGCTCTGTCACTGAAGTGTTTTGAGACCCTGAGTAAATCTATGAAACGGAAGGGACAAATAGGCTTCCTTTCTAAGACATATATTGACATAAATGGATAAAAAGTGTTAAAATGAAAGATGAATGTTATTGGATAGCTGAGACTGAACTTAACAAAGCATTACTGGAACATATAGTCTGGGTGGAAGTGGGAATATCTGCTAACTGAGCTGGACGGGAAAGTCTCATAAAAGCATCTTTCATGGCTGTGTGAAGATGACAGCATCGTAATTTCCACGTCCTGTCTGGATGGCTTTTTTACAGCAACGTGCATACTGTTCAGTACATTTTAGGATACCTTTACATAGCTATTTTAATGTCTAGCTCCTAAGCTATCAAACTACTTTTAAAATAGTTTTAATTTATATGCATTGTATCACATTCTCAGTGGGGATCACAAGTCAACATCCAAGCCTTAGGATCTGAGGGAGGAACTGACCTTGCCAGAATTTCAACTTATGGTTATTGGCAATCAAAGTATTTCTATCCTGCTGCTCTGACAACCAATCTGTTCATCTGGCATGCAGTTATTAAACAGTTGATGTGGGCTGGCCTTGCTCACCGGTATTTTATCACTTGTAGCATTCATCCACTGCTTGTGGGGATGGATCTCAAAAGAGAGATTTTGAAGGTTTTAATCAATTTCCTGAATTCTGCCCATCAACAGTGTCTTCATTTCCTGCCACTTTATAAAACAGGGTTAAGTTACAGTCACAGACTTGTTTCAGGTTATTCTAAATAATCTGACTGAGCTGCTTCAAGTTTATACTCATCTGGGATCTTGCTATAAAGACTATGGGGATTGATGGGAATCTTCAGCAGACTCGATATCAGGTCTTCCAGCCTTGATCCTATATTGTTTAAATCTATCCAAATTTTACCATTCACTTGAATAGAAGGAATAAAAGCCAAATAAAGCGGCAGTTCAGCCCTCACCATGTAAATTGTTCATGGGTTAGAAAAAAAATCAGAGCAGTTGGAAAACTGCTGTCTTCATAATCCTCTACTGCATTTAACTGCACTCTACTCAAATTTTGCATTTAAGCAATTTCACATAATACTTAACTAAGAACTAGTGGGTACAGTTGCTTGTTTTGTTCTGAGAGAAATGCCTGAGTCCTATTGTATGAAAAAAGACTAATGGATAGATAAAGAGATTCAATATTCTTACCTAGACGTTTCAGATAACTTAAGAGTTTAGCTTCTGTGGCAAAAAAATTGCCAAATTAAAATTTAAGTCTCAGGACTGTGAATTAAACTTAAGCTTGGGGAGTTATCAGGAACTCTACTAGGGACATTAAGAAAAGTCCAAGTGCGTATTAGGTACATTGATTACTCTATATTTTATGATTTAAAATGGGTTTCTTAAAAAAGTTTCCATGTTTGTTTATCGACAAGATTTCCCTTGACAACTTTGTCT
Organism: Calidris pugnax; assembly: GCF_001431845.1. Taxonomy (NCBI): domain Eukaryota; kingdom Metazoa; phylum Chordata; class Aves; order Charadriiformes; family Scolopacidae; genus Calidris; species Calidris pugnax. The sequence goes on along the minus strand of NW_015090783.1, from coordinate 10,895,396 downwards.
CACTGCTACTCAGATCTGTGATCTATTCATGCATAGGACATTGTGTTTAAAGGCATCACTTGATATGACAATTACTGACATTTTTTTAAAGTAAGGTTTTTTTATTTCATTTTTTTGGTGGTGTTTCGCAGGTGAATAATGGAATAAGGAAAGCAGATAATCTAAACCAGCATACACTACAACTAATACCAGAATCATAGGTGATACTGGAGGATTAGTGGGAGAAAAACTGCTCAGCACTATTACTAAAATGACCATCTTCAGTAAGACAAGGTAGAGTAGCTGTGCTGCCACAGTCTGTTGCTTGAGCTGATCTCTAGTTACTGCAAGGTAACAGTGTATGTAGGAGAAAATCACCGATTAAGATTTTCCTGACATGGAATTTAGGTTAGACTTCTCAAGAGCAAGTGATTACAAAACTCTGCATTTATCTACCTTATTCCCAATTTCATTTTAAATAAAATAATATTCTTGTGAGTGCTTTAACTTATGAATCACTGTAAAGTGAGTTTGCTCTAACCCAGGCAAGCTTAATACTTTTTGATGTCTTTCTCTCAACTAATACATATGCTTTTGTTCTGAAGTTTAGCCCACTTTTGACAGACAATTCATGGAAATGGCTCAATTGTGTCAAGAAAGAATCTTTCTAAGAACTGATATTTAACCAAAATTTTCTGCTCACATCAACCAGCCATTTGTCCATGAATTTTTGATAGCTTTTCACAACATACTCTAACTTGAATTTAACACTCTTTCCTCTTCATATTTTTGTATCACCTCTTGGAATTACATCAAAGCTAAGAAGGCTGGGAACCTGGTTTGTTTAAGAGAAAATGTGACAAGCACAAATGTCTGCTTTGGCACAAAGATTCCTGCTCTTGAAGAAAGCAAAAGCGTTAGAAAGCAGGAAACCTTGATCCTGGAAAAAAATGACTTTAGGTACTTCTGAAAACTTGGGGGAAATTTAATTAGCTGTCAGGCATGAGGGCACAAAAAATATTTGTTTATGCTTTCAAAATACTGTGTATGGTCAGAAGTTCTGAAAAACACTGTAAAGCGTTACTGTGATTAATCAATACTGTTGTGCCATCTAAGTGAAAAATGCATTATCTGGCAAATGAGTAAGGATTTCAGGCAGACCAGCCTAATTAGACAGAATATCTATTTATGAATCCATCCACTTTATACCATAATAATAAACTGTAATAAACAATATCAGAAAATGGATCCTAGGACCATGATCAAATATGCATTTAGTTCAACCTACTCTTTCTATTGGCTTCAGTATTCACCATTGTTCACACTGTAATGCTAAAGAGTATTGAAATTAATAGATTTTGTAAAAAAGATAGAGGAATTTGTCACTGCAGAGGATGTTGATATTTATTCAGCATGCAGAAATCCTAAAACTTTGCAAGGTGCTAAGTATAACTAATACATTCCTTCTTTCATTATGGGTAGAGCTTGGACTACTGTGGCTCTGATTCACTGAAGCACTTAACCCTGTATTTGACTCCAAGTAAAATCCTAATGCACACTACAGTCAAATTAGATGTACGCTTAAATGCTTTTGCTGTATAGGGGAAGATTTGAATTAATAAGCACCAAAATCTGTTATGTAAACAGATGTCTAAATGCAAACTGATATGATAAAATTAGCTATTTTTCTAGATTTTTCTTCCAAACAAATATCATGGATAAAGAACAGCAAAACCAAAAAGTCAAGCACTCAGTCTTTGAGAAATAAATCAAGGTTGCCCGTGTACAACTGCACCCATAACAGTGCACTCAGCCACAGACGTATTTATGACAAAGGAGATGCCAGACATGGTGTTTGTGTGATGTGTTTTTCTACTGTTTCTGCCACTCCTTGTTCAAGCAAATCTCTTTAAAAAGGAACAAAAATATCAAGAAAAGTTTGGTCTGGGTTAGGAACTCAGAAAGAAACAGGCAAGGAAATGGGACTTTAAAGAAAATAAAGCTCACAGCCTAAGTGAAAATAGTTTTTACAAAATATTTTGTAAAGGAATAATTGTAATAATGCAGCAGCCTGATTCTCTTTGATAGCATCATCATTACTGTTTCCTCAATCACTGTTTATAAAGTAATAAATAATACCATCTTCTGGTTTAGATATGTAGGTGTGTTGGTATATTGGCAGGAAAACTTTCAGATAAAATTAGTCTAGCAACAGTTCAAGAGCAAACTACGTACTCAGATCTGTTTTGATTTTTGAAGCAGCAGGGAGAAGGAAAGGTTGATAATTTTGATTTGGTTCATCATAAAGATAGGCAGGACTTCAGAAAACTTTTATTCAGGCTTATTTTGAGATAAACCCTAACATTGATACAATGACAGTGCAGTAGTTCCTAGTCCCGCTTTTCTTAAGTGTCTGAAACTGCAGCTCCTACTGTTGAAAGTTACTTAATCACTGTGTGAGATAAACATAAGTATCAGTAGAATATGTGATTTATTTCTCCACATAATTCTTAAAAAGGAATAGCAGTTTAGTTGCACTGAAAACCTGTGGGTGGGCAAGGCTAACAGAAAGAAGAAACAGGAAAGAATTTTACATCTATGAGGAAAAAAAGGAAAGAAAAGTCTGTAGCTGAAACATTTTGTTAAAAGACTTTGCTTTGGTTACTAGAACCGTTAAGAGGCATGATGTGATAGCAGGTTTATTCATTTCTAATTATGGACATGGCTTTATCTGCAAGTCTTCCTCTCCCTCCTCAGCTAACTGCCCCCCCTCCTTTTTCCTCCTGTCCCCTGGGGCAGCACTGTGGTGGGGCTCAATCACTCTTTTATTAGTTGTGATATACTGTGGCTAATTCCCTTAATCTGGACCTTGCTTTCCTATAAAGCCCAGACCTCAGGTATTGAATTTCCCTGATCAAAGTGCAACCAGTGTGGGACACAGCAATCTCCACTAAACAGGGGAGCTTGGGAAAGCTCGTAAACGGAGTAAAAGAAATACACATACACACACGCACTCACAAGATGGTGCAATCAATTGGTAGAACAATCACGTGTGAAATATTACTGGCTCCTTAAAGTGCTGGTTCTGGGATTTACTGCAGTGTATTAATCTGCTATGCTTAATGCATTGACCTTTCACCCCTAGCAATTCAGTAGACGGTGCTTGAATTGCCAGAAGCTAATACAATGGATTAGGAGCAGAAAGAGCCCACCATATTGAAGTGCCACGGCAGCCCTAAACCATATGACCAGTAATTTCTCCATCTTTCTTAATAGATAGTGCCAGACAATGTGGCTTCCACAGAAAGGCCCGTATTGACAGCAGAATTTCTGGAAAGGGAGATAGTGGAATAAAGGCTTGTTATAAAACAATAGAGAAGGGCAGTCTTGTGACTGAGTCACAAGACAGGGATTTAGAAGAATTTGCTTTATTCTATGCAGTCATTCTCTCCCTGTGTGTGACCTTAGACAAGACAATTCACTTCTTGAGATCATGTCTTTCCTATCTGTAAAATTTGGATAATGGCACTTACCTAATTTTCCTAGGAGCAGTGGGGAGTCTTTCTTCATTGACATTTAAAAGGCACGTTAGGATCACAGGACTGAAGGTGTTATATGTTCATGCAAAATAGCGTGATACTCGGTTCATTAGATATCCATATAGATGGAGAAGAGAATGGAAGACAACTTCCCTTTATATGTATACCAGGAAACTCAATCATTAATCTAAAATCTTTCTCTTGAAAGTGCTGTGTTCACTTGAACCAAAAAGTTAGCTCAGATCTAAAAATAAGTGTTACACAGACTTGCAGAAATGTGTAGAAATGAATGACATGGAGAGCAACGCATATCTACAATGGAGAGAGAATCAAATGTCCTTTTCCTGCTTCCTTGGTCATACCAAATCCCTACATTTCATGGAAAACCCTTTGGAATTCAATTTCCAATGTTAACTCTTCAATGTCATCTTTAACTATTCCATATAATCTCATAAACCGTTATACAGTGCTACTGACTTCAAGAGGAGTGTCCAAAAACCTCATAAAGGAGATTATTCTAAGTAATTGCTATCAAATACTATTAAATTCTGAATAGCATTAAGCCCCCTCCACCCGCCTGCATAGGCACTCTCATTTAGGATTAAAGGGACCTTTATCTGATTTGTTTTACTTCAATACAAAATAAATTAGGTTGACCTGAATGAAGGCCTCTTCGATACTCAGGAAGAGTGTCCACACAGGGGTTTACTGTGCTGTAATTGGTCCACTTCAAAAGTTAATTTGGATATTTTTTCCTAACATGCACAGAAACTAACACAGAATACATGTATAACATGGCCCAGAATCTAGAGCATAGGGCTCTGTGAATGTACATTCTGAATTTAGCACTTCAGTGAGTTTACTGGTACTGCTGTGTACTCCTCAGAATTGGAATACACTTATAATGATGAATAAAGGCGAGATTAAATTCATCAAACTTTGATTATATATAGATAGGTCTCTAGTCTAAGTCTGTTGCATATACTAATTCAACAGAAAGATATGCAACCCTAGAAGATGATAAAGCCATTCTGGTACATCTCTGAGGTTGCTCTTATCTCAACATAAGAGGAAGGTGCCCTCAAAAAAGTTCACCTCATATTCCCTTGTCCCTAGCTGCGTGTTTCACCGTGTCTCTTGTGCCAGCAAGCATTCATACAGCCGCGTAACAAATTGAGTCGGGAAACTGATCCAAGTCAAACCAGCTCTGAACAATAACAACAACAACAAGAAGAGAGAATAAGATTAGTTACAGAAGAGTCACTGCATGATGACTTAGGCAGGCTTAATTTCAATTGTGCAACCATATCCTAAAAAAAAGGAGGAGGAATTGTTTTCCAGAGATATTTTTTTCACTCTACCAATTACATGAGCTTTGCAAGTCATTTTATAGCAAACACCTAACTTAAGACAATTGGAAGAGAAAGAAACCTAGCCCCAAGAAATCATACTTGTGCAAGCTCCTCTGAATGGAAGTAGGTCTGAGTTTCTGAGCAATATTTATTCCTCATTCCTTGTGGTTAAGTGCCTTTCTTCAATTCTTCACAGCAAGCACTGGCAAAGACAGTTGGAAATTGTATTTAAGTGCCCAATTTATACTACCTTAAAGGGACCTGTTTTTCAGAAAGTGCTGGGAGCCCATTCTGTGAAAACCATCACTCAAGTAGGGCGCTCAAAACTGCCAATCAGTTTTGAAACCTTGGCCCTATCCAAAAGGAGGTACACTCATGTAAATTATTTTTTTTTAACAAGAAGCCAATATATATATATATTGACCACTGAAAATTAAGTAACAGTCTTTATCTGTGTGGCGCAGACAACACACTGTACATTTCAAGAACATCTTGACTCAGACCATTGTGGCCAAAAGGCCTGAGTGCTCAACTTGAATGGCTTTGAAACCAGAGCCCTTCAAATCATAATTCAAGGACCTGGGAGTAGCAAAGGGCAGAAGAGATGAATGGCATAATAGCCGAGAATGGATTTGAGCAGAAAAGGGATGTCACAGGGCCGCAAGGGACAGTTGGGAAATTTCTTTGCCCTGGTGGGTTGTGGGCCCTACTGCTCACTGCCTGACATCAGCCACTTGGAATGCCAGTAATATAACACCCCTGCGACACTCGGTGCTCCTGCCGTACAGTTTTATTGCCCTGCTTCCACTCTCTCTGGTTTATATCGGATTGTGTTTTCCAAAGACAGGCAATAAAGAGGGGAGGAGGGGAAGGGGGATTTATAGCCTGCTAAACTAAACTTCCCTGGGCTTGCTGTCCTCTGTCCCAGCCCTCCTCTTGCTGCCCTGACCGGTCTGGAGGAATAGTGCTTATAGCAAGGTCTCAAGGTGTGAAGGACGAGGCTTGTCAGAGACTACTTGGGTTCTCTTCTTGGGAGGCCAGAGAGCACACACCGGTCATCCACCAACTCTGTTGCTTCAATGTACCAGGCACTCTGCCATGCTGTTATGGAAAAGCATGTAGCTTTTTTCACGTGCTAATAATCTTGAGACCAATCTTGAATGGCATACTTAGAATTTGCCACACAAGGCTCTCACTGTTTGGAAGGACTGTGGAACAAGTTAAGGCTTATAAAAATCTGGCTTAATGCAGGCATCTTTAGTACTTGCTTCTGTGAAATCATTGTCAAGGTCTCTGCCTCAACAGATTTAATATGAAGGTTTGGCTTGCTGCATGCGTGATTTCAAGCATGGTATGATAGTACAATGTGGCTTGGGATCTTTATAATAAAGATCTAACTAAGCTGGGAGCTTTTAGAATATGAAGACGAAACATCTGGCTAGTCCTGATGAGGACTTCCAAAACACCACTGTGCCATTGGTTGTCCCATTCTATAATCCTCAAGGTACCTGAGGTGAATATACATAGCTAGAAAAAGTGGCAACTGAAGTTTTCTCAGGCAATGCTGTTTCTGCAAAAAGGTAGCAAGAATCCTGAAAGGCTGCCATTTAGGCATATCTGCCTTGTGACAGGCATAGTAACGGCACAACGTGATTTTGGCACGCTACATAACTATGGGGAGTGGGGCAGGGCATAGGAAGAGAGGACATGGGGAGAGATCTGAGACAGGTAGAACCATTTCCACACAGCAAATACATGGTGTAAGTCTCTAAAAGAAAGATTTTTACTTGAGATGACTACTCAGTGGACCATTCCTCAAACTCCCATGCTGCTCACAGTTTTTAAAACATCCAGTCTCTGCCAGTATTTTCTGGGAGATGGGATAAATAAATGGAACTCTTCTCTATTTGATTCTAGTGCAATGTGGTATAGGGCTGAGAGAGAATGAATGCAAAGCAACTTTGGGAATCAAGTTCTTGCATTCAGATGAGCATGGAGATGGACAAACACCAGTAAAATGCAAGTACGTGCCACCACATAAGCAGTGAAATTACAGTGTGCTCCACTATCCTGTGATAAAACTGTCAAGTGTCTCTCAACTGCCTCTCACTGACAGAAATTTTAAACCAGCTCTTACTAGTGTGATCTCACAGTGCCAGGTGCTCCCCTCCGGTCCCTCACTCACTGCTTTCCGATCACCTCCACCCCTGACAGCTGCCCTGGCTGTGGTGAACACACCAGCACACAGACACCAGGCAGTGGAAGGTATTGCCTCAGCTCCTCTGAGGGGGTATGAAAGGGCAGCGATGGGATGAAATGCGAGAGGATGAGCAGACTCTGCAAGGGATTTGTGAAACCATGATGTTCCAGTCCTTTAAGACAGCACTGCACGAAGGACAAGAGAAAATACTGTACTGTGGGGAAAAATTCAGCAATGGCAGAGATGAGTGGTGTAACTGGACTTCAAATCTTCCATTTCTCTTATTGAGAGACTGCATGTCACAGGTTCAGCTGCACACTGCCTGACATGCCCAATGGCACCAAAAAAAGAACTACCCAACAAGTGGGTTAGCAAGGTTAGCAAGTGGGTTTTTTTCCTTTTTAATTTTCTATCATTAATGAAAATTGCATTGTGCTCTTCAGTGTATTATTAGGAGGCAGATAAAGGACTCGGAACATCACTCTCTGGGGGATTTTGGGTTTTGCAGTATTACATGTATTACTTTTAGGGAGAACTTGATTTTGGCTCCGTATGAGGGACCACTGTGTGCAACTTACAAAAAAAGGAAGGGGGAATCTGAGTCTGGACACTGGTCACTTCTCCTGTTGCATTTGCAAGCTGAGCCTGTTTTTTCTTATGAAAAGCAGACAGATTGCTCCAACTTCAACTTTTCTGTTTTTTTGTTTTGTATAGAGGTAGCAATTCCTTGTAAATGGTCTCCCTGCAGGCCTCAAAAGGGAAACACTACTCAGGGCAGGTTCTTGTGTTCTTATACTTTGTTATTATCCATTTTAAGTAGAAAAAACCATAAGGGGGTGGTAGGGAGAGAGGGCAAACCTGATATTTGGAAAGCATCATTACTTTTTCCCAGCTCTAATTCCCAGCACCTTCCCACCACATGGAAAGAAATATCCCTCATCTCTTCCCTAGCCATAGGGACAAGATCTTTGTATACTGTTTATGTATAATTTCTCTACACTTATGTACTTATGGTAGCCTTTTTATTTCTTGCTTATTGGCCAAGTGGTTTGTGAATCTTTGCTTCCATTAAGTTATCACCTGCCTGACAGCCTGAAGTCATTATGACTTCCACTATATGGATTCAGAGATAGTGAGGAAAAGGCAAGATTGTCTCCATGCAAAGATAATTCATTTGCAGATGATGTGGTGGCCTTCGGGAACTTTATGATACTGAATCAAGGGGAATGTCTGCCTGAGGGCAACTCAGAGAGGGAAATCATTATCTATTAGAAAGGCAGCAGAGAGAGACACAAAACACATGAATGTTCTGCAGAACCCCCACTCTTGTGCAGGGTCCTGCCTGACTTCAAACCCTAGGGGATGACAGTAGTATGTGATAAAACTTAAAATACAGCAAGGATATGCATGTCTGGTTAGTAAAAAAAGGGTTTTCCACCCTTCCTTGTCCAGCAAGAAGGTTTTAACTCATTTTAGGAAAATCACAATTCAACTTTGCAACTCAAAAGCAACACCTTAAGTGCCCATGAAACTGTGAGCAGTAAGTTGCTAGAGTTCCTGGAGAGCATCAGACTTCTGGACACTGTACCAAAGAGTTCTCCACTAAAGTAGTTCACTGTCTAAAGGTTCTAGGGTTTGTGGGGGCAGGAATCTCTCTTGTGCTGCTACGAAGAGCAGTATGAGACTTTGGATGTCTTTAGAGACTGGAACTCAATCAATATTCATACTACAATTCAAGCTTCACAAAATTTCAGGGAATGCAACCCTTGTATTCTCTATGGTGCATCACATAGATGTCCAAGGCTAGAAGCTGAATCCAAGACTCTCAAAAACTCAGTGAAACACAGCTGAGTATCTAGGGTAGGGACTTCATTTTGTTGCAATGATAGGTCATGCTAAATGCAAATGTGCAACTTAGCAGTTAGTCTCTAGAGACAATTTCCCCTGAATTACAGACTGGTAAGCAAAAACAACACTGGAATAATGAATTCCAACTTCTTTTAGAACTGATCCAGCATAAACTGGCTAAGGACTCATTTCCACCTGTTAGTTCCTGGAAGAACAAGTAACTACTCTGGAGACTCCTAATTAAACTGGTATTTCTCTATTATTCAGCCATAGCACATCTATTCAGGTCGGTTTAGATTTTCCCTGTTCTGAGGGACAGTAAGAGATAAAGGCACCATTTATACTCCAGAATTACAGATTAGGTCTAAACGGGAGTTAAATTTGCATGTCCTGCACTGATCATCTACATAACAATTAATTTTACTGCTTGTGAGTGAGAACGCAAGTTCTGTCATGTTTTTCAAACATTACTATGGCTTTTTTTTCTCAGGGAAGTTTCACATCCAACTTCCTCTCTGTTCTGAAAAATTTATTTTAACACAGACCTCCACAAAAACGCTTGACAAATACAATACTCTTTAAACAGTTATGGAATCTCAGCCTATTTTGAATGCTGCCATGACTCCAACTATAGCCTGGCAATACATGAATTACAGAACTATGTCCTGCCAGGTTTTCAGTATGTAAATCCGATATAAACATCTCTTCTGCCTTCATGCTTTTATTTCCTGATTGCCTTGCATTGTATCTAATGCATTTAACAATTACTTCATCTGAAATATTCCTGGTGGAATAATGAAAACAAATCCTGGGTCTCCCTCCTCCCCTATTTCTGCTGCTTATTAACCCAAGGTGATTTAGGACGTCCTTGAGCCTTACAGCAATTGAAAATTTATTTTGGGAGCTGTGCGCTTGGGGACATGTGGAAGAGGTTATTTATTCCAAAGAGCTATCCAGCAATGATGATGTCATAGGAGCTAGCAAAACACCGTATCAACTCAGTTAGTTTGCTACCAAATCACTGCCTGCAGTTTCCTATATGTGGTGGCACCTGCTGATATACAGGGTGCCTGGATATAATGGGCATATATATTGCTTAGTTTTTATACTGAAAATTAGCTTTAGTCCTCTTATTTTTGTCCTTCTTTAAACCCTTGTAAACGTTTGCAGTTTTATTTCCAATAGGCAAAGATGTATCATAAATAAGTTCCATCTCAGTCCAAAGTGAAATGCAGCTGTCATGGCAAGCTGAACTCCCAGAGGCAGCTCTTTGACTGCTTCCTTTGCATATACAGTAACAAATGGCAGATTTGTGAATAAAGAAAGTGATCTAAACCGAGAATATTTTTCTATAGACTTCTACTCAGGTGTAGTTGAGTTAAAAGAAATTCTGCTTCAGGTAGCTAGCATTATTGAGGCCTTTTTCAGAGGTGTTCCTAAAATTCACAGCTTGTAGCTAGCATTATTGAGGCCTTTTTCAGAGATGTTCCTAAAATTCACAGCTTCCTCCTGAGCCTAGCACTATTCAAACTTTGCTCTTGGTTCTGAGGGAACATATACTGGTAAAAACTATCTAAGGTAAGAAGTAAAGACAGTCACTTCACTATGGTTTGTCTAGTTATAACTTGCTGCTGGGAAGGTGAAATACCCAATAGTGCAGAGTCTCAGATTTATTTTGTGGAACACAGCACAGAATCGTAGAAAACAGGGCAAAAAGGCACCTTAACAGGTCACCTAAGCCATCTCCTTCCCCAGGATAGCTATAGTTGCAGTGTTCCTTGATGGGGAGTCAAGGATTGGGGTTGGGTGTATTTTACAGGCTGAACTATGGGTTCCCTAAACAATCTTCAGGAAATTATTCAGCACAGCATAAACAAAGCACTGTAACTTCTCTGACTCTCATGCGGGTATTGAGTAGCTTAAATACTGCTGGTAAAATGCTGTAGGAACCTTTGCACTGCTGGATTAAAATGCATATGGTTACTGAAGGTGCCCGAAGTATTTTTTTCTCATGGTTTGACTCTTTTGGCATCTGATTCAGTGGGACTTAAAAGTCTATGGGAAGACTCTGAGTACTGAATCAGGTCCTTCATAGTACTGAGCTATTTATAAGTGGATTCTGACATTTCTAAATATCAAATAATGCATTATTACTTGTAAATGTTGGTGTGCAATATTCCTCATTGTAAATAGCTCGTAACTAGCCTGCTGTGAGTATCCCATCTGCAAATTCATCCAAAGCAGCTTAGTTACAGGACTCGGGTGATGTGAATACCGTGCCCTCACCGGTTACGAAACAGCACATTCCAAGTATGTTATGAACAACTGTACCATTCAGTGTGTGCTTTCTGCAAATATTCAGATATTAAATTCTCCCTCTTGTAGGTACAGTGCTATATAACTTGAACATTCACTGGCCTACGGAGTATCCTGCTATGATTAAGTCCATAATTCTTTCAAAATTCCAGGATATGTTCATAGAAATATTACTCAACACTTAGTTATAGTAAGTACAGGAGCGGGGTTCTCTGCTAGAGCCGTGGTTAGAATATTACTGGGACATAATGGGAGCAATAGGTGTGAAACAGTTATTTGCTACCTGGCAGCTTTAGAAGGAAAGACGATAACAAGTGGAAAGAGGAACCACACGTTCAGTGTAAGTGTGAGTAGGTCACTTTGTGGTGGTGGTGTCTCAACAGGTACGGTCTGCACTAGGTGAGGACCCACACATTTTTGACACCTTTCTTGCCAAAAGTGGTCCCACTGGTTACAAAAATTAAAAATTTAAAATTCTATTTTAATTTACACCAATCTTTCTTTTTTATCTCTTTCACTAGGATGTTACAGGCATCAGTATCAGTCACTTGCTCTAAGCAAGTACATTCTTTTAACATGGTTTTTCCCACACTTTTCTTTGGAAGCCCCTTTTTTTTTTTCCCTCAAAATGCATTGTTTCCTACCAATTGGTCTTCTCTATTCCCTGAACTTCCAGCAAACAAAGCAGATTATGTCCCACATAATAGGATAACATCTCTAGGGAAGAATTTGGCTCTTACGTGTTCCTCTCTTACTACTTTAATTCTTCTCTTTATAGATTTCCCCTATGCCAATTCCTCATCTGTTATTCCTCCTCTCTCGTTCACTTCTCATTCCCTTCATGGATCAGAATCTTTCCTATACCTGCTACAGACTTCTTAAGGTGTCTGTGTATGGTTAAAGGGTCCTATTAACAACAGGGATTGTTTGTATGACCTAATTAGATTTCCACAGAGACAGCCTTAATAGGCCCTTTTGGTTTTTTGGATTGTCCGCAAAGTAATAGTGCAATGGCAGTGTTCATTTTGCTTGGCTGTATCAGTCCATATATCACATCCTTTTCCTTCCAGTCCTTCAAACAAGCTTGTCTCATTCTTATTTTGGTTTCAAATTATAGATTATAAATTTTACTTCTCTCCACTTTTCTCTATAATTTGACCCCCAGCTGTTGAAACTACTTCAAGTGATTCCCCTGCCCACCATACACCCCCATTGCTAACGGTTTCATATGAAAGACAGCCCTCGCTTTAGGAACAAATGACGTCCCTTGGACCAGCTGTGTCTAATAAAAACCCAACCTCCAACTCTCACTTCCCTTCCTCAAAAGGATAAAATTGATTTGAAAGTGCTGACGATAAGATACATGGGAATACAAAATCTCCTTCAGTCAACAGACCAAAGCTGTGCTCTGTGACATCATTGCATCCAAAAGAAGCGATGCTGTCAGTTCCTCCACTGCCTTATAACTAGGAGTTATTACACTTGTCCTATAGAAGGGATATTTGTCCATTTAATTTAGTCTGGCTAGAGCTATTTTCATTCCTGAAGTGCCATAATGAACACTAGAACACCCAGGTTCCCCTTTAGGCTCTATTAGAATCAATTGATGTTGTGGAAAACGCTTATTAGTATTGGAGGATCACTTGAAATAATTTTACAGTAACACTGCAGAGCACCTAAACCAGGAAAACAAGATGGCTTTCTGCTAGAAATGACCCTACAGTGCCTGTTGTACACACAGAGAGGGCTGGTGGGTGGCATAAGCCTGTACTATTTACACACTGGATATCCTGGCAGGTCGACTAAAAGTTACTTATACACGACTATAAGACTGAATACAGCTGCATCACAGAGCAGATGCGGTTTCAAACCACTCCATTGCCTAAAAAACCTGAAAAGAGAGCAGCCATGATCTTTATGGCTGAGTATTCAAAAATCTTCTGTTTCCCTGTCTTCTCCCATCGTCAACCAAAGCAGGGTATTTCTGTACTGCTTAGTGCTGCAGGAAGAAACAATAACTTGGAATCGTCAACCAAAGCAGGGTATTTCTGTACTACTTAATGCTGCAGGTAGAAACAATAACTTGGATTTTTTTTTTTTTTCCTTCTGTTACTTATTGGGAGTTTTATTCTGTTCAGCATCTCCAAATTTCATTAAAAACTCCATCCCTCCCTCTCTTCAGCTTTTTCTCTATTCTACTTGGATGGCTTTGGATATTTCTCTAGACCTGTTTGATTGAGAACATTTTCTAGAACATGTAAGACATTATTTTAATGAGATTTCTAGTATATCTGGGTCTCGTTCAATTTAGAGATGCCACTCTTTGGTTTTTCATTCCATTTCATCCTTCAGTTCCCAAATGAAACCAGCAGATACAGGACAGCTACAAATTATTTGAGAAAAATAGTCTGGAATCTTTTTTTTAAAGTTCAGAAGAAGTTTCTTGGTTTAGCTATGGAATGAGGACTGAAACCAGCAGATACAGGACAGCTACAAATGATTTAAGAAAAATAGTCTGGAATTTTTTTTTTTAAAGTTCAGAAGAAGGTTCTTGGTTTAGCTATGGAATGAGGAGATTTAACTGCAAATTTAATGCCTCTGTTACTGCTATACAGTATGAAAATTTTGATGACCAAAAGGAATAAATATATCAATGCTCTATTCAAATTTTGAGTGGAGGCTGCTCCTGCCTATTTCCATATTTCATTAGGTGTCTGACTCTGCAGATATAACCCTACTCTGTCACTGAAAACTGTTTAATTTCAGTGAATTCAGTGAGAGTTAAGGTTACTTATCACCTTCCAGAAAGTTCTGAAGACCTTATAGAAGTGAACTGTTAACTATACACAGGTGAACAGTCTAGGCAAGATGGCTGGAAAATCATTTCCCACAGCTGCGAACACCCATGGTTCATAGAGTGAGTCAAAGAAATCCTGGAGAGAAAACATCAGCTTGTTTTTGTCCTGAAACTGCTGCCTGCCGAGTATTTTGTACAATGTAATTCCAAGTAACTGCAATAACAGGGTCTCTTTGAGTTCCATTAGAAGACCGTTTCACTATCTAAAAGATCTCATCATTGAGAAATGTTTCTGGTGCTCAGCTAAAATGTAGTAATATCCTCTTGTTAACTGGAACTGCAGTCTTGCTTTAGTTTGTTGTGTCATTCTACATGACTCTGACTCTTCTTTGGAGGATACAAATCTGCAGTGACATAGAGTAACATACCCTGTGTTGAGGAAAGCAGTACTGTACACACTAAAAGAAGTAAGCTACAGGGACTGGGAAGCACAGTTTATAAGATAAGTACTATTATATGTAGTCAGCACTGAAAGTCAGCAGAAATATGTAAATTCTGTAGATAACCGGATAACTGCAAAACCAGATATATGGACAAAACAGTTCACTATCTTTTCTAGTGCCTGACACATCTCCTTCCCCCTTACTGACTCAGAAAGCCCTCTCCTTTCTATTGCACGAAGGTTGAAATCAATCTCCTGGATCTGTCAGGGAATTCCTTCCAACCCAAAGAGGACCCTTCACAAATGAAGACGTTTCTGAACTGAGCCTCTCTGCTTTGTGGTAGCACACTACAACTTTGATTTAGCGAAGTACAACGATTTGATTTTATGATACAGAAACTGAACGTGTGAAGTTGTTCTTTGCAACAGATCCTTCCACAAGTGAAGTCCTAGGGTTAATCCTAGGATTAAATCCTATAGCTAAAATAGCAAAACAATCACATTTACAGTGACAGATAGTATTATTCTGCTTCTGCAAAGAGGCAGCCTTTTTGGCCCTTAGAAGGATTTTTGTTTGATACAGTTAAGAACAGTTCATCATGTAATTGGCTTATTTCCAAAATATTTGCAAGTTCTGATACCTCACACAGGACAGTAGTCTGCAATGCATATGTAACCTTCTGGATGTCAAAATCTAGGTATCTCAACTGTTTCCAAAGGCAGCTACTTGCATCTCTGTCTTCCTTGAAAATTTCACACAGAAGTTTCCTCTTGATCATTCTCTCTGTTCTACATCAACTCATCCAGGCCAGTGGTCGGAACACTAAATTTCATTCCAACTTGCTTTCAAACAGTTCATCAGTCCCACGTAGGAATTTAATGTTTCAAACATCAGAGAAACAAACTGTTATACCCCAAAATATTCTAAATAAATCCCTTGGTTTTGGCACTGCACAGCACCTTTATCTCTCCCTAGGAGTTTCATCCTGACTGCTTACAGTGATGCCTGCCATGCCAGCCGTTAGCATGTTCTAGCATAATGTTAAACACAGTGAAGATTTTTGGAATTTCTCAAGAGAGAATCTCTAAACCTTTCAATGATCATGCACTGCAACACCCAGAAGTACATTATCACTGATCAATGGACAATGATTTGATTAAATACAGAGTGTAGAGCGAGACACACAAAAATGAATTTCAGGACAATGAGAACCCCAGGGAAAATTTTTTAATTTTCCGGAAATTGCCTCTGTTACCAAATTTAGTTCTTCTTTATTTCAACAAACATGACACTATAGAGTAAATGTTTATTTTAGTCCTACAAAATTATTTTATGAGGAATCATCTTGATTCTTCCCCTTTTTCCCCCTTAGTTTCTGTCTTGACTATTATCTCACTGCTCGTCTTGCTGTTGCCAGAGCAGATCAGGCCCACACAACAGGAGGAAAAACCAGGCCCTTTTTCTGTCTGCTTCATGGTGACAAAATTATTTGGATCCCTCAGTAATCCAGGAGTGAGCTTAACAGAACGCCATGAGGCTGGGGTTTGCTTTTTGAGAATTAATTGTCTGTATTCATCCCCAGTGGACAACATGGGCGTTGTCGGTGAAGTTAATGCACTGTTACTGACTTTAATATCTGTCTTTGACAGCCCATGGCAGTCTTCTAAGCCCAATGCTAGGGCGTGATATCAAGAGCCATCCCCATCTCCTAGCTGAGGATGATCCAATACTCTCCTTTTACGGGGTTGCAATGCCATCAATCAGCAGACACCCACAGATCCCCCTTGGGGTTCTCCCTGTGTCACACAACAGCATCTACATAACCCTCCTTCCTGTCAGCTTGGTGCTTCCTCCCCTCCCAGCACGGCGGCCTGCATGGGGCCAGCCACAATGCTCCACCGGAGCATTTTCTCCACATTCTGACAGGACAACCCTCCCCGGGTGCAAACTTCCCATCTGCCTGTGCAATGGGTGCTGAGGCGCTCCTTGCACTACAGGGATGACAAGTACCTGCCGAAGTAGCAGCGAGCCTGCCTTGAGCTTGCCGGGCTTTGCTCCTCGTAGCAGGGGACGGGCGAAATGTCTCTCCCCTGCCGGGGTGGGACCCTCTCTGCCCCCGCAGGGCCGCTGAGGAGCCATCCCCGCGGCGGGACAACGAAGGACATAAGCCTCCCTCAGGCGCGCTGGCCACGCGCAGGTGCTGAGGTGCGGAGGAGTACGCAGTAGCGGTGAGGCGGCCCTGGGGCGTGGCCCGGTGCGGCACGAGCGAGCGCGAGCCGCCGAAGTTCACGAAGCTTTGAGGGGCGGAGGGGTACGGGGGTGCCCAGTAGCGGTGAGGCGCCCTGAGGGGCGGGGGCGCTGAGGGGGCCGAAAAGGGTGTTGGCGGAGGAGGGTGGAAGCCTTCGAGGGCTGAGGAGTGGCTGCCGGTGGGTACAGGCTGGAGGGTGAATTAGTAAGTTCAAAGCAAATGTGGTTTTCGTGTGGTTGTTGTTTATGAAGTGTGTTATAAGTGACCTGAGGCTTTTGATTGTGCCCTTTCAGAATCAAAAAGCCAATTTGATGTTAATTTCAATGAAAAGCCTGAAGGTTTTTTTTTTTTCCTAAAATCTGTATTTCTAATATTGCATTTATTTTTGCTTATAAAGATGGACATCTTTCATCATAATGCTATTTTTCTCTGAAATGTATTCAGCAGGTCGTGTTTTGCTCCCCAGCTCCCCTTTGTGCTTTCTGTGTCCTGGAACAAAATTACTTCAGGGAAGCAGAGATCTGCTTCCCTCAGTGGAAGAGGACTGGCTTGTCCAGGAATCCTGTGACTATGTACAATCATCAATATGTTCTTGGTACAGTTGTTCAGTAATAACTCCCACTATCTGTAGGGTTGTACAGTGATAGAACAAGGCTCCAAGGGACTCAGTGTCTGTGAAACCCGGACTACAAATGAATATTTCACATGATGAAACATTAAACAGTGGGAGCCAGGTGAGCGAAGCAGAGCACTGTTGAGAAGATGGAGGGGTTGGACAAGCCAGGTGTGAGTGAACAAATCTATTTATAGGGAAAGCCCAACACTTGTATCACATAACCTTTTTGAATCCTAGTTGAAGTAATATCATCCCTTATATCTAAATTACCTACCACTTCAACTGCAAATGAAGTTTTCGTGGGTATTTATGCATTAACTACGAAGGATTTGCTGCTATAATAATGTGATAGAGCTGTAACCCTGAATCTTCTGACTGGAACCACAGCTTCTGTTTTAAAAGAACTGTCAACATAGTTTATAATAATTTTCTCCTCCCCAAGATAAACTACATAGGGATACTGACTGTTGGTTGGTTGTTTTGTTTTGTTTTTTTTTACTCACTTTAAATCCAGTACCCATGTTAGGGTTACAGTAACTGTCTCTGTACCTAGCTAATGCCGATATTCTTGTGGAACTTTTAAGTGTAGGCAAGGGCTTAGTTTTCCATCTGAAACTGTAGTTGTGTTTCTGTGCAAGCTATGCAATTAGTCAAAACACATTGTTTTAGAAAGCTAAATGAACCTCCTTTTGAGGGAAATTGAAATTTTTGACCGAATTGCATGACAATGTCATTTCCATTCACAAACTACAGTAAGAAAATATTTATTAAAAAAAAAAAAGGAAAATAATTGAAAGCTGAAATCCCAGTGCTTCTTGTGGTTTCCCAAACAAATGTGCTTTCATTATTAGGTGTTTTTTAGTTAAAAGAGCTGTTAAAAAGGAAACAGAAATTCTACATGGAAATTGTTACAGTTCTCTCTCTTGCTTTAACATTCGGTAAATATTTCTTCAAGTTGTTTGAATTTAAACTATCCAGGTATGTCAACTGAAATTCATTTAAATTCTGATTCAGACATAGTTGCAAGTTGTGTGAGTTGCTTTAAAGAAAGACTTAAAATGATAGTGTCAGTGGGCCCAGACATTAGCTATTCTATAACTAATATTCCTACTATATTATGATTCTTAAGGTGGGAAATGGCAGGGAGATAAATATTTTAGTAATACCCATGCTGTGAGCAGTGCTAAGAACAGACCTTGTTGACATCATGGTTGCCCCCACCGGGAATGGTTCTGACCAAAATGGTAACACAAATGGTTGACAAGGCTTGAGTGCCATCTCATCTCTCAATAGGGCAGTGCCTGGCGGTTTTAGTTTAGTTTTTAAGCTTAGTCTTATTCTGTAGCTGAGCACGATGACTGCATCTTGGTGATCTCTGCTGGAGGAGCTTGATGTTGACATAGGCTAGTGCCACATGGTTCTTGCTGTGAGCCATGTGGCTGTCAGCTCACTCAGAGGCAGGGCTTTAGCTCTGCCTTACCCTGTATCTCCAGCCGTGAGTGCCTCAGAGTAGAATAGGTCCTGTGTGCTCCCTAGCAGGCACTGCTGCTCTGCTGAGGCAACCACAGTGCCCTACAGAGTCTCACATGTTCTACTGATTATCCAGCACACTTAAACTTTTGAGTTATAAGGGTGACCCCAGCCAGTTGGCTGAAAAAATATATTTGACATCATTGAAAATGTATGCTGCTGCTGAAGCATGGATTTTAATTTGAGGAAAATGTCGGCCATAATCTAGCATACATTAAAAAATATATCTTTTTATTTCCATATGGGTCATGTTAAGGAAAATATTAAAAAAAAAAAAAAAGCCAACCCTATTATATGAAGTCTCATTAAAACAGCCTGGAAAAGTTTAGTCAATTTACAGGCTATACATCTTAATCTCCCCAAATTACAGGAACGATAGAAGAACGGGTGGTTGAGAGGGAAAGCGGGACCAGCAGAACCTGGCTGGGGGCCAAACAATGGATCAAGTAGCCCTTGCTTTCACTTGACTGCTACCCCTTGTTTTTTGAAGAAAAGAAAGGATTTCAAAGAAAGGCCTGGAAATGGCAAAGCATGGAAGGTACTTCCTTCTCCAGATGAAAACTAAGGCCAAAGCTTGGTTATTTTAACATGGTGCCTTGCCCCAGCTCTCTAGAAAGATTTCTGAGAATTCCTGAGAGAAAATAAAGTTTCTGCAATTCTATTCTTTCTGTTCTAGGGTAAAATGGGAGTAGGAGGAGCAGCATGGCACATGATGGGAATGGCAGCCATGCACTAGTAATAAACTAGAGAATATCTGTCTTGCAGCTCAAGGAGAGAAGGGTAATAACTGCACATCTTTTTGTTTGTGTGACTGTTTGCCTACATATTCATGAAACCGGTTTGTTTGTTTTTTCTTCTATGGTTGTTGCAGGCAGGTGTTTTAAGTATTGACTCTGCTGCCTTGGACAGTGTCTGCAGGAAAGCCAAGGGTGGAATGGTATGGAAATGCTAAAGAATACAGAGACAAAGTAGCCAGAGGCAAAAGGAAGGAAGCAGTCAGATATTAAATGGCAGTGAGGTAATTGTCATGACTAAATTCAGTGCTGTATGTGTGATAAAACTACCTTGTTACTGCTTTTGCTGCTGTTGTGCTACCTTGCAGGGTTCTACTCCAAGGGCAAAAGAGGCTACGTCATGGAGGGGTTGGGGAAAATCATTGCTGCCTCTTGCATTGGTCTAACAGACTAGACACTGCAGAAAGCATTAAAAGGAGGTGAAGCCTCCTGATGTGAATGAGTGGGTATGCTAAGAGCCAGCAAGGGGAACCAACCTGAGCAGCAGAAAGACAAGGAGAGAAGCTACAAGATCTTGAGTGTTTGCAAATCAGCCTGCTCTTACCTAAGCCAAGGCTGGCTTATTGCGTGCATCTCTGAAGAGGGCAGGGTAGACTGCTAGAAAGGTATTAAGTTGGTCTAAAAGAAACATTTTGTCTCTAGCATTTTCAGTGAATGAGAACTTGCAACTGCAGCTGGGCCCAAAAATGTATGGCAGAAATCAGTGGTGTTCTCCCCTTGTAGGTCCGCTTACAGTTGACCAACCTCATCTGCTTTCTCTGTGGTACCTAGAGAGCACAGTGGTGGCTGGCTGGCTGCCTAGGTAGACAGAGCTGCTCGCTGTTTACCTCCCTGCTCATTCAAGATGAATGTGTCTATGCTGATATTAACCTGCTGTGCATTTATTTATTTATTAAGCAAATTACAGATGATTGACAAAGCAGTTCTATCCTTTTTTGGGAACACTTTGTCTCACTGAACCATCTATTTTATGCTTTTACATCAGGGTGTCTACTGCAGGGGAAGTTGCTGGAGATAAGTGTTTTTCTGTGCTCTGGTAGGCAGTCTTTTACTATGGTATTCCGTGAGCTGGATCTTGAAGTCTTCTGTTCCTGCCTTCCTATTCCTCAAGCCCTCTGGCCAGGGATTGCCCCATTATCAATGTAACAACCAAAGGGAGGGGTTACACTTTTGTGTGGCCAGCTCTGGCTTGTTTGAGGAGTTTCCTGCTGACTTGTTTGCTCGAGGAAACTTACAGCTTGGCAAATGGGTTGCACAGCCTGCTTTCTTGTGTTTTTGAGAGTGGGTTTTTGCATGTGCGTATGTCTGTGTTTGCCATGCCCTACCTATTTCTTCTTTTGCATAGTACTTTGAAACATTGCCCGTGGGGGCTAAGGCATTTTGTGTGCCTTCGGTGTGAAATGGGTCTTACAGTATGTGCATGTGGTAATGTTAATATGGGTGTGTTTTGAAGGTAAGTTTATTAATACAACTAGAGATAATGGCCTTGGCAATATCTTGAAGCATCCTGCTCTCTTAAATTATAGACTCTGTGGCGACAAAGAGATTAGGGAGAGCAAGGAAGATTATTTCACAAAACAAAATATCATCGTAATTTGCTAGTCTTAAAAACTTTGCAGAATTTGGTGGGAAAAACTGGAGGCCTTAAGTATGCTGAAGTTCCTGTAGCTAGACTTGAAGAATGAATGGCCCCACCTTACCAGTGTCCAAGAATACACAAAGCTATGTATGTTTGTACTGTCGTGTTGTTAAAAATATTTATAAGTGATCAGTGGGACATTTGGAAAAAACACAATTCTTGTCTTTGTAGAGGACTCTGGGATTAGTAATAGTGCATATTTTCTCCTGATGAATTTAATTTTTTCCATCCCTGTTTTTGTTCATGGCTTGTCTGCAAACAGACCATAGAACATCCTAAGTATTCAACATTTGTTAATTCCATTTATCATCTTAAAGTCAAATACTTCAAGACAGGGACCATGACTTCTTATATGTTCTTACCATGCTTAATGCAGCGACATCTCAGTCTGGACTGAATTTGGTTATCTGGATAATGCTTTTCCTGGATATAATAATTTATTTTCAGTAGAATGTTTTTGGCCACTTTACCTGTTCATTGTGGAATCCATCCTTTGACACCTTTTTGTTGGTGGTGTAAGTGTTTTAAGATTTACCCAGCATTTCCACTGAATTTTCATGACTTCTCTCCAGTTCCTCCAGCCATTCATATTCACATTATAGAACTCTGCTATGTGCTTAGTGACTTTTCATTTGAACCTAGCTCCTAACACCACCTCTCAGGTAGGCTTACAGGCATCACAGATTCCTACTGATTTAATTTGCTTTTAATAATTTTACTTCCCATTACCGTTTCTCCAAATGTGTCTGAATATATGGTATATGCATGTCTGGCCGAGGTCTTCTGACAGAACGAAAAAGTGTCCTTGTTTATTAACGTCTGCACTGAAAAGCTAATGCTTCTGTGATGTATTTCTCTGAGCCACGAGGAAGATATGTGACCCTATTTATCTTTCCAGTGTTTTTTTCTATTTTAACTTTCATTGGCTGTTTTGTTTTTTTTTCTTAAAAGCATTCTTAGCCTGCAGTTGAGTAGGTAGATGATTGAGAGAGGTGCTAGGGCATACAAAGTCCCTGAAATTCCCTACTGAAACACTTTAAGTCTGTTCTCAGATATGGAGCTTCTGGGGTGCACCCTTCCTTCAGTGGGATATGACTGAGGTAGTCACCAATCCACAGCTTCCAGATTTGGGATCTGATGAATGCAGCTGGATGAGCTGGCAGATGTCATTGTCAGTTTCAGAATAAATCTGCATTTAGGCTTCCATGTACTGTCTCTGGTATTTAATGACATTGATAGATCTTACACCTTTTGGTAATTATGACTTATATGTCCTGTCTAATATTTGAGTAATTGTACGCTACAGCTTGCTGACTCATGGTGTCTGTCTGCAGTTCTAAGTGGGAAGTTCAGGCAGTACTTCCCCTGTCTGTGCTGTCTCCTGGGTTTCAGGGAAAGTTGCTTTCCCAAGCTCAAAAGGTTCCCTAGAATGTGCGTGCCAGGATTTTACAAGTAAGTCACAAGGAGTGAAATGCTGATCATCCGCTGAAAAATCAGTGTGAGCTGGATAGCTGTCATACTGGTTTTTGAAAGGTTAGGGCCATGATTCAAATTAAGGAAGAATTGGGACAACGCTATCTGCACACCATTCAGAGTTCTCAGAGGAATTGTAGAAACAAAATGGGCGTTTGAGTGGTAATGCTTGTGACTTTTGTTAGCCCTTTGAGCATGCTTCTACAATCTGCACATCACATTCAAAAAAACATAATTTAAGGATTGTCCTCCATCCTTTTTTTTTTTTTTTTTTTTTTTTTTTTTTAAATCCTTCCACTGAAACAAGCTCCATTCAAGGAATGTGGAAGAGCAGTATCCCGAGTTTGTAACTATTTTATGAAATTCTTTACACTCTGTAGATTAGCTTTGACTTTAAAATATGGCCACAGGAGGAGGAAAGTGATGGAAAAAGAAGGAAACACGCACACACTAGATGGTTGTTGCTATATATGGTTGATTGTTATATATATCAGAAGATTTGAAGGAATGGGTTCAAGCTTGGGACTTGAGCAGCTTGGTATCTGATCCTGCCTGGCCATCTGCTCCATATTGCATGGAACAAGTTCCTTTATGTTTTACTTTCCATATTTCCATATTTCCATATTTCCAGCACTGGAAAAGACATACTTTCAAAAGCAGTATCTGGTCATTTGAAAAAAACAGTAGATAACTCTTATGTATTAGTTAAATTCTTGTTACTTTAAACTCCCTATATTCCTTTTTGGAAGACATGGGGTCTTTAAAGCTCTGTGGCTGTATGGTCAAGCTCTTTTGGTGTATATGAATCTTTGAGGAATAGCTAATATTGCTGGTGTTCTTTGTTCACAGCGTAAGCGTCTAATGGTGCACCCATCTTGGAGCAGCATGGGATTATAAGAATGCGGAAAAGCATTTTACTTTTCTGTTTGCACTTCATTACTCTAAGTGGAACCCTTGATTACAGAATATTGGTCTTTATCAGTACAGCACTTGTATCTTATTTGGAGCTCCTAAAATCTTCTATCATGCTGATACTAACTGTACTCTTTTTCCCATATTAATTATAGCAAGACATTCTAGACTACACCTATATTTCTGGTTGTGTTGCTTGAGCATTTGGGAAACGGACTGTAAAAGCTGGTGTGTATATACTTAGGGTGTGTGCATAGTATAAAAGGAGAAGTTTTGAAGTCCTAGTATTCCTTCTTATTTATGTTATATTAGCTACTAACTAGGGATAAATGTACTGTACTCTGCTTGAAACTCCAAACACTGTTTAATGGGATTCTTGATTGTTCCCTGAAAGTGAACGTTGAAAGGGAAAGAATGCTTGCTTAACCTGCTGTTTGGATGCTGAACTCATTTCTTGGGGCAGCACTTCCCAAAGGAGGAAGGTTGAAAGGTTTTGCTAATTGATCACAGCTAGAAGAACTGGCATGCCCTCCTGAGGCAACTCTCCCTCTCGTATGGGAAGGAACTTTTTCAGATAGGTAAGATGAGGAAGAGGAGGTAGAGGGGAGACCTCATCACTCTCTACAGCTACTTGAAAGGACACTGTAGAGAGGTTGGTGCTGGTCTCTTCTCACAGGTAATTAACGACAGAACGAGAGGGAACGGCTTCAAGCTCTAACAGGGTAGGTTTAGACTGAACATTAGGAAAGAATTTTTCACAGAGAGAGTGGTCGGGCATTGGAACAGGCTGCCCAGGGAGGGGGTTGAGTCACCATCCCTGGCTGTGTTTAAGGGACGTTTAGATGCGGTACTGAGGGATATGGTGTAGGGGAGGACTTTGTAGAGTAGGGGAGATGGTTGGACTCGATGATCCCAAGGGTCTCTTCCAACCTAGAAGATTCTAAGATGGACCTCTGTCTTTTACAATACAAATGTAGATAATACCACAACATGGATGTTGTTTTCTTCTACAATGGAGTTGAATTTGGGCACAGCCCAGTAACATTCAGGCAGGAAGGAAGTAGGTAAGCATTTGTCTGTTCTTTACCTCTGTCTTAGAGATACCACAGGCAAATGGAGGGTGTTTAGATCAGAATTTTCCTGAGATACTAACCTTAATTTCCACTCTGCTGCTGATCCACATGTCTTTCTATGGTTCCCAGTCCTCATGATTCTAGCTTTGCTGCTATGCAGAGCATGGTGACTGTTGATCAGTTAGCACATGTGTAGGGTGCTAGAGCACTTGGTCATCTTCCTCTCTTTCAAGGACAAGCGTGAATCACAGTCCCTGGGCCCTTTCTCCACAAACTGATCATACCTGAAAATTAAAATATAACGTTTTAAATGAGCCTGACCTTGGGAGGTCTAGAGGTGCCCATCTTTGTATTTCCATTTGTGGTTGTACCTCATGACATATTTGGCATGACTAGTACCACTTGGAGACATGTGTAACTAACTGCATTTCGCCTTTTTTGTCCATTACGGTCTTTACTGGCCTGCTTGTATCTAACTGCTGCCCAGTTAGTCTTTATGGTAAGAGGGGGATGGAAGAAGAAAAAAACCCAATGCTGAAAAAAGCTGTATATTCCATTCTGAGGAAGCCCCTTTGATGCTAAAAATGTGATGATGTGGTTTCAAGAACAAAGAATTTCCGTATCGCACTTCCAGTTGTCTGGTCTTGAAGAACTTATCTTGTCTCTTTTACCAATGATAATTATTAAAAATGATTAATAGGGTAAAAATTATATTCAGAATTCTAAGTATCTTTCCATGGACTTCTATATGCCTTAAACTTGTGGATGCTTTTGAGAATTTGACCCTGTCAATTCATCCTGTGTCCTTCTCTGAACCTCTGCCTTGCTTCTCTAGGATGTAAAGTGCTCCAGGGGCAGAAGCTACCACTGTATATGCACGGTGTCCAGTGATACCATACTGTCGTATTCTTCAGAGCTCTTGAATGCTTTGGTCATGTTGGTATACAGTACTTTATTGAAATGAACATTGACCAGATCTGAGATACACCACTCGGGCACCAAGTTTATGCAGAGCAAACATGTTCTTGGTACCATTCACCTCTGAAGCAGTAGTACAGGCCTTCAGCTGTACCTAAATTGGCAGAGCTTCTGGGAGCAGCATTAAATGGAGACAAAAGCAACTCTATCTGTCATGTGTCAATGGAATAACCTTAGCTAGTGCTGTAAGAAAGCAGGTAGAGAATGTCTTTGTGCTGTGCTAATGCTGGGAAGTTAGTAGAAGGACTCGGGCATACAGCCCCTGAGAGAGCTTCTGGAAAGCAAGAGGAGCGAGTTTGCTTTCTTCCTTTTTTTTTTTTTCTTTTTTTGTCAAAGTTTAAGTTGATTCTCTCTTCTACTCTATTGCCCCCCTTCCCCCTCTGCTCCCTAAGCCTGCTTTTGATTTGGTTTTATTGGCTAGTGAAAGGAATCATTTACTAGTCAAGGGCCAAGCAGTGACAAAGGAATGCAGGTAAATTAGTTTCAGTTCCTATTTCTCCCCGTCTTCCTCCTTTGGAATTTGAGCTTTAGAAAATAAAGTCTTTTTACCCATACCGCCCCACCACCTCCCCCCCACCCCGCCTTTTTCTAAAAGGATTCCCCCCCCCAAACCTCTCTTTCAAGAACTTTGGTTTTGTAACTAAGAAAACCCCCATTAAAGTACCTAAAATGTCAAGGTGTACAGCACATGAAATCCAACTGAAATGCATTTTTTTTAAAAAAAAAAAAAAAAGCTTTCTGCATGCACCTTAAAAATGCAGAAATAAACTGCGAGTGCCATAAAGCTTGTTTTAATGAATAACTATGTACACACTGGGAAGTTTTACATGCACATATATCATGCTTCAAATGCTAAAATATAGTTAAAGTTTAAACGTTTTGCTGAAGAAAATATGCAAAAGAACTTGCAGAGAATCAACGTGGAGAAAACCTGTATGTTCAGTCTTTCATCACTCAGTATTATTGAAGTATTAAGCACTAAACTAGTAGTGGTAGCATTCAAGCTGTCCATTCTCTTTTTCTTTTTTGCTTTTTTCCCTTTGTAGCTTGCTTTCTTTTGGACAGAATGCTTCAAATTTACCTGGATGTTTCACTAACTGTACTCTTAGGCAAAAATCTAGAGAATTGAGGCCTTTTTTGCATTGCGTTGATGCCCTTGGTAAATAATGTAATCCAAAATGCTATGTGCTGTTAAATAGTACAGGGCATTGTGTAGCATTAGTGACAGAAAACCGTCTGTTTCTCTTTGGTAGCTATTCCTGTTAGTTAGTTCCACATTCTTAACATAGAAATAAAACCATGATTTGTCTTTTTTTTTTAAGGCACCAAGAAGTTGCTTATTCATTTTTTTTAGTTGACTTCATAATTAGACACATTTTGTGTTTATGCGTGTGCAACACAAACTTGAAATACAAAGGATCTCAGTTATGCCTAGACAACAATAAAGTTTTTGACACCAGCTGGAAGAAGCCAGGAAATGTAAGTTCAGACTGATATTCCCTCACACTATTGTAAGTACATTTTGTGGGGAAAAAGCACAATGATGAGAGAGGTAAGAACACGGCATCAATCCTAACAGTGCACTTCCTGGCTTTTGTTGGTTTGTGTCACAACCTTAAAAAAATGTCTTTATGTTCCTCAAAAAGGGAGTAAATATATTTTCCAGAATATTGTCATATATATACAAACGTAATTTATCTGTGCAGCCAGAACAGCAGCTACTGGGGAATTAGAATCTGAATTTTAGAAGAATTTCTTAGAAAACTCCTGACGTGTATTTTCCAGCCATGTTTATGTAAAGCGAATTCAGTTTGTAATTTCCAACTGACATTTAAATGACTGTTGGATACCAAGGAATTCCTCTTCCCAATGGAGCAGTATCTTTCATTCAAGCATATGCTAAAGGTATTTTTTACAAATGATTTCTAAGGTTCAGCTTTTAGTCTGCTTCTAAAGAGCCACTGAGACAGTTTGTGATTTAGAGCCACTGAATCGGTTTCTTGTCTCGTGGCAGAACTTGCTTCAAAGTTGTGCACTCAGACGGTAGAAATGAGTGAATCTGATCAGAAAAAGATCTGTTGTCTCCTTACCGGAACAATGATTAGGTTAGATCCAGCTGCCGCTGTTGTCAGTTGGAAGGTGTGTGTAAGAAATGGAGGTCTTGGCTGTGTAAGAACTGAAGGACAAGGCACTCGGTCCTTGCTTGGTGTGAAAGAAAAATATAGATCGTACTCCGGAGATGATTACCATACGCATACCTACGTGATTGACAAATTGTAGTTGCTTTTATCTGACGTAGTTGTTTGGGTTTTTTTTTACTTCATAATTTTGTCAACAGAATTGGAAATACTTTCACGTGTGCATTTCTTTCTACATTTTTAACTTTTCAGACAGCTTACAAGGCAGACATCTCTATTGATTATATATTAAGCCTCGTTTAAAAGTTCTACAAGTTCTTTAAAAAGCATTACTGTAAGTGCAAATGGATGTTTTCACTGAGCTGTCCTATATAGCAAGATATATGTACATGGATGTACAGTTTTTATACAGGTTCCCATCCTGAGACATCATTATTATTATTACGCAGGTGAGTTTGGTACACAAGCATATGGAAATACCAAACTCAAAAATAGTAGATTTCTTTTTTTTTCATTTTTAATTTTTCTTTAAGTATATATGGTAGAGGAAAAAAATTATCAGAAATATCAAAATCACATGAAATGTCCAGGTGACTTAAGAATTCTTGAGTCTAGTGTTGTCTTTATCATTGAAAATAAATGTATGTATGCTAGTAATCTAAAACTTAAACCGTCCTATTTCCTGCTGCAGTGAACTTCTATCTAGTTTCACCCAAAAATCATTTTGGGAAGGAAGAGTTTACACAGTATTAAAAAAAAACAGTGAAGACCATAACCATGTAATCATCTAATAACAAAAACTGTGGGATATATGGACCCAAATTTGTGATCAATTATACATCTTAAAATGTTAGAACAGAATGAAATTTCTGCCTCTCTAGCAATTTTTAACAGGTAAACAACAGACTCAGCACCAACAAATCTTCATGTCTCAAAATATCATTATTAGTTTTTTGCTTTGCACCCTTGAAAATATTTTGCGTAGAGAATTATGTCTTAATGAAGCAATAAACTGGATCCTTATAGTCTGCCACAATTTAGATATATTTTGCGTAGTTAATTATGTCTTAATGAAGCAATAAACTGGATCCTTAGAGTCTACCACACTTTAGGTATATTTATTATGCAAAAAAGTAACTAAATTTCACAACTTTGAAACCAAGCTGAAATTTGCAGTCGTGTGAGAAAGATCAGTACATGACTGCCAGGTTTTTACTCAGATTTTTCTAAAATGATTATATACAAATACGACAGACTTTTCTTTACGTGGTGAACACTTTCCTCACTTGAGTATGATACCATTAAATGTAACAATTTTTTTTTTTTTAAATCATGGGAAGCCTATAATAATGATGGTTAAACTATCAGGGGAAAAAAAACTGTTCATGAAGACTTTAAATCGCACGCGCACACCATCTAGACCTGTAGAAGATTAAAATCTTTTAGAAATAGCCGAGGCCAGACCCCAGCTCAAGTGGGTTTAAGGGGGAAAAGTGAAAGAGGGGGGTTTTTTTTGAACTATTTGAACTGAGTAGGGAGTTACTGCTGCGCTCTGCTCTTCCCAGCCCGGCCGAGAGCCGCCGCGGTGCCGGGGGAGCTGGAAAGTCCCCGCTGGCTCCGGCCGGGCGCCGGCAGCAAAGCCCAGGTAAGGGAGGGCGGTGCCGGGGCGGGCGCGCTGTGCCGTCCCGCCTCCAGGGGGCACTGTGACACCACGAACTCCCGCCGACCTGCGGCTGCTTTAACTGCTCGTTTAAACAACAACAAAAAAAATATCGAACTTTGAAATCCTTTTTGTCTTCAGATGTTCCAAACCAGTATTCCAGCAAAGGAAATGAAAAAGGGAAACTAAACGAGCTTTCCTTCCCCCCTTCTCTCTTTCTGGTTTCTATTTGTAATACTTTATTTCTACAACAAGCACAAACCACTAGAAAGGCAGAAAACAAAATATGAATTTTTCCTTCTTCTTTTCACTGTAAACCTCTGTAAAAACAATAAAAAAAATTTCTGGACTATATTAGACGGCCTGTTTCTTGTTTCTTCATATTTCTCTTTTTTCTCTCTTTTTCTTTCTGTTATGTTCACTGAGCTATTTGCATTTTAATTTTTGAGGAGGAGGAAAAGAGGAAATAATGTTTTGTAGAAATACACAGTAATTACCAGTTGGACTAAACTAGAGGCAGCAATTGATGGCATAAAATGGTTATGTTTAATGTCAAAATACTTCCAAACAGGGCAGAAAGTCGGAGTGGGTTTAGTAGTAAGAAGCAGCATATATCAAACCCAATAGATTTCTAAAGAAGAAAGAGTGTAACATTCTAAAGAAAAATGAAATTCAATATATGATAAAGATTTAATTTTAAGTCTCCATCAAACATTATCTTAGATTCTGAAAACAAATAATAAATGAAATAAAAGAACTATAGTTGATGGATACATTTAATTAGGGTTTATTTACCATGGGCTATATAAACACTTTTGTTTCTATAAGGGGAAGGATTTGTATCTGCAAGTTCTGCCTTGAACATTTCAAGTTAAAAACAAATGTTTTAAGAAAAGAAACTAACATAAAACAGCCCAGTGTTGGCTTTTGTGTCTTTGTAAATGTCTGTGGCGGTTTCTTCTTGTCTGAGGGAAAGAGCCATTCATTAAATTAAAAGTGAACCAGTTAAACTGGACCTTTCATTGAAGAAAGTCTCCCAGTGATCCGTGCTTTATTTGGTGGATTGTCTTACAACACAAATAAACCGAGGGTTTTTTTATCTTGAGATCTAAAAATACTAGAAAGAAAGGAAATCCAAGCAAGGCAGAAAATACTAGGAAATAATTTCCTATTAAACAGACCCTCTGCCTCCATATATCTCAAATCATGAAAGTACACAAGAGAGAAGGGCTCATATTCCTTTCTCTCTCAGGTTAAAAGCCAGTGACAGAGGAAATCGAATTCAAAGGTATCGTCAATGTTTGCAGTGTTCAAAAATAGAAAGAAATATACACTAAAAATCCATCACAGGTATTTGCTGGCAGTGAACTACTAAATGCAGATGATGTTGCTGCCTCTAAAAACAATTGGAAAAAGATAGGATTCTATGTGCATAAATATACTTTAAAAATGCATAGATATTTAGGGCAAGTTCAAAAGACCTGTTTTTTTCTGAAGAAAGTACTTCAGCATTTATTCAGATTTCTGGTGTTGCTGACTTAAAAACGAAACCACACTTTGCGCTCGCTCTCTTTGTCTTTTCAAATATTATGCATAGCTTTACAAATCCTGCTTAGGAGCATTGCGTGATAATAGGCAACAAAGCAAACAGTATAGTTTGGAAGAACAGTTACTGTAAAAGAAGCAAAACAGCTTGAGAAATATTTTTTCTTAGTTTTTTTTCTGCTAGAATTGGAATCTTGGTGGTTTTATTTATATTTTTGTGAGACATATACATGGAGTATTTCCAAGACTAGACTGTTTTTTATCACTGTATATTTAATAAGAAATGAGTAATGTACCCTGAGATGCAAGACTGAAATTCAGAATAAAATGGAGTCTTATACACTGCAATTGCATGAATGCATAGCTGATTAAATTTTGGAAGCCTGCTAGTGGTTTGACATAATATGTATTTTTGGACAGTGCAACTCGGATGCTGTAAAGGACTTCAGAGATGTCCTGAAAAGTCTCTTGATGATCAGCACCCCAAAAGTTCCTTCTACACATTGTATACAGGCAAGTATATTCATGTATGTGTACATTCACAATTTTTATCTTCTGTGAGCACTGAAAATAACATTGCCATTTATCTTTGCTTGTCAGCAGTGTCCATACATAAATAGAGCACACCTCATAAAGCCTCTTTTGCACCCACAATGAGCTTGTAATTAATACTGCATATAATTCCATAACATTTATTATTAATAAGTATTAATACAACTTTAAAAAAAAAATAGAACCGTTCTCAGGATTATGACTCTGACCTAGCATGTCTGGGATGAAAAAATGTACAGAGACAATAACTGCATTTCTTGTTTTCTTGGCATAAAAGTCAAACAAAACTAAATGAAATTAAACAAACCAACACCAGGATATCTTAATAACCGTATCACTTTCCTGTGTATGAGATTCTTTTTAAGTCATGTAGGCATGACTATTCTGATGGTGCAAAAAAAAATTTGCCAATAGAACCTACTGTTGTGAGTAGTACATCTAATTTAAAAAAAAAAAATCTGCATCTATTCACATGCAGTTGTGATATAAAGTATTTGCAAGTTTAACCCCTGCAGTTTCATGGACCTTCCTCGTAGGCAATGCAAAGGGCAGCCAGCTGGGACAGACAGGGCTATCAGACCAGGGAGTGAGAGGGAACATCATGGGCCTAGGGTTGGTGGAAGTCTCTCTTTGTGAGAAGTTAGTGATAAAAGCTAATGGGTACAGATGAGGAAGAGGGGAAAATACCTGTTCTCTTTTTCTCATCTTCCAGAAATCTGCTGGTAGTCTCTAATGTTTAATGTTTAATTCCCACTAGTGGGAATTTTCTTCTATCAATAGGACTTCTTGGAATGGAAGGGACATGGAGCTCTGCAGCTTTCTGCTCACAGCTCTTCAACCATCATGGGAGTCGTTGTTTCCTGAGAGTTCCTCCCTGAGAAGGTACTGTAGCCACTCTGTATAGGATTGGATTATATAAGATACCCTCTGTCATTCACTACTAAATGCAGCTATGCCTACAATAAAACATAGAAGTTACCACTGAACTGGAAGAATACATAGTGGTTCAAAGGCTTATTTCTCAATCCTTTACCTTTTATGGGACTTGCAGTGCAATTCAATGCTAAAAGTTGCAGTGAAGTGGGAAAAGATAATCTCTGCTAATATCAGTTTATAAAATGAGTTTATACTGATGATTTACCTTGAAAATTCTGGTCCAGAAGTTGGAAGCTAAACTAATATTAACCAGACCAAATTTAGAAGGGTTTGCTTTTTTTTACACCAAAACAAAGTACATTTCTGACTGCCATCCCATGTTAGGAGAGCAGATTTTTCTGAATGCTTCAGTTCTCACCTAGGCAAATAAATAAGGATTCAAAATATTTTCTCTATCCAGGATGCATGAGATGGATTTACCTCATTCCAAAAATCTGTCTTGTCACTCTGGAGCCGAAAGGACAGCTTAGCCATTCTGAAAATCTGGCCGTTTGTGCAAATTGGAGCAGAATGCAAGTAGGTTTACTTTTGACAAAACAGTGCTGTAGACAAGGGCTGCCAAGTGCTCCTTTTTTCAAAGTGGTGATCATTTGTAACCTGTGGCTTGTAAGTGTGGGGTACCGTATGTCTGATTTTTCCAGAAAAATTTGTTTATAAATAGCACAGAACTTTTGTGCTTTGCTTGTTTGCCCAGGATTTCCTGACATTCGCCAGCCTTGCTGGAATTCTACTTTTGCTGAATGTTCGTGGCTATCAGATAGGCAGCTGCTGTGTTGTGCTCACGTGGAGGGTGTTCTCTACCGTACAGTTGATGGGAGCAGACACAGCAAGCCTAAAATTCTCAGCACGTTAGACTGCCTGCGCATGCTTGCCATTGACTGTGGGGCACATTCAGATTCGCTGTGGAGTCACTCTGCATGGAAGTGCATACCGCTGTCGAGGAGCCCTTTCTGTCCAACAGACTTCACTGTGAACAGTTTACAGCGTTAGAGAAAGTTTCCACACACTTTTTTGCACACTTGAACTTCAGACAGTTTCCTCATCCCAATTAAAGCTGGTGAGTGGGAGTGCACCAATGCTCTTCTGGCATATGAGTGATATTTTCTGACTGATACAAATGAGAAGGGTTTGGTGTAGCTTAATAGTAGTTGTGCTTGGAAGAAACGTATGGTTTATACACTTAAAAAGGAAAAAAAAATTTGGTGTTGTAAAGGCCTAAAGGGCATAATCTGTAGTATTTGATCCATTTGCGTTAGGAGCTACTACATTGAAGCACAAAACAGCCACTTGATTTCTTAAGCACCTGAAGAGGAGGAGAGGAAGGAGGCTTGAGGGTGGAGGAGAGGGGAGCAAACAAACCTTGGCCAAAGCTTTCACAACAGAAGTTTCATTGTTTTAATTTAGAAACAGTCACATGTGTAAAAGTTGCAATTTTTTCCAGTATTTCCATTAGCACATTTGAATTGCAGGTTTTGGAAATCTTGTTACAGGTAAGAATGTACTTTTTATAAGCTCTCAGAGAACAGTGAGGGCACCAAAATAAGAAACAAAAACCTTTTTCCTGATTTCCCTCCCGCTCTCGCAAAGTCACCTAAAAACGAGGGGATTAACTATTATGAATCAATAGGAGGCACTTTTGAAAGAGGAAGCATTGCCATCCAGATTTGAAGGAAATGAAGCGTTTATCGGAACAAAAATACGCTCTTTGTTCAAATGTTACTTCATTGAATTGTGTATTCCCTTCTGAAGAGCATGAAAAGCAATTGAAGAAAATGTTTTATGCCACTCTTCCTTTCTTTTACCACTCATGTCTTTTTCTTTATGTCTTCCTGTTTCACCTTCTTTTCTGTGTGTCCATCTTTCTCATTAAATTACTAACCAATGCTTTTCTAATTAATGCCAGTTTAATTTAATGTTTAATGAAGCTGTGTCTGTGTGGGGCATTTGATTTCTTTTTGTGATTCTGGCTGGACCATTGAGATTAGCAGCATCTGTATGAAGCTGCAAAGTCCCTTGGGGCAACGAGCAACAGTTCGGACTCCCTTTTTTACAAAGTGAAAGTGAGTGGCATGTAGGATTAGGAGAAAGTGACTGCAACTGTTTACCTTCCAGCGTTCTGAATCAGATTATACTTGTTCACTTTCTTCTAAATTAATGAAGATGGTGAAGTTAGGTACAAGATTACTGTAATAGAAGTGCAAATTGAGCTGGAAAAAATATTTTTAAGAAAAATAATGTGATAATGCTGGCAAATTTTGTCTATAAATATTCCATAAGCATTTATGTAATTATACTTGTCTTTGGAAAGTGCTTAAAAATGTTTCATATGAATATATTTCGGCTTGCATGTTGTTTACAGTTATCAGAGACTTTTTTTCCTTGAGTACTCAAAATTTTTATGCAGTTGGTCATCTAGATCATGTGATGCTATTTCTGTTCCATTTTAGTTACGTATCACAGTGTCAGAAAAGCCTTATCAATAAGGCTACACTTATGGTGACAGAACAAACAGTTGTACAGAGGTAAAGAAGCACAACTCTTCATAACATTTTCCTTACCCACAAACACTGTTTTTCTAGTGGAAAATGTGTTTGCAGAGAGTGGACCAATATGGTAGTAATTACTGCTGAAATGACTTTGTGATTGGTTCTTTTTTGGGGATCAGCATATACTAGTGTTCCCTAAGAAGCACTGCTGGTCAGAGTGGTCTTATGAACTGTTCATCCTGTTTTTTCAGGAGCACTAGGAAGCATAATCCTCAGTTTAAGGTGTCAGTGTAGGACATATTCCATGAAATCTTGGGGCACTTGTGTGAATTAGCCTCAAAACAGCCGTGTTGTGCAGTCTCCCTGAACTGCATTTAGCAGCAGGCTGCAATGTGTTTCCTGGTACTTGCAGAAGGAGTGGTGATTGGCAAGGCGGTTTGGAAATATCAGCGCTGAACTGGTTGGCATTACCAGATCTGTTCAGAGAAGTTGGGCTATGGTGAGTCAGTATCTGAAACAACCAGGTGTCTTTGTCTGCAAAGCAAATCCTAGCACTCTTGTGACAGCTGAGAAAGGCAATGGCACAGGTCTTGGTGTTGTCTCATAAACATGCACTTACTGGTGTGAGTTAGGCATGGGTGTTTGTTGTTTCCAATTATATTATTCCTTTACTTTTTTCCAGTGGGATTGGAAAGACAGTGTCACTTTCAGATGTGTGATGATCTCTGTCCGTCATAATCTAGCCCTTAATGACTTTATGGCTCCTCCTGTCATGGTAATTAAGTTTATCCTCTGCTGGCACCATCCTGCATCATTTAGATGAAGACAGAACATTATTAAGGAACATCATCATAGTTTTCCTGAGAGACTCTGCACTGAAGCAGAAAGTATCTAGGACACATTTTAATTTAATTTTGAGGTTTGTTTTTATTTCAGGAGAAAGATTTGCAATGTGATTATCTACAGAATATGTACATACTTTGAGACACGTATATGCTTCTTACATGACTCTCACCCATTGCTTCATACAACTGCTATTTACATTTGGAGCTAGTGGTTTCTTAAATGCTCAGAGCCCACAATTGAGCCCAGATTTCCAAAAGTGCTTGGCACCCAGCAGTTCTCGCTGAGACATTTTTATGGCCAGATAATCAAAATTGCTCAGCATGGTAGAAGCTAGGGAGTTTTGAAAACCTAGCCACTTATTTTAATGCCCAAATGGTGGCTGGGTTCTTCAGGCAAGCTGGTTCATATATTATAGTACCAATGACTGTGTATCAATCCTGTACTTACCTTTTTTCTTTTACAGACATACAGTCTATCATATATGTGCCCTTCAAAAACTTTCCCACTCATTCTTCCATATAAATTGTAATTACATTAGTTTCATTGAATTTGGAAAGTTGTTGGTACCGTACGAAAGAATCAAAGTTCAAATGAAAATCAGATCCAGTAATTATAGGATTTTCTACAAGCATTTTTCTTTTCAACTTGACTTGGAAATGAAATAAAGACAAGAGACACCCGTTTCCAGGTTGAGAGGCAAACAAAACCAAATTGTAAAGCATGAGGGTTGCTTAGATGAACTGCTTCTTATAAAGCAGTTTGACAGCTGAAAAGAAAAACATTGAGGTAACTTGTAAAGTGAATAAGCTTTTAGCTGTTACTTTTGCAATTTTCCGCTTAGTGTTGCCTGTCCTACTGAGCAGGGAGACGTGGTAGTACGTAATGCGCCAATAATAATAGTCAGCATTTACTTTGTACTCTGAAGACATTAACTAACTAGCCTAACACCCCTGCGAGGTAAGGAAATAACAGTATGACTGCCACCTCGCCTGTGGCAGAGCAAACACGCTCGCAGAGGTTAAAGTCAAGGTTTGCCAAGAGAGTAGTTGCTGGTTAAGTTGTTCCTCTCTTATTTCTTCTAACAGTTGCGGAACTGCCTCTTAGTGTCCAAAGAGACATGCTTCCTCTGTGCTATTATAAGGGCCTGATCCTTATCAACAGGCATGCTGTACCATTTGTGGTAATAAAGGATTACTACGAGTATTTTATGATGGTCAGAATATTTCACATCTATGCTCAGAAGGTTTCTTTTACTCAGGTAATTGTTAGACAATTGTTAGCAATTCCTGTGCTTCCTAGAGTTTCAGGTAAGTGCCATTAATAGCAGTCTCTCTGCCTCATAAAGTCGTTTGAAAGTAAGCCCAGGGAAGGTCAGAATGTCTCATATGCTGGAGGAGGGGTATGTGGATGCAGAGCCCGCAGAAGCTGTGGCTGAGACAAAGAAAGGTGGGGGATCTTGATTTTGTGGGCCCTGTATCATGTGATCCTCCAGTTCCTCATGTTGGCAGTAGCTGCCAGAAGCTCAGCAGTGCCTGAAGGAGTTGAACTGGCACCTAGGTAGCATGTAGCTTCTGTCTCTGAGGGATCTAACAGCAGATCTCTGTGGGTAAAGGAAAGCATTGCAAGGGTCAGAGTTCCAGCAATGGGTATTATTCTCTCTTCACTTCCTGCCCAGTGAGGAGGCCATCTTATCAGAGTAGGTCATACTACAGAATGCCTTAAACTGGACCCTTTAGCAAAGAACCAGCTTCCAGTGCGTTCACCGAAGGACTTTCAGTTTTATGTAACTCCTGTTAGAACAACACGGTTCCTTGCCAGCTACCATCTAGAAACGGAGCCTTTTTTTGCTAATGGTTGGGTAGCGCTGCATTTTCAAAGCACCCAAGTTGTTTTTCCTGGCCTCTGTTCTGTTACTAGAAGTAACACACATGCTTAGGAGTGTGAGTCTTATTAACAGTCAGCAGATGGAAGCCCAGTTCTTTGAGTATAATTAGGTATCTACCTCTTACTGATTTCAGTAGATAAAGATCTATAAGTATTTTTAATATATTGGACTCTGGTCTGAATTAATAGTTGGAGAGTTTTTAAAGTTCCCCTCAGGCCCCTTTTTCCTCACTGCATGTACTCTATGCTTCTTGGCTTGACCACTAGCTTCTCTCTTACAAAGCCCTGAAAGCACTGTACAACTTCTCTTTACAAGATTTGGTACACGTTTTCCTGGGAAAAGAACGTTCTCGGGATCATCCTGCTCCTCTTTGTTCTTACACTGTAAAACAAGCTTACCTACTATCCTCTCTCTACCGCCTGTAAGCAGTAAACTCAAGACAAGTCTGGGAGAGGTGGTTGGTTTGCAAGCCTGTATCTAAAAGGACTTCATTTTGCTAATGTGAGCAATAATGTGAGTAGCTTTAGGGAAGAGAGAGGTACAAAGTGGCTTGTGTGGTGTGGGTTGATGAATTCAGAAGGAATTTGTCTTTTAATTACTTTGCTACTTTTGAAAATGTATGCGTAAGTCTTTCCTTCAAACAAAAGGAACTTAAGCTTTTTAGACAAAGAGGTCTCTGACTGACGAGGCGTTATGACACTAACTGGTTGCAAGTTCATTCTGTTGCTGGATCAGCTGCCTTAAACAGTCTTGTTAAGAAACCTTTGCCAAAAGTCGTATTTGAGGCTGGCTTAACATGGTGGTAAATGAACTCTTTCATCTGCTTTCTTCTAGCAACAAGTGCTAGCTTAAAAGTAAGGTGCTGAAAAGAACAAAATAAATGCTATGTCAGTACGCATTTTTTTCCTAATAACATTACTAGTAGTGACTGGCACTACAGTATGTTAAAATACTTTGTGCTGTACGCTACAAAATATATAAATGGTTTGAGAAATTTTTTCTGATATAAGTGTATCTCCCTCCCTCACGTGGAGTGTTTATGACTTCTCTTTTCCAGGGTAGACTGTTTTAAATCTGGTCCTTCTCTACTTGCCCTCTCTCCCACTTGGTTTGGGTATCCTGTTTTTGCTTGGAGTGTCTCTCACAAAATCTGGAATTAGATATACAGAAACTTTGATTGCGTAGTTGTTCTTCCTCCTTATACAGTTTAATTTCTAGGATTGGGGAATTTTTGCTAGTTAGTATTGCAGGCGAGCTCTTATGAATGCTGATGGAACCAGTGGTTTGCTTAGTAGCTCAACTTCTCTAAAGTCTCCTATCAGGTGTTCAAGAAAAAGACTACAATTAGTCAATGGGAGAGAGCAAGGACAGAAAATCTGTTTTCAGGAAGGACAGGTTCCTTAGAGTTCAGAGATTTCAGCTGAGTATGAAAAGCAATTTTTTTTTAACGACTGTTTTAATTTATCTCTCCTGTTAGGAATTCCAGACAAAAGATTTTGCTGATAATATTGCCCTCCCTTTTTGTTTATTTTTCCTCATTGAATTATTCTACCAGATTACATAGGCTTTTTGTTGTTACTTTTCAGTGAAAGATGAGACTTGAAATTGGGCCATTTGATAGTAAGTGAGTATTTGGAGACCCCAAATATGATTAGCACAGGCTAAGGAGGTCCAGATAACCAATATTCGTGTCTGCATAATTTGTGACAGCAACTGATGTTCTAGCGAACAGTCATGTTAGTTGTCTCCAGGTCTTCATCTCCTATCTCTGTGCAAAAAAAAAAATATAGAATTATGTTGTTTATTTAACAGGTAAACAAACTTGTGACCAAATACACTGATGACTAGCAATTACTGTCATTAAAAGAAGACCTCAAACAGTGGCCACTTCCTCAGGGGTCATTAAAAATCCATTGGCAGCTGCATACAACTTAAATTTACAGCTTGAGCTCTTGCTCCTGCATTCTGCCTCCTTTTGCCTTTGTGATTTCCACTGGAGAATTATTCACTTCCTTATCTGAGCTGTTTAATTCCCCTGGTGGGGTAGAGTACAGGCAACAGCTCTTGGTGAAACCAGTCGTACGGTGATACTGTCCACCTTCATGCATTTATTTCCAGCTCCCCTCGCGTTGTTATCCTGTTTTCTTTCTTCTTTTCCTACCAGTAGTTTAAGTGAGAAGGAGCAAAGTCAGGTAACAGGATTGCTGCTGAGGCCTCAAGCGCACATCTTTCAGTATATAACTTTCAGGTAATTTCAGTTGTGAATCCATCTTGTGT
Source organism: Calidris pugnax (assembly GCF_001431845.1). Classification (NCBI taxonomy): domain Eukaryota; kingdom Metazoa; phylum Chordata; class Aves; order Charadriiformes; family Scolopacidae; genus Calidris; species Calidris pugnax. The sequence goes on along the minus strand of NW_015090783.1, from coordinate 10,855,334 downwards.
ATAGGCTTTATGCAGCATTTAGTCGGTAAAATGAATGATTTAATTGCCCTGCAGGGTATGCAGACCAAATAAAATTAAGTCCACATGAGCTACTGTCATCTCTTCTGGCTTGATGAGAAAAGGTGATGTTAGATTTGAATCTGCCTTAGTGTTATTAAATCTTTCAGTATTTGGGGTGTGTCATGTTCTGGAATTTCATTAAAACCTTATCATTAACTAAAGGGTCAGATTTCTAGTCTTCATCATTGTAGAGAATAGTCTGAAAACATGTTCCCTAGGTATGATAGTGGCTGAGGAAAGAGAAGGCAAATAAAAATAGTCCCTGCTTTGTTCTTTTTGGAATCTGAGGTTACTGGTTGCTGCTTTTTGTTTCTTTATTTGTCTTTTTGGCTTGAAGATCCCGTGACTGACTCTTGAATTCCTGGATCTGTGAATTCACATGTCAACTTTGCAAATACAGGAGGAGCAATTCTTGTCTAAAGAGTCAAGCTGGGAAGCTGTTGGAAGTTAGTGATGGAAAGCACCATACTTATTTTTAAGGGTTCATTCTGGGCCAGTGTTTGTACTATGGAGAACGTAGGTATCACAGGGCATTTGTAGCAGCGTATGTAACCGAGGATGTTGAAGAGGGATAGCTGCCTCTGTAAGACTGCGTCAGTACAGGTATTCCCTTTCTGTTGGACATGGCTGTGAATGCCTCAGATTTGGTAATTTGTGGAAGCAATGTGTGTCTTTGCTTTATACCCCTTCACGCAGAACTCTGCGCCGTGCTCTTTGCAAGCCCAGGATCAACCATTGTAAAATAAGTCCTTTCTACTGTTGAGCAAACATACCGAGGCCTTCTGATATTTTGCTTACCATGTAACATCACAGGCCACGCTGCTCCAGGAGAGCCTGCTTAAGCCTTTTGTTTCAGAAAAGTGCACACCTGCCAAAAATAACATGAAGGTTTACCAGCCAGTGTCTCTTCAAACAGTGCTCCTACCCTCCCACATCCCAACCAAGGAATGTTTGTGTGTTGCTGCCAATTTCTGCCAACGGATACAAGCAGAGGGGAATGCAGGAACTGCCACGAAGTTTCCAAAAGAACAAGGCTTGACATATTTTGGCCAAAGAGAAATCCATAATCCTTAAGGAACAAAGATTCCACTTTCATGGAAATCAGTCTAATGGGAAGGGAATGGCAGGGAGATGTAATTCAGATTCAATGGGAAGTATATGAAGTAAGCCAGAACAGTTCCTTAGCAGAAAGCAGGTCTGTGATCTTAAGTCCCATTAGGATACATCTGGAATGTTGCTGGTTTCTTTAGTGGAGTTGCTGTGGATTTACATGAGACTGCCATCAGAATCCAGCTCCTGGGCAGCTCATCTGACTTCACCCCACTGGTAGCTGAAGTTTCGGTGTACCTCACTGAGGGCAAGTCTAGATTTTGAGATTAGGATATTTTCAATCGCAGAGTCTTTTCCAAATTTTCTTTTTTTTGAGGGCAATCAGCATCTGCTTCAAGGGTATTTAATGACTTCTCAAACAGGAGCAGTCCATGGGCAAGGCAATGTTACAGTGCCAGCCACCAGCCTACTAGAAATGAAATGTCTATTATTGAGTGTAAAAGGTTTTCTTATTCTATGACTCGGAAATTTCTTCACTGCTCAAATAAGATCCTCTGGGTAGAAATATCATGCAATATAATTGCTACTTTCTGATTGATCCTACAAAGTACAGATTGTGGAGTGTATCTTGAGGCTTTTTTTTTCTATTTAAGAATATTCTTTCTGTTACTTTTATGCAGTAAATGAATGTAAGGAGAAGGACATCCAGGATTTAAAATACTTGGTGAGGGAATGACAACTATGTGGTTGTTTTATTGTCCTCCTCATTTTTCAAACTACTACATAATCTTTAGTCTTTGGAAACCCCAAATGAATTTATTGTTTGATTAATTAATGGGTTGGTTCCTTAGCAGGTATGATTTGTTGTTAATGGAGCTATAATAAGGCTGTGTTGATTTGTACCATGAATCCAACTCTTTGAAGTAAAGAACTACAAAGTATTAAGTATTCTCTGTGGGCGTGCAGAATTAAATACTGTGATGGGATGTGCGTTACACATAAGTTAGAATTTATTTTTTTGGGCCCCTAACCTTCTTTGTGGTGTGTAGGAAAGTAAAGGTCTGGGAAATTCCCTTCTTACTCTATCTCTAAGTGTTAAGTAGCTCTTTCTGTGCTTTATATTATATGGCTAGTACTGTGCTGGGAAAAAAAATCGTTCAGGTTTATGGTTTTGGGAGTTTTAAATGGTTTTAAAATGTCACTTTAGGTTTCTCATTTCTCATCTCAAGATTTTCTTTGAACCAACAAATTCAGTAACAAAGCAGTTCAGACCTCTTGGTAATAGTGTTCCTGGGCTTCAGAGTAATTTCAAGGGGTCTAGATCTAAAGTTCTGGCCTGGCTCAATCTCTGCTTGAAAGTAATCCTGGAGTGCCTGTAGGCTTGCAGTGAGCCAGTAGCTGGTAGCTTTACTGATTATCTGAACTGACCCATGAATTTAAAGCTCAAGGAAGAACCAGGAGTGTGAGACGTAATACGAGGGTGAATCACAGGAAATGGGACCCCCACTCCTTCCCAAATAGGTTTTAGGTTTCTGTCATTCTTCTTTGATTCTCTCTGTATTCTTTGAGTAGATTATTCTCTATTTCTATTCGAAATCACTCTACTTCTCTGTATCTGTATCAGTCTAGCCATCAAATGCATGATAGCGCTGCTTCAAAATCTCTTGTCTTACTAATAAGAGATTGCAACTTGAAAAAGCTAGAACATCACTGGAGTATGCCAAGAACTCTAGTAGAATTTTGGACCTTCTCTCTTTCAAACAAGAAGTCAGTCTTTGAACACCATAAACTTTTCTTCTTGATGTTTTAAAAAAGAAATCTCAACCAGATAGTTCTTATACATTCACTTTTGGTAAAATGATTTGATTGTTGTGTAAAGTCCTAATGAGAACTCCAGCAAAACAGGATCTACTTATTTGTGCTTCTGCCTTACTTAAACTCTGCTATCTACTGTCTTTTATAGCAAAGTTGTTTGAAATTTATTTTTTTCAAAATTTTATGTGATAGATCTGATCCACTGTAGCTGGTCTTAGTCATTAAGGAAAGCTTAGCTTAGCAAGGATTCAAGTGAAGAAATACTATGTGTGCCTAGGTCCTTATTTATTGTTACTATCCTTAGTAGCTGTTATTCTCAGTTGTGAATTTATGAGCCCTGAAACATTGCCTGAAATGGATAGTTTTTAAAATGTATAACATTTTAGTTCTGCTTATTTCAGTTAATATTCTGGCTTAAAACCAAACAAACTCTCAACAGAACCAAACACTAGTCCTTCACATCCAGGAAAATATCTTCCAAAAAATTTATTTGAACTTGAAACTCAAGTGTTCTAATCTGGATTGCAGTTTTACAGGAGAATGAAACCCTCGGGTCAAGGGGGTTTATAATCTAATTCTAAAGTTCAGAGTACACTAATCTGAGTAGCTGGAGATTCAGTCGGTTTGAATTGTTCTGTAATTTTAGTCTCTAGTAGGCATTATAAACACACAATGATGCAATAAAATATTAACTGATCCTGGAAGTGAGCGTAATGGACACTCTCAACATTTAGGGGGAATCCATTGACAGTGCATTTGAAAACTTGAATCCAAGGATCTGATAGGAAACAGGCAATAAGCAGAGGGTGTAGAACTATGCTACTTTATCCTTCACAGCACGATGAACTCAATTGAACTTTGCGTCCTTAATATTGCCTGATGGTAGGTTTGGTAAACTAAATGATGAGAAGATGGTTGTGGAATAGAAGTTCCTGTATATTGAATGAGTAGATCTGTAGTAGTTAGTATCCACAGAGGTCGTCTCACTTTAGCAAGAGTCCACAGCATGCCAAGTTTGGAGCACTCCTAAACCAGTACAGTTTTTAAAATGTTTTTTGTAACTAAATTAGAAGTAGCTCGACTAAGCTTTGATAATTACTGGCTGGGAAATGAAGTAGACACTGAGCTGCTTGCTCTTAGAGAAGAGACTGGTGTTGGTATAAGCAGTAGAACACTTGGCCTTCCCTTCCCCCTGCAGCATGACCACTTTTCCTTTGCAAAGCTTTTATACAGAGCGCAAGGACCTATAAATAACAAGGGAGCCTATAAATAAATACAGCTGTGAGCCGACAAAGGCTTCTGACAAATGATGTTTATTGAATTTCTCACGTGTGGTCCAGTTTGAATCCAACTGTGGGGCTTGCTGAGTTCTCAGAAGTATATTTTGTGCCCAAGCCTGGGATTCCCCTGTGTTAGGCAGAACAGGGAGCTCTCTGGCTGACTGAGTGAAAGAGAGCAATGGGTAAAAAGAAGAGGGTGGTGGCTTTTTTTTTTTTCAGTGAAGCTAAGCTTATGGTATTAACTTTAGACAAACCAGTCCGAGATCTAGTGCCTATTGTTTACATGAGAGGGTTTATGAGAGAAAACAATCATATCACTGCAAAGTGCTGGCTGAAACATGACACCACCCCCCAATAATTAATCCTGTGTTGTTGTCCTATAAATGCAATAGTTCATATCTACATTTAAGTACATTTCACTGTAGCATTCCAAAATCATAGTCAGTGATGTAAGTAGGTATGGCCTGTTAGGGCGGGTGTTCTATGGACAAGAAAATAGAAAGCTTCAGTCACGAAGAGCTTGAAGTCTTCCACTTGAGCAGAAGTTCCAGGTCTGTTGGGTGCATAGAGTTGGTTGGATCTGACCCATAGCCACCATGGGAGCTCTATTCAGGTAAATTGACAAAGCATTAATTACTTCAAAGGAGAGCTAATGAGGCAATAAACCACAAGGGTGAAACTCAAATGGTTTATGGTACCATTAGTAGGCTGAAATGGAATTATAATTAGAGCAGGGCAAACGATTCATAGTCCACAATTTATCCAATGGATTTAGTGCTTGTTTCTGTTCATGAATTATGCACAAGTAGACATATTTTAGGAATGTATTCATTGTTTGAAATTGCTCAGCAGCCACTTTATATGGAGGCGTTTCTGCCTATAGGAATAGCCTTATACAGTTTGCTTCTGGTTTCTCTTTGGTTGGAGACTTTGTGCATGTATTTGTGTTCTGTAGTGAGCCACTGAAACACTATGATATTTCTACTTCCTGGAATTTTATTTAAAAAAAGAAATAAGTTAATTGTTCTGGAATATATAGCAGTTACCTAAATTTGCTGGAGAAACCTTTCTTGGTCTTCACGGGATGGGTTTTTTGCTTGAGGAAAAGTCCTTTTGCAAATAGCTCAGCGGTAGAGAAGGAACCTCAGCAATACTTGCTCAGACATCCATCCCAAAAAATGAATAAAACTTGTGTGTCTGAATAAAAGCGTGGTTCAGAAATGATGAAACAGGCTCAGGAGAGCTTTGTTCTACTTCTTACATGTTGACTTGAGTTAGGTGCAGAATAGTTCAAACGTGCCTTTGAGTGACCACCTTATCTCAAGCTTTGAGGTGGTGTGGGGTTGAACTCATAAAATTCCTCTTGGAGCTCTCCCAGTTTGCATAAAATACTTATATGATATAAGGGGTGATCCTCTCTCATGGGATAACTTTCCTGGCTCTGCTGTGATTAACTTGGAATTATTTAAACAGGGGAACAAAGTTGCTGAGAGGGATCTAACATTTGGAGATGACTGTGTACATCCACTGATGCTCCTTGTCCCTGGATGAAGTGTTTGTGTCTTTATCTTCCTGCATGCATACTAGTGTGTAGTAGGCATTATTGATGACATCCAGCTCCTTTTCAGACCAAAAAATATAGGTAGCACTTCTGAGTACAGAGTCCCTAAACTGTCCATTTGAGATGATCTGGTATGTCTGCCTCTCAGTCGAAATGTTTTGGGGCCACTCTTTTTCCATTACATTCCTGTTCTCTTCTCTGCAGACCTATTCAGAAGAGACAGAATTAAGCCACAAACCTTTATCTTGGTCTAAAGCTGCTGTATACACTAGCCTGTCAATCAGGCATTTATTTCTGTGTATCTCAGGTGATTGACAAGCTTAGTTTCTTGGAGCAGAGGTGCTTTGTGCTGCCCACTGGTCGCTTGCCTCCATGTTTGCCTTCCTGAATAAATCATGCATTCTCCTTTTTGTATGACATGTTTAGTTCCGTGATTTAAGAGCTTTAACGTATAGCTCTTGTTTGTTCTTGCTCTTGTTAATAACTAATCATGAATTATCCATGAATGGGCTAATTAGGCATTAACCATATATTATATACCAACCAAAGAATCAGATCTTTCACAGACATCTATGTAGGTAGTAACTTCTTGAAATATCCCTGGGCTAGGAATGTCTGCATGTATTAGGGAAGATCTTGCAGATTCTGGCCTGCGGGGTAGTCGCAGCATAGCTCAAAAATCAAAACAAGTCATACATGGAACGAATGCCTTGTAGGGGGGAAAAAGTCAAGATCCCAAATGATGTAAATGGTGAAATATGGATCAAGAATTTGGTGTCATGTTAACCTTTCAGAAAGGACACGATTATTGGACCTAGTGTTTGTTTTTAATGTAAAGCTTTGAAAGAAGCCCAGGTGGAATGAAACAGGAAATAGAAAGACTGCCCGTGTGCAGTGAGATTGTTTTGTGGATTCTAATACTATGACTTAATTAAAAAAGAGGCAGAGAGAGAGATCATAACAGTTTGGGATTGTTATATTCTGGGTACTTGTTAACACTCTTCTGCCATGGTAGCTTAAGATTTCTGGATGCAGTGCAGCAATAATGAAAATCATTAGTGTAGAGTAGGAATAAAGTGAACAGAAACTCCAGGAAAGAGTCCTAAAGGTGGCCAACACAGAGAATGAGGCAAACACCCATGTTCCAAATATCATAGAACCAGGATTAAGTGATGCTGGTGACAGAAATGTTGTCGGTAATGTTAGCACTAATTCTTCAATGTTCTTCAATGAACCATGTGCCAAACTACTTCTGATTCTGTTGCCTGGCCACAGTGAGCCTCATCTGGTTCTGCCTGCCTCCTGTTGTCTCTCTCGGGAAGTCAGCAGCATCTCTTAAGCCTGCCCTCATCTTGAAACATGTTCTCAGGTAGCTGATACCTGCTGGGCCTCAGAATGACATTACAAAATGCAGTCTTTTGATCCCATAGTGCTTCTGAGTCTCAAAGGTTTCTAGCTGCCAGACTCTGCACCAACAGCATCCCCGCTTCAGACTATAGGTATCTGGGTTTGTACATGACCCAGCAAAATGCCGGTCCAACTCTGAGTCAGTGTACAATAAAATAACAAAGTTGTCATTTAGATGTTTGAATTAAAAAGATTGTGGAGTCTGTTTCTACCAAATGACTTTTCTATCAAATATTTATAAGGTTGGCTGTTGGTTTTTTTCAGAAGAAAAATACCAAGAGGCATAAATCTATATTAAAGACTAAGTGCCTACCAAATGGAACTTTATGCACATTTGCTGTGGTTTCTCGCTTTCTTTTTACTCAAGTGTTACAGAGGAAAGCCAGCAAAACCCACAAAATTGTTATTTTCTCTCTTCCATCTTTTAGCCTCTAAATTTTAGTTTTAATGCTGCTGTTTTCTCCAGTGTGCATTTCTGGATGCCTGACTAAAGCGCAGATGACATGATACATGATGAAAGCCAAAGGGTTAATCTTCCAGAGACTCAAGACTAATGGCCCAGTAATGCTCACCCAAGAGGGAATTGCTGTGGCTGTTTCAGATCTCAGTCCTAGTCTCTTTATAATAATTTGGAGATTTCTACAAGAAGTTTGGTGGCAATAGGAGTAGCTTTTAATAAGGGACAGCAGTGCTTGATGTTGGTGTACTGTTTCTTAGATCAAAACCTTGCTCCTGCCTTTCCTTTTTCTGCCACTGCAATAATCATCTCTAGATTTGCTTTATACAGTACTACTGTGATCAGATTTTCAGCACAGTTCTACATATGTGTCTTTCAGTTCCTTTTTGTCTCTGAAATCAGGGTGGGAAGTTTCAGTGCAACGTGTGGGCACTGCCGTTCAACAACATTGTCAACAGCAACACTTACGGCTTGCGTGCTGCTCTGTCCTTGCTGCAGTCATACAGTCCCTGGCACCAGGGCCCACTCTTTTTTAATTTACATTATTGTCTTCCACCGTTAATGTGGGAAGTGACTTAATTTCTCAGTATGGTGAACAAAGGCCCCCCTCATACTAGGGCCTGTGTTCCCAGGTGCTACCATTACTGAATACCCTTCAGTAGCTAGGTTAGTTTGGGACACTCATCTGCTGTTGGAAATGAAATCGTTACAGTGTTAACTCCTGAAGCCTCCTGTTGGAGGTCTGTGTGTGGCAGAAATTCAGAAGAGACTTCTATTCCTTCCAGTGTACCCTTAAATTTTCGCTAAAGTTGCTCTTTGCAGCTTCCCCTTCTCTTGTCCTGCTTATTACATACGTATGAGAGACTGCATATTCCTTTTGTGAGTGTGGTACTGACTGTTTCTGTATGTATGTATATTTACATAGATGTATTTGTAGATAGATGCAAATATGATTTTACGTGCATTCAGACAAGTCATGGAAAATATAAATGTATGCTTCAGACCATGATTTGTGAGCGCCACACAGGTGTGCGCATGGGAGAGTCTGTGCAGGTCTGCGTGTCTCACGGAGGTTAACACATGCAGGTACTGGATTCATTGCTCTGGTTTTTGCTGCTGTGCTTGCATGCAAATTCTCTTGTGCAAATGGTTTGGATTTTGGGACTCCTCCCCCTGCTAATGTGCTCTACCAATCTCTCTCTTATTGAAAGAAAGAAAAAGAAAGATGGAAGGCAGGAGAGAGAGCAGTGTAAAGGTCAGCTAGCATTGCAGCCTGACGCAGAGATTTATAACCCTCCAAATTCTCCCTCTCTCTGGCAACATGTCTTTACAGACTCACATTATCTCTATTAATACCAGCCACAAGGTCATTACTCAGGCACTGAGCCTTCCTCCAGCATAAATATTTATACAAGGCTGACCTGCGGCTGCTGCGTTTGCCTTTTATTTGATTTCTGCCGCCTTTTGTGTCTGTCAGCTAATGTCTTTAGCTGCTCTGTCTGGGACAGTGGGAGCTGAGAGAGGAGCCGGGGAGGGGTTAAGAAGGGAGTGAAAGAGAAGGAGGGGGAGGCAGGGAGATTGAGAGAAGAAAGAGAGGGATGGACAGGAGGTTGATGTTTCATATGATCCTCATTGAAGGAGACATAAACCCTTTATTTCGCACCAGGTTAAAATTTTTAAGAAGTCTGTATTTTGCAATGAGATTGCAAAATTTGTGAAAATTTCCTTTTACCTAATCAAGAAGAGAGGAATACAAGAATCCTTTATGTATGGAGCGTTGCTTTTGCTGGAGATTAATGGGATGTTAGAAGCCCATTTCAGAGAACAAGCTAAGGATTGCTTGCATGTAGACATAAATGAGTGAACACATAAATACGCTATCTCACAAATTTCCATCAGGCATGACTTCATGGATGTGCATCTCTACTCACCTTAACACACTAATACTACTCCAAAACCTTGTGTCTTGGCTGCTGTCAGTCGGGTGCAGACACCTCTGGTGGCTGAAAGGGAGCTGAGGTTGCTGTGGTTCTTGGGGATGTGTGTTCCACGTTCTAAGGGGCAGGGACAGTGGGTATCTGTGCTGTGACCCTGTGCATGTCCTTTGGCTTTATGGGACAATGGTCAGGTCTGTATTCAGAGTTTGGGGACAGGAATGGAGAATTGAGAGAAGTGTGATGTGTGCCAATGACTGGTTAGAAGTAAGCCTTTCAGGTGAGATAAGAACACAGAAGCTGAAGGGAAGAATCATGAGTTTAACCATGCTTTCATTCTGCAAGGGCTTGATATTTAAAGGCACTTTCAACTCCCAATGTCCCTGTCCCTCATGAGCTGAGGCGGTCAGTGCAGTGGTAGTAGAGACACCCATGTGTCCGAGGAGCTTTTCTGTAGCAATGGATTAGTACTGCCTTAGCATTTGCTCTTTTGAATCACTTTAAGACTGATAATTTTACTTAATTAATTTTGCTTTTCTCTGTTTCCCTTAGCTATTGGATACTGCTAAAGGTCACAGGAGGTCACTCTGTCAGGTAGACTATAGTTTGGACCATATAGCAAATGGTACAGTCAACTGTGATGGGGTTTTTTGTTGTTGAAGAAATACTGTTCAGTGTTTGCACAGGAGGTCTCCCCTTAACACCCTTTAAAATTTCAGTCAAAAAAGAGTAAAATTAGGCTAACTTAAAATTGGGCCTTCAGTTACGTTTTTCTCTACTTTCTAAAAGATTCCTTAATTTCCTTCTTTCTTCCTTTGGAGGGTTTGAGAAGCATAACTTTTGCCTACCATCAGGATGCAAATCCTACTTGGTGCTATCATGTCAGTGATGATCGGAGGGACTCACTGCAGAGTGAGGGTACTTTCTTAAACTAACATGTTGTCTTTTGTCATTACTGTAAGCAAGGATTTTTGAGCTTGAATCCCAGACAAACATCCCTTTGTGTGGTCCTGGTCTTTCAGCCTGACTGAGTTGACTGAACTAATCACCTAGCTATATTTCTGAGAAACTTTTAGGTTTTATTGTGTGCAGCTGCCTACGCCCCCTTCCTGAATACAAAGGTTTTCACTACAGGTCTTTGAACCGTTTTGTCAATGATGTGGGAATGGCTTATTTCAAGAATTCTTCCTTTCCTTACTCTACTCGAGGATATTTTTCCTTTATACTATTGATTCTGTAATGCTGCATTTGCATAGGACCAAAGCTACCTCCTTCGTCTCTGAGTCGATTACAATTTTAAAATTGAAATACACAAAAAACCCCTCCAATATCTAGTCTTATATTTATAGTTTGTTTTCTCTACAGAAGATCAGGAGGTTCATGAACATCTCTGGTGACCAGCCACAGCATATTCAAGTAATTCTCCCCAAACCCGTGTGCAGAGCTTGTTGGAAGCAATCTGCATCCTGTCAGATTCTCACACATAGCCATTAGTCAGGTCAAGCTGAAGGTCACTGACTGGTTGAATCCTAAACTGTGGAAAATACGACAGGCAAGAATGATCAGCGAGAAGTAATATTTCTGCTTTTTCAATACAGCTTCTTGAATCTCATGGGCTAGGAAAGTCTCTGAGTATACAACTCACGCTTTAGATGTGCTCTCAGAGGCAGCCACGTTATGATAGAATAGCAGAAACTGTGTTTCAAATAACAATCTTTATTATAAGTCTGTATATATTTACATAGGTAGATATATACATGCATGTATAGTATACACAACAGAAATAGTCTAATTTGCATAGTGTTATCTTGACACTTTTCAGCAGCTTCTGCAAATTAAATTCCCTACCTTGCTACCCCAGGAGGAAGAGGGAGAGACAATAACTGGTTTTATTCTCACTGTTGATTGTTACAAGCTGCCTAGAGTGGCAAAGTGGCTGGCTAGCCTGGGTGTGGGATGGGATGTGAGGGGGAAATGCAGTTGAATTCTGTGGATGCTTACGAGAATAGGGGGATTTGAAGATGCTTGGGGTGTCTTTCTGACTTAGTACTGTCAGTAATGTTTAGTTTCTGTAACTGAGCTGATATTGGTGAGGAAGAAGTCAGGGGGACTGTTACTGGCATCTTTATCCCCAGGGTCTGGCCTACACTAGCACAAGTTGCAGGCAGACGTGTTCTGTGAGGTGAGGGAGAGTATGACGCCTCATACTCACCTCTCTCCTACCCGACCTGGCAGACGAAGCAGTGGGAAGGGAATTCTGCAGAGGAATGGAAGTGGGGGAGTTCTGTAGCAGTTCCACTGAAATTGGAGAAATAGAATTCAGCGGGAAGGTAGCTGTATAATGTACACAGTGCAGTCTGTCCCTTCTTACTGATTGTGATATTGAATACTATTTCTCTTAAGCTGTCTTCACACTTGCCTTTTTTGGTTACTCCTGTCAAAACAGAAATCTACATCCCAAGTATGAAAACAGAAGTTCTTGTTGAGGAGCTTCAGCTGGAGCTATGGAAGCTCTGAAGCTGAGACATGTATGTTGTGTACATATGTGCAAGTGTTTGCGCAACACACACACACACACACAGTGGTTCTTTGAGCATTTTAAGCCAACTGTGCCATGGAAAGATCTGTCTCTTGTCATTGTCCTGGCTTTCCTGTTTATGAGGGTCTGTACTGATTTAGATTGAGGAACTGATACAAGCTAAAGCTAAGCACTACTTTTTTTTTCTGCTTGTCCTTCCCACTGATGCCAGGTTAGAAGGCGGCATTGTTGGGAAGAACAAGGCCAAGAAGATGGGAAAGAACAAAAAGGGTGAGGCCATTTCTCTTTGGAATTTGCATAGAATTTCCATACCAGCTTGTGAAACAGTAGTGGTGACTCCAACTGTGGGACACAAATTTCAACAAAAAATATTTGAGTAACAATCAGCAGTGAAACAATTCAAATAACCACCACTCACATACATACACACATTTAGCTTTAGTTTGAGGACCACTATCTGTTCTCACTTGTATTTAGCCAGTATGTCCATCTTTTGAATTTGGCATAGCAACTCTTTAATTCCCTCTTTTCTTTTCTTTATTACTATTATTTTCCCCATTTTATTTTGTACTTGACTGCCTTATCTCTAAAACCTGAAACTGCTTTCCCTAGGCCAGCCTGAGGTTCTTTACGAGAAATGATAGTAATTCATCCAGGAACTCTTTGCTCTGGTTTTCCTGTCTGCTTTTACTCCAGTGATTTAAGCAAGTTATGGAAATCCTTCTCTGTCGGTCTGATAGCATGTTAACAAACACTTTTGCTGGAATCAGAAAGCCCTGGTCCCATATAACAGCTTAAAATGTGGAAAGCAGGTTTGTATTTCTTATCCATATGATTTCTTTAAATTGCACTGTAGATCTTGAACTCTGGGGTCAGTGAGATTAGTGGAGGATTTAGAAAACCTTGAAGAGTGCCTGCATCCTGCAAGATCAGTTTTTTCCAATAATTGGGCCCAGCTTTTTATTGACTAAAGAGTTGGGGCTACGGACCATCGGTTACAGCATTTTTCTTTGGCTTTGCAGTAGCAAAGTGTAAGTATGTGATTTGTGACGAGGGTGTCTGAGGACCTGTGTTCCAGAGCAACACGAGTTCTCATTTAAGAGGCAGTGAAGAAAATAGTTGTGTCTTGCTCTGTTAGGTGTAATTTCCCAGAAGAGGTTAGCAGGAAGTGAACGTGGAAGAGTGTTTAGATAACTTCAGTTCTTTTTCACTCACACAATTCCCAGCCAGTGATTCAGAGCTGCTAAATGACTCCCACAGTCTCTACCCCCGGGAGATTTGGGCCTTAACTCTCTGTAGGAGTCACACTGAATGTGCTACCCAGGCATTGCACCTCGACATGGACAGCTTCATGCAGCTCTCTGCAGCCTATGGATAGCAAAAGGCTTTCTTTAACTGCTGCTCTAGGAGCTGCTGAGTTGCTGTAACTCCATCATTTTTCTTCCTGCTTTCCTGAGATGCCTGGGTTTCAGGTAGTGGGTTTCATTGTTTTTTTCTTTTTTTCTTTTTTTTTAAATATTGATAATATACAGGGTCTAAGCCTGTTAGTAACACAGAACTGCATAAATCTGCTGCTGATTTTTATTATGCATGGTAAAGTCCATCTGAAACTGATCAGAAGAGAATGAAGGTGGAGGAGAATAGCTATTGAATAGCTAGTTAATGGCTAGGTAAGGTAGATGCACTTCAAGTACTTTGCAAATATTTTAACTGTATTTGGGTAATTTTTATTATAAAGCTGTGCTTGTGAATTGCAGTGATGGGCATATGCTAAAAACTTACACAATTCAAAACGCTCCCTTCAGTCCCAAGTCTCTGTGCACCGAAGCAATTTTCAGTGCCTGTATGATGAGAACTAATAGTGACTTGTGAGCCAGGAAACATGAGTTCTTAACTTGCCTGTGGTCATACAGCACATTGATTTCCCTTCTTGGTGTCTCAGTGCTTTCATATGGAATACGGTGCTAAGGATACTTACCTTGCTCTGTGAAGCCCTTTCTGATCTGTATGTGTTTAGCGATGTTATGCCTGCACAGCATGGGCTGCTTCTGAACTGTATTGCCTGTGGGTAATAAAGTAGAGAACATGGAAAAGTAAAAGGATTGAAAATTATGAAAGAAACTCTTGCTGACTCGCCATTAACTGAAACACAGACATTTTGACACTCAATGCTTTTAACAAGAAAATGAAATTATCCTTTTTTTTTTTATTGTTTTGGTTTTTTATAAATGTGACAGTTGCAGTCCATTTCAGGTAAAATCTTAAAATAAATCTCTCAGAGGCACCAAATAAAGCAAATTTCTTGCTCTAAACCCCACTCTTGACTCTCATCTAATGTGAACCATATGCAGTTGCTGATGCATATGTTAGTGCACATTATGTGTTCCTGTACGTGTTTGGAGGTGGTGCATTTTAAAAAATACATATGAAGGATGCTGAGCTTTTGTGGAGAGGACAGGCCTTTGTATCTTTGAACCTGAGTTCTGAAATGAATCATGCGGATAAGATTGAAGGTTTGAACAACAGTTTCCTATTCAACTCACCCGTTTGGTGGACATTATATAGTGGTCTCTTAGAAGAAGCAGCAATCAAATATATATCAAAAAGTTTTGAATTAAGACAAAACCATGAAACAGAATATAAAATCTGTAATTGTTGCAAATTGTTGGCTCATTTGGTGAGAAATACTGTTCTCTGCAAGCACTTTTACTCACTGCTTTAGCATACCAGAATGCCAGCAGCTATTGGTGTGCCTGATGATGTGTGCGAACAAAGGATGATGTAAAAGAAATACTCCTGCTCAGGACTTGGACATCAGGATTTCCTTACTGTTTATATTCCCCTATACAATTTTGAGTGCTAGGCCTAATATTTCTGAAGATCAAAGTTCAGGCACTGTTTTACATGAGCTACAGTGGGAGTTTCAGTGGGAAAACTTCCAGCCACTGCTGGACGTTCTCTCCAGAATGCTGATGTGAACCAAATCGACATCCTGGCATTTATGTAGTTCATGGATCTTGACTGCAGATCTGGGGAAAAGTGTATTTGCAGGATTAAAGTGGGGTTAAGAAGTTGAATAGCAAATGCTGAGAGACTAGAGGAGAAACAGCTGATAGGGAAGATGCTGATACTGTAATAAGCATTTTAGTGAAGTGAGTGGGGGAAGGCCATGTGGGAGTGAGGGCTGAAGTGGAAATGGTCTGCATCTTCTGGGGAAGGCGTGTGTGGAAGCTTCTGTGTCAGGTCTTGACACTGCAGGCATTGACACAGCTGCCTACGCTTTCCTTTCCCGCTGTTGTGAGCGTTTCGTTTTCACAATCAAAGCTTAGGTCTAAACCGCCGTAAGTCCTCGGTACGCTGTGCTATGAAATACCATCTTTGCTCAATTACTGGAAAGTCACCCTCCCACAGGGAGCCACAAAACCGTAATGGAGTTGAACACAAACATTTGTTTTGTTTAAAAACCCTGGTGTAACATTGCTGTGCAACTTTGGGAATGTCAGTTCCTGTAAATGCTCCGAGTCTGAGACCAACAGTGCAGAAAGTGCTGGAAGAACCCGTTGTGGAAGCGAGGTTTACCAACCTCTTCAATGTTTCATGCTAGCTTCACAGTGATCTCCGTGGCTCCCTGCTTCTGCGATGGCTTCTAGCTTTCTGGTTGTGACATCTCTCCTGATGCGCTCAGACAGAGGGAATATGCAAAAGGATGGCTGCAGCTCTGTGTTCAGGAGATGTCATCTCCAATTGATGTCAGGCCGGGGAGCAGCAATTAAGGCTCCAGCCGACTTTCTGCTCAAGCTTCGGGCACACTGGGGGAGGAGAAAAGAGAGAAAGAAGGTATAAAGGAAAAGTAAAATGGGAAGTGGGGGAGAGAAGGAGAAAGCAAAAGCTAGAGGGGGAAGAAAGGGAAACCACAATGTGAAAGAATGGGAAATAAGAACAGCATGGGACAAGTCGGGGGGAAAATGGAGAAAAAATTATGAGAATGTCATAGAAGGGGAAATGATGAAGAGAGGAGAAGCATGAAGGAAATAAAGAAATGAGCATGTGCCTCTGCATGAGAGGTGAAAGAGAGAGGAAGTGATAGAATGAGACAGATGGCAAGGAAAACAATGAAAGCAGGAAGGTAAGGGCAACTTGTATGCTTTTAGCTATTTGTTGCTGGCTGATGGGAAGAGAAGCATATTGTCCCAATCCACCAACTGTGGTGCTGGAGAATGCCATTATTTCTGACTTCCTGTGAGCTACCAATGTAGATCAGCTGCTCTTCCGCAATTGCGAGGCAGCGAGAAAGCCCAGCTTTACAGAACTGAGAAGTACAAGGGCAGGAGAGAAGGAGAATGAATGCGTGGTCTTGCATTGCTCTCCTTACGTGCCTGGAGAAGGCATCTCTGCAAGGCATAAGTGCCTTCAGTGCCCTAAACCAAGCCACATCCCAGTTAGGCCCAACAGTGCACATAAAGGACATTACATATAAGAGGTGGGCCAGATAAAAGATGTGTTTATTCAGCACAAAAGATGCTATTAGTCAGGTGAAGTATTTGCAAAAAGCAATAATGCATAATAGCCATCATTCTCCCCTAGGATCTAGGTGCAACACAGTCACATCATGCAGGAAATGTATGAAATTAATATCTTTCTGCTGAGCTATGATGTTGTCTGTGCATGACAAAACATTCCCAGTACACCCTGTTATGTTTCTGTGTAGAGCAGTGGCGCTCAAGCATTTTGGGTTGTAAGCCCCAATTCAGAAGTGCTCATGACATCAAATGCTAGTATAACCTCTTGGGTTTCTTTTGATTGCTTGACCCCAGTTCTGTCACATCTTGTAATACTTAGTTTGGTAACTTCTGGTCTAGAGGTTATGATCAAGGCCCGTGAACCCATTGATGATCATAGTACAAGCACAGAGAAAGAAACAGGTTGCAGGGTTTTGTTCTGCCCTGTGTATCTCACTTTTAGTCTGTCTCAAACAGTTACCATAGGCTCCTTTATAATTAACGAAGAGAACCGTTGAATTACTTTCAAGAGTAATTAGTCAGATGCATTCAAAATACGTGTCACAATGGCTAGCTCGGAATTAATGCTTTAAATTAAGAGTTGGAAAGCCAGGCAACATGTCTCACCTGCTGTGCCATGAAAAAAATCTTGTTAAGTTACTGGAACAGCTACAGCCTTTTGGGAAACTAAAGTACCAAGAGATTTTGAGATTACAGCTGAATTAGGGGTTAGATCTGCTTTATGAATCCCCAATGTTTTCTTACTTAATGGCATTACTAGACCTCTTCTGTCTTTCCAGTTTTGTTGCTTGAATACTAAGGGATTTCTGTCTCTTACAGCTGTTATGTTATTGAAGCTGTTATGTTACAGCTATGGTTTTGTTTGGGGTTCTGCTGTCTTTTCCCTCCCGCTTGGCATCATCATGGCTTTTTCTGTTATAGTAACTCTGGTAAACTGTGATCTTCTGTTCTGTAGCTGGTTTGAAAATCCTCAGTGCTGCAGCTGAGTGTCCGATTCTGCATTTTTGTCTTCACCTATTTTTATACATTATTGCACTCTCAAGAAATCCAATGTCTTTGTCCCATAATTTTACTTCAGTGGCTGACCTAGGCACAGGTAAAAGGTCAAAGGTGATGACCACCATGACTGGCTCACTCTCCTTTGTCCATTCTGGATTCCTGACCTGCTAAAAGAAACCAACTTCTCAAAGACTTTTTCCAGAGTATTCTCAGTGCACCAGCTATTAAACCTTGAAATACAATTTGGAACATAAACTTTGATGGGATTATTAAATCTACAAGGTTTAGCTGCAAAGAACTAGACTGTTGCCAAAGCTCCATGCTTTAGCTTATTAATAGTTACTAAATTGGGGTGAGAGCTGGCAGAGGGCAAGCAGAGCGCGAGAGGGAGAGAAGCACAGCCCTTATGCGTTCACTATCCTTTTGAGCATTTTATTTTCCCCATCTGGATTTCCCCCTGCCGAGCGGCAAAATGGACGTGTAGACCTGCGAGCAGTGCCAGACAGCTAACTAGGCGCTAGAAGTCAGCCCCTGATGATGTTTGGCATCGGTGGGCCTCTTTGTGCCAGTGGTTTAGTGCCAAGAGTAATTGTGATTTACACCCATTGCCCCTTTGGTGGCAAAATGGTTTTGATTAAGTGCATACCACATTTATTAAGTCTTGCACAACTGAGTGCAGGGTCTTGGCTGGGACGCCGTAAAAGGCAGTGAGATTTACACATCTCGCTGCAGGATTCATTTAATCTCTTGGGGATTTACTGACCTTCAATTAGAACTGTTAAGTACTGTTTACTTGGTACCTAAATCATGCAAGGCCCAGCTAGAGTTTCTTTTTTGTTTTCATTAGTAATGTTGTGATTAAATGCGGGAGGAGAAGGGAAAAGACCCAAACACAGTGAGACCCAGTGAATACACGCCCTAAGGAGAAGGACTTTGAAGGTTTTAAATCAAAATACTGAACAGACCAAACTAACTCATTTTTCCTTAATGATCTCTGATATAGGAGGCCATTGGTTCAACTGAAATACGCAAAGTTATTTTCTGGGAGTCATGTTCATACTGAAGGAACCTTCTTCCCTTTCTTTGTGTTCACCTAATCCAATGTCTATGGATTAAATGGATTTATTTTTAACTTCAGAGAACTTTAAAATACATGTTGAAAGAACTTCTCAGGTTGGACATGGAAAATTTATCTGCTTCACTGCCTAGGGTCACTGAAGTTATCTGCAGTTAAGGTACTTCTCTCAAGTTAGCCAAGTAAGAGCAGCCACATTGTAAAGTTGAATCCTTCTTATTCTATCTGTATTCCTTGAATATAGTCCCAACCACTTCAGAAAGTCTCCTGTGGTTCTGAAGAAAAGGTCTTCTGTCCTTCATTGCCAAACACGCAGAATTTTGAGACGGCATAGAAGGTTGAAGATGCAAATTAAGTCTGTCTGAGCCCATATTACAGAGTAAAATTGTCAGTTTTTTAGGTCTAGGTTACCACTCAGTGATGTGCCATTCTGGTTAATTAACATTGCAATCACAGAAAAGGAATTAAAAGACTTTGTGTTTTTGAACGGAGCTCACAGCAGTGGTGAGATTTTTTCTAAAAAATGTCTCTTCTTTGTAAATAGCTTCTGGTCTTGCAGAACATCATATTTTTAACAAATGGCTGGAAAATGTTGGAAAATCATGAACATCTGTGTATGAATAGTCAAAGTTCAGAAATAAGTTAATTTTGCCTAATTTTTGTTGGGTAGGTTGATGGTGTGGCATCTTCCCGTGTCCTGATTAGATGAACACATGCAGCAGCACTGAGGACCTCTTTGCTGGGATGAAACTTGAGGTTGACAATCTGAAAATTCCTTTTCCACAAGTATTCTCTAACTGTTTCTTTAGAACTTGGCTGCTTCTGAGATTTTTCCTGCCAAGAAACCGGTCAGCTGAACTGTTCGTGGAAAGTGAAGCCTAAAGGAAGGTGAACACAGGCAAAGTGAATTCCTGGGTTGGCCAGCCATAGAAATGGTCAGACATTCAATCAGCTCTCATTAGTAGCCAGCAGCTTGGGCTTCTTGCTTCCTCCTGACTACTCACATTAATAGCCCAGCTCTCCCTCCTTCTGCTTTCTCTGGCATTATGTCAAGAGCAAGGGAAGGAGGTGTGGAGGGGTTCAAGGAAACACTGAAATGGTACATGCCCTTTTAATTCACGTTGTAGAAAGTTCACCTGAGATCTAAATCAGGAATTGAACTTGCGTCTCCAGTCACAGCCAGGGCTATAGAGCATCTGAACTGGAGCACATGAAGAGAATTTGCTGGTTTTGGTTGTTGAGCCTAGTTAAATGAAAGTCCATTTATTTTAAGATGCATCAACTAACTTCTGTATGAATTTTGGATTCTGATTTTTATACAATCTCATCTGAGTCATGACTGTTTAGGTACATGCGTGTGCGCTCAGCGGTCACTAGTTCAATGAAAGGAAAAGGTCCTTTCAAATGTTTTCCATATTGGTGGCATTAGGCAGTGCAAGGCCAGTGTGAAACTAAAAGGCAAAGGAGAGAGGAGTAGGAAGTCTCAAAATGATCCTGTTTTTAAAGCTGGGTTGTCAGCACCTTATTCTCTAGTTTAAAAAAAAAATAATATGTATTTTCTGTTCCCAGAACTGCATCACCTCCTCATGTTCTGGCAACGTAGTTAGGTAAAGTAAGGTAAGGTAAACATGCAGTCATTCATCCTAGAGCTCTGGTTTTACTGAGCCTCGTCAAACTTGTAGCTAGATTTGCAAGTGCCATTATGCAAACAAGTGGAAAGTAGCAGTTTATAAAAGACTGCAGTGGTGAACAACAGGGTGCTGTCAGGTGTATAATATTGTGAGCTGCATTCGTGGAATAAAAGTGTAATTGGAAGTGAAGTGTGTCCAAGAAGTTCAGTGATCCCTGGTACTTCGGGTGCCTCATTTATAGTGTCCTAACTGAGAACATTTTACATGGTTTGGTTTGCTTGTTTTCATTGTGTAGGAATACTACACCCCACTGCCATGACTACCATGAGTTTGTTTTTAAACTGGGACCTGTAAAAGCCCAACTTGCAGGTCCCCAGGGTCCTTCTGGAGTTGTAGATCCAGCACAGCCTTAATGCAGGCGTCACGGCCAGTTTTGACCAAGCTTCACATGGTCCCATGATCCATAATGGGCCGGAACGAATGCCCAGGTCCAAATGTGTTTGAATACTTGAGGTGCTTGTGGCTGTCTCTGTTGTTGTTCTGTTGATCCTAGTCTTGAAGAGAGGACAAGGAATAGATGGATGGAGTCTTCTGCACTATCAGTGAAGCTAATAGGCATAATTAACACAAGCTTGGTGGTAAAGCAGGGAATGACTTGACGAAGCACGAACAACGGTGTGGCAGCGGTTTCAACAGCTGTCTCCTCTCGCCTGTTTTTCTTTACACACGCTCAAGCTGCAAAAAGGCAAACTGTAGTGCATTTCAGTGCCAGCTGCTGTTCTGCTGGAGGGTGGTGAGTACAGTCAGCCAGAGCTGCCAGCGGGGCAGCATTCCTCTGCGGGGCTACTTGAGATACATTAGCCAGTCCTGCAGCCCCTGAAAAGCTGCTGCTGCCTCCCTGCCTGCAGTGAGCCCAGGCCGGCTGCTGCTTGTTGATGAATAGGAGGTGCTAATCTCTTTCTTCCTAAGAGACCTCTTTGTCCAGAAGTGTCGGGATTTAATTGGCTTGTTCACACTTTCTCCAGCAGACTCTGACTTCTAACACTTCCTCCACACCCCGCCCCCACTCTTTGGTTCATGGTGTCAACAGGGCTGGAAGTGTTTTAATTCCTTTACAGACAATCCTCCTCCACACCAAGAGCACAACTGGGTGGACTGCTGGGGGTTAGTGTGCTGGAAACTGTTAATCCTGAAGGGTGATTATTTATTTATTTATGTATTTTTGTCTGGAAGGATTTAGTCCGTTGCACTTGAATGCTTGCAGGGAGGGAAGCGTTTTCTGTGACCAAAGCATTGATTCTTGACTGGGAATGGAACAGCAAAAAAAAAAAAAAAAAAAAGCTGTGTTTTTTCTTTTTTGCCTTACATTTGCTCAAAACTATTCTATCCTGACTTGTCTTTACATATAACAGTTACAGTAGCACCTGCTGGTCCCATTGAAAGATTCATACTCCATGGTGCTAGGTGCTGGGCACAGACATGAGTAAAGATTTTGTTCTCTAAATAAAGGTGAATCAGAGTATAATGAATGAAAAAGAGCAATTTGTTCTCCCACTTGTTAGAGAAACTGCATCACAGACAGATTTAAATATATTTTTTTGTTCTCTTTCTTGTATGTTTGGAAACAAATGCAGTTTGGCAAACAAGTACAGTTAACAGATGCTGTTAGCTCAGTGTCCCGAGAGCTGCAGAGACGCTGCAGCCCACTGTACTAGCCAGGAATTCAGAAAAGCAGGTTCTATTCTGGGGTCAGCCATTGCCATACTGTAGGGTTGGAAGGAATCATTTCTGCTTTTATTCTCTCTCTTGGTCTTGTCTTTATGGTCTCTGACCTTCTTGGGACAGCAACTGTAACTTTCTAGTTGCTTGCACAATGCTTACTATATGGCACATTCAGGCTTTCCTGATGCCGCTTGAACAATAATGACCAGTAAGAAAACTGTCGAGTTACTGGTGCAGGAAATCAAGGACAAATG
This sequence comes from Calidris pugnax, assembly GCF_001431845.1. Taxonomy (NCBI): domain Eukaryota; kingdom Metazoa; phylum Chordata; class Aves; order Charadriiformes; family Scolopacidae; genus Calidris; species Calidris pugnax. The sequence goes on along the minus strand of NW_015090783.1, from coordinate 10,833,030 downwards.
AGAAAAATTAAGCAGCCATTGTAGGCTTAAACAGGCTCTGTTAAGTCTCTGATGCTTTTCTTTAGGAGGATATGGTCTCTCTCTCCTATTTTCCATTTGCAAAGCATCAGCCAGCTAGAGGTTCTTAAAGTGTTGCTGAGCAGGTGTCACTGAAAGGTCCTGGGCAGTAGGAACATAAATGGAAGTGGATATTGTGTTCAGGGTGATATCAAGAACCAAGAGAGGAGGCAAGAGTTCAGAGAACAAGTTTTGAAAATTTAGATAGGGAGGAGGTAGGGCCAAAGCAAAATTAGGGCGTTTGTTTGGAGAGAGGAACCAACCAAGGTAGACCTGGCAGGTACAGTCATTAAGGACCAGAAGGGTGAGCAGTAAAGAATCCCATCGCCATAATGTTGCTCAAAGCTACTGAAAAGATTTACCTCTATAACGGATTGTGGAACTATCTCTAATTGTACGTGAGATCTTGATGCCTGGGGAGGTGTTTACGATGAGCTCCAGGCCTGGCGGTGTGTCGGTGCGTGTAGTCCTCACACCCACGGTACGGGGGACACCACCCTGCCCGTTTTGGAGCTGAGAACTGAGACTGTTGAACAACCTCTGCAAAGTCTGTGTCACTGTTAAATAATTGTTCCAAAGAAAGTAGGGGGTTGCTTTTTCTTTTTGTTTTGGTTGGTTGAGTCATAGCCAACAAATAGAAAAATCATTCCATGGTTATCTGAAAGACGATGTCATATACAATGGCAATTAGAAATCTTTCCAAAATTAAACCTCCAAAGGAGGAAGTGAATTACAATGCAAGCAACCTTTGACCCTAGAGAATCATAATGGCTTCCTGGATTTGGAGATATTATGAGCTAAAGCCAGAAAGGTACTGCTGTTGGGTCGTAATAAGTGTTAAAATTAGAACACAATGTGGTAACCTTGGGTGTGTCTTGCTGATCTGAATTCTCCTCCCACCCACACCTCTGTTTAATAATGATGTGTTTTGAAAGGCCTATGTCTGGCTGCCTTAATGTCTAGGCATTCGCACCAAGTGCATCAGCTTTGGTAGTTATCGCTCTGCCAGACAGCGTGGGCCACAATCCAAAAAAGTACAAAAGTACTTGTTTACACTTAAGTATGGGAACAATTCTGCCAAAGTAAAGATGGCTGCTGTGCTGGGGTCAAGGAAATTAGATACGGGTGCACATAAACTCCCCATATCTGAGAAAGCTTCATCTCAATTTTATTTTTATTTTGACATTTTGGCACACTTTCTGTGCATAGACCTGCATGCTCATCCCTTTGGGAAACAGGGATCTTGTTGCCACATACACCCCCAGCATAGGCTCATTATTCCTACAACAGCAGCACCCAGAGGGGGCTGGTCCCATTGTACAAGGCTTTGTACAAACACATAGCAAAAAAACCAGCTCTGGCCTAAAAAAAAAAAAAAAAATTTAAAAAAAATACAGTCTAAACAGACAAGGCAGACAGTGGGTCTCTCTTGGGGAGAGTGACAGTGAGATAAGCTGGTCTAGGAAATGTTAGGACATTTAAAATCTTTTCCTGTTCTCTCTCACAGAAGAAAGAACATTATATTTGGCTACATACACGAATCCAGATTTAAAAATAGCTGGGTTCCTTCCTGACTGAGGGAGAAATATAGAAATGAGCCAAATTTATTAGCCGCCTAGCAAGCTTGCATTGAATTTTTGCTTGTCAGGACTCCCCCAAGTACTTGTGTTTTTATATACAAGTTGGTTGGGGGAGTGTTTCATGAGCAAATACCTTGATTTATGCATGGATATTTGTATTTGCAGGAGAAAAACCAGTCAAATGTTTGTGTGAGCAAATTCCAGCCACGTGAATGTTTCAGAAGAGATGTGAAGCCAAGGGGGCAGAATTGTCATTAGGCTGATTTGGGAGCTGGATTTAGTTGAAGGGCAACATTTTAAAAGCACCTAAGTGACATGGGAGCCTCAGGGTAAATCTTCACCAGGTGGGGCTTATTAGTGGGAGTGCGGTATCCCGCTAATGTAGCTGGGCTGCTTCTGGATCTGCAGGGCACCCAGGCAGCACCGTGCCGTGCTGTGCGGTGGATTTAGCAGCTTAGGGACCTCTGCCCTGTGTGCTGTTGTGTGGTATTGACTTTCGCTGTGTCCCATTTTCAGAGGTGATTTAGGCATGAGCACTGGATTTACAGAAGTATTAAGGTGCCTGTCTTCCACTGAAGGCGGTGGAGGCTGGAAGCTTTACATACCTTTTTGGAGGGTCTGAGCCTGGGGGCCAGATTTACAAAGCTGTATAGATATCTGAAATGCCTGGTGATCTTTACAAAAGCACCGAATGAGTTAGACCTGTCTCCTCTTGACTTCAAAGTGACTTGTAGAGATAAGAAAGTTGGTCCAAGACCTGTGTCTTAAGCTGCCTATATGGCTTTGTGGAGTTGATCTTTAGGAGAGCACATCTTACCTTGGAGCCCAGCTCAGTCTCACTAAAGGTGAGAGTGCTGTGGGTATTTCTGAGAATGCTGCCTGCCAAAATGATGAGTAAACTTCAAGACAGACAGAAGGGTTTTGCTGCAGCGAAACTACTGACTTGCTTGAAATTGAGTGAGCTCTGCATACGCTTTACTTTGGTTAGGTGAAGCCAAATTTGAAAGGAGAATGGGATTCCTGGGTCTCCCCTTGGAGTATGGGGGATTTAACGGTGAGGACAAGGAGTTCAATATAGAAAAATGGGGAAAAGCAAAATGAGCAAAGTGTTTGAGGATAGAGAAAGAGTAAAGGGAGCATCAGCTAGTGGAAGGAGGAGAAGGAAGAAAGAAAGGGAAAAAGTCTGGCCCAAATGGACTTCTGTGCCAGAGTAACTGAAGCAGTTTGTGCAAGACATTCCTTGTCTTTGTCTGTAACTGAAGGCTTTGAGGACAAGGGAGAATGTTCCTCTTGCTCTTAAAGCTCTGTGAGAAGCCCCAGGTTTGTGCTACTCTGTGAGGGTGTTTTTTACCAGCAGACTTGATGGCTCAATGAACTTTGCAGCAAGGGATGCTCCGGCACCACCACTGCAAGTCATGTAAGCAACCAAACCACTGAAGTTCTTCTTCTCTATTACTGTTGCCATCACAGTCATAGCTGGCTCTGAAGGCTTTCTCACAAGATAATGCTCTGCTAGTCTGAAAGGATGTTAACATGGATTTGCTCTTCTGCCTGACAAAAGGGGAAAAGAAAGTAAGATTTTTAGCAGGCTTTCTTCATGTCCAATTGTAAAGATTCAGCTCTTTGTCATTCCCCCTGTGGCCTGAGATCTGATTGCTAGATAGCTGTTGAAACAGATCCCCATCTAGTATAGAAAATCCTTTCTCCTGATAGGACTGCTGAGGGGTTAAAACCAAAAAGGACAATGATCTGTGAAGCGTGTTGCACAGAAATCTCCGTCACGCAGTGAAGTAGTGACAAGGGTTTGCTTTAAACCGAAATGGATGCGGGTAAGATTTAGACTGGTCTGCTCCCCTAAGGTGGCTCTGTCAGGGGGAGAGCGTGGGCTGAGTAGCCACAAGGCTCCCTTTATTCCCCTGGGGCTGCGCCACAGTCAGAAGCGTTAAGGGCAGGGAGCATGGCACGAGGAGGGGAAGGCATGTCCCTGCTGACCCATTCGAGCCATGGTGATGTGACAGCCCTTTGGGAGCTGTGACTGCCCGGCTGACAGCAGGCGGGTGACAGCTCTGCGTGCCGCACGCTGGCTCTCGCCTGCCTCCGGGCTGAGAGCAGGACAGCCCAGGCAGCTGCCTCCAGTGGCTTCCTTACACATCCTGCTCTTTTCAATGCCAGCGAGAGCGTCTGAGTGAAAGAGAGCGCAGCAGACAGGGAGTGAGTGATGGGTGTCAGTCACGTTGGCTGCAGGGTCTTCAGAGGGAAGGAAAACAACTCTTTTGTTGCCCCCCCTCCAATATCCCCAGCTAGAGAGCCGCCCCCCAGGCCTGCCTCTCCATGCAAGCAGCCTCTTGGTACATTCTCTTCCTTTCAAGTCCCTGCTCAACACAAACCTGTTTTCCTCCTGTTTCCCACTTTAGCTGCTTGCTACGATGTCCATATTATTATTTCTCAGTTGAGCCTTGAAATATTCCTCCCACAAGTGCTTGCAGGCTCATTTCCACACAATAAGGGCAGTTAGCAATTTCTTCCCATCCCCATCTGCTACCTGCCTGCTCCGGGGGAGCCAGTGAATAGCAAGAGGCAATTTCGCTTGATGCTGCTGACAATTTCTATTAAGGAAAGCTGAGAGCGTATCAATTAAATAAATATATTATATAGACATAGGCAGCCTTTAGGATTTGCTTCTATTTTCTGCAGTACTCCTTGATGTCATGCCTTGAAGACATCTTACCTCCGGTAGCAGCAGCTGCCAGCAGGATAGCTGTTTTGGGTCAAGGGAGCCTCAGTTCCTGCGAGAGAATGAGTGAAGCTGAAAGAAGAAGGGAAGTGGCAGAGAAAGATCCCCCGTGGGTACTGGGTAACAGATATCAGCTCGGACTTGGGAAACAGCATATAGGAACCAGGCTAAATTTAAACAGATAAAGAGGCAGATAAAGGGAAACCAAGCAAAGCGTTAAGATTTCTGGAGCTAAAAATCAGGCTAGTCTGCAGCAACTGAAAGCATTTCCCCATCATTTCCAAGCAGGCTGGACAAAGCACCAGAGAAAGCGCACTCTAGGCTGCCCTCATGGGCTCCTCTGGCCAGTGTAAGTGAGCAAGCTCTGGGGAAGCTTTAGGCAGATTCCTGTGTGGTCTGGAGGCTGCATGAGTTTGGTAGCTTGAAGCACGCATCTCTGAGAGCAGGCAGTGGGGTGAATTGGGAAACCTGTCAGTCTCAGCCTCTTAACTAGAGAAGGCTCACTGAGCTCCTCCTTTGAGTTGCAAAAGCCAGTTAATGGTGTGACAGCACACCTGGGAAGGTGCACAAGGAGACACTAAGGTGAGAGCTGCCTATAGCCTTGAATGCTGCCTCAGGAGAGAGGAAAGGATGCAACATTGAAATACCAAGGGCTGGAATTGCAGAGTTGCTCAGCTGAGATCAGGTGTCTGATACCCTTGAAAATCATCCCATCGAGGTGGAGCCTCTGTAAATAGCACCACTTGATGTCTCAGGCTAATTCTGATAATGTTGAGCCTGAAACGATGAGGCAACAACTTCTGATAAGCTTGACTCCTGCAGGCTTTGGCAACTCACTCAGACAGACTTGCAGGATTGGCATATCAGGAGGTTTGTTTCTTCTGCAGCTGCAAACAAGATGGAATCATAATGTGGTTTTTTCCATCCCTGTTAGTTTACCCATGGAGGGCCCCATCGGAAGCTTTTTGCTTGAAGGCTGTGGAAGGCACTATTAGAAGGATCAAAATTCAAATCAATAAGAAGGTGATATTCAGGCCCATTTCTCCTTCCCTGAAAAGCCAACTGGTTTGCTAGTTGCTCTCCTAGTTTCTATAGAAGCAGAGGTATGAACCAGAACAACCTACTGTACGATGAACCCAGACCTAGCAATCATATCTGATCATTGTTGGGCCAAAAGTGATGAAGATACTTATCTGACGTTTGCAACTCAAAAGCGTAGGGTGATCCCAAAGCCATCTTTACTTTTGGACTCTCAGATAGTAGCAGAGGCAAGTAATAGCTTCTACCCTAGCAGTTAGCCCAGAGGCTACCACAGAGCTACCCCCTGTGGTATGCAGCCCTGGTGACACCAAGGCTGGTATGCAGAAATGTACTTCAGCTTTTCAGAAGAGTTTTGATTGCAATTCAAATAGCACTCTGCTCGTTTGGATGAAGTAAGATGCAGGGAACTGTTGTTTAAGAACACTAAATACTGGATTTTCTTGATGTTCTGTATCAGCTGCCTCATTCTTTCTGAATACAACGCAAGGGATATAGTCTGATTCTTAGTCCCACATGGGATCAGATCAGGTATGTGAGTGGTTTCTCCACATTTATGTTTTACCAAAGTATAAATGAGGGTGTTTATTCTCTCAGTTTTTGAGGTTTATCTTTCCAAATGCAGCAGACAGGCTTATTCAAAGGCAGATTCACACTTGCTGGGGCCAGCTTCATCTTGTGAGATAGCAGAACCTGTGCTCACTGATAAGAGGTATGCTTTTTTGATAAAAACTCGTCTAGTTCAAGAAAGTGGTCTGTTGTGGTCAAAGTGAAATGAAAACATTTGAACTGGTCGTAGCTGAGCTTCATTAAGTTTTTAATGGTTATAAAGTTCATAATAATATGTTAATATAAGCATAACTGCGCTTGCTCTGTGCCCTAGATCTGCGTCTAAGTTATCCACGTTATTTATGTCATGTCTGATATCATTGGAATATCAGATATCTTTTCTCCCTGGATGTCTGAGTTGTGTCCTGTCAGACGGATGGATTCAGTAATTTTTTAGCAAGTCCTGTCTTTCCTAAGTTTCTTCAAAGGATTTTCAAAAAAACCCAACCCACCGAACTTCAATGGATGAGGCAAATAAGAGCCATAAATAGGGACAGAAGGGAAAACTCGTAAATCTAAAGTAGTTCTACAGGTTGAATCTTCCCCTTTTGTATCTTAGTTTTTATTGCCCAAGGTCTTACTGAGGAAGAGCAAAGAAATTTTTGTTTCACTAAAGCCAACAGAGAGGTGTTTGCATGATTCTTGTGTGCTTTTTGTGTGTGTGTGTGTTAGTATTAAGGCTGGATTTTTCTTGGATGCAGCTTTCTTTAAAGCTGTGGGGAAAAGGGGAAAAGCACTGCCCATGCTGCTCCGTCCCTTTCATTCCTTCCCCCTCCTTTCCTCTTGGGTTCCTTGCCTTTCATGTCTTTGTTTGACATCTAGGAAAGAATCATGAGGTGCTGAATATTATTAACTTCTAAACACCTAAGAAATCAGTAGGAAATCGCAAACATTTCGGCCCCCTGACAGTCTCCGTAAATGACCTGTCCGAAATCCCTCCCCTTCTGAGATGAAAAGAGGGAGCCAGGCAGAACGGAGGAGAGAATGGGGAGAGCCAGGGAGTGAGAGGGATACACAAAATAAATGAGAAATATGATTAACTTACTTCCTTGGCTGGGTCTACAGCTGGTTCTGGGTATTTAATAAACAGGTTGACACTCCAGGTTCCCCTCATTAGGTGATCACTAAGGTCTGGGCTGTCATAAATCAAAGAGCCAGGTTATCAAGGCCTGTGATCTTTAACTGTACAGGGGCGCCCAACTGTCTGCCATAACGAGGGCTAAAAAGTGCAAGCTGTAAAGAATTAGCTGGCTGCAGCACTTGAGAACACGCGCAGGGGCACGAACACTGTGCCGTCTGTGGAGCGATCACCCAGGTATGTGTGTGGACGGGCTCCTGTCTGTGGGCCAGCAGCAGCTTCTGTCTTGAATATGGCCCTGTGAAGTGCTGTAAGAAGTTAAATGCAATGGGGTGCAAATCTGCCTCAGCCAGACAGTTTCTGACTGTTCGTGGGGAGAGTGTTAAGGAGTCATCTCAGTTTATGTGTTTGTGAAAAGGAGACAGATTGTTTAATTCCTGGTCAACAAGAGGAGCCAATTCTCTTCATTTACTTCAGGAGCTGGGGAGGAGACTGTATGGCCCAGTCCGCTTCTGCTTGTGTCATTCAAGTACTGGTCCAGGCACCGCAGAACCTGTATGTATGTTATGCAATTGAAGAGGAATGATTGCTGTGTAAGGCAGCTTGATCCTGCAGTGTCCTTTGTGAAGGAAGACAGGGCCTGCATAGCATGTTTTTACGTTGCAGGTAAGGCAGAAACTTGAGGAAAGTTGGGCTGCCTGAAGCCTACGGACTGAGGTTTCATAACAAACCTGGCACATGAAGAAGTTCTGTGAACCCTTGAGTAAGGCAGAGCATCAAACCACACAAGTTTTGGCAGCAAATAATGCAAGCTCAGAGTAAGAGCCAAGTGAGCTTATGGAGGGAAAAGAAAGTGTGGTCAATCTCAGGCCCAGTTTTGTGAGAATATGAGATAATTTTAGATGGTGGGAATGTTCTGCGCTTCTTGGTTTTCCCCAGTTTTGAATAGCCAGTCAGCCACGAAACCAGGAAAGACTTGAGAGGAGTTTCTAAGCTGATTCTGCAGATCAAGATGCTCGCTGACACAAACACCAGTGGTCAGAAAGAATTCAACTTTGTGCAGCTGCTGTAACTGCAGTGGTAGAAACTGAAATGAGAAATCGAGGAAAAAAGGAAATAAGAGGCCCTCCCAAAGGAGTTGTACGTGTATTCCTGTGCCTTAGCCAAGGTATGGGAAGTGCTGGGCTCCACAAGCCATGTTTTAGTAACTGTTGAAAGAGCAAGAGTGGGGAGTATGGCCGGAGTGTGAGCTGAAGATTGTCAAGCCTTGTGTTTTTCTCCTGGCAGCTAATGGGACAAGTCAAATTGCCACATGTAACCGGAGAAAGTTTGAGGCACAACTCTATGTTAGAGAGTGGGAATCCTCACAACTCCAGGGGGAGGTGGCCCCTGTGGGATTCAGCAGTGTCCTGCAGCGGGTCATTGTGGCTCTGGTGGTGCCATCTCCCAAAGCAACCGTCTGTGGAGTAAGATAGATGCTCCTTAGGCTGCTCATGTGAACTGTGGACACATTCAGTGGGGCACATGTGAAGAACCACATAGGTGGGCCAGGGGAGAAGCTCTGAGTTATGCTTATTTTCCAGATGATCTCCTAAGCTGGGCCTCAGCTACTGCTTCCTCCCTTGGATGAGAAGGATGATTCTCTGTGGAAGAAAGACTATGGGAAATCAGATGGCGCAGAGCTGAGTGCTGTTTTCAGGGACTGAAAGCCCCTAAAGCCTCATCCCAGCAAACATGGATTCACTGAAGCAGCTGTACACCTTGTCACATCTTGTGCAAAGGCCCACATCTACCTGTCTACTAGATATTCAGCTGATAGGATAAGTGATGTCCCTAGAGTTAAGCCACAGCTGAAATTCCTTGAGGGGCTCCGAGAGCGCAGTTCCAGCTCTGCTGCAGTCACTCCAGGGCATTCCATGACTATTTATAATGGTGTATGTAGGTTTACTGCTTTACAGATTGTAATGCAACTCACTGCCATAGGGGAGAAAAATGCAACGCTAAAGCCTGACATGCTGCCCCTCGGACATCCAACCGTGTGGGTTGTGTCAAGCTGGGAGGTGGAAGCGTCTAGTTCACAGCAGTGATTTCAGGGTGTTTTCCTAGCTCTTTCTCCTTCTGTTTTCCTCAGCTACATATTCTGTCTTTAAACACAGAAGCGTCTGTCTTGGGAAAAAGCTGTGCTCACAAAGAACAAGAATTATGAAAGAATCTATTAATCCAAAGGCATGTTTTTTTTTAACACACGCAGCCAATTTCAGTAAGTAATATAAGCAATATACAGATCTTGGAGGTGGTCAGAGACAGATCTTCACATTTCTTTCTGACAGATCTTCAGTTTGCCTGAGAAGTGTTTTCAGCATGTCAAGTTTACATCTTGGCAACAGAATAAAGTGCCTGAATTTTCAGAAGAGCTCAGCACCTAACCTGCAGTCAGTATAGTCTCTTCTTTTGAAAGCTAGCTGTGTGCTTCTTGATAACCCCACAGGACTTACCCAGATAGCTAGAGGCAAACATTAGAATTTTTAAAAGTGCTTAGTTGGTTTAAGATTATGCAGAGAGATTTTACAAATGGCAGATAGATAACAATATCTTCTTGAGAAAGCTGAAAGGCATAGGATGCCTAAAGCACTCTCTGCCTCCAAAAATCATTCCATAGGCGCTGTAGCATTTGAGTGATTTTGAAAATCCCATCCTAAATCCTGAAGCCTTTGTTCAGCTCTGTCTTTGCGCTTGGACATAATTCTCAGTGACTGTTGTGGTAGCTTTTCTTGAATAGAATCAACTTTCTAAGCATCTTTTCCAATAACAAACTTTCCAAAAGTGTCTTAAAATCAAAAATCTGTCTGAAAAGCATTTGTGTTACACCTAGTGTTGGTATATTATGAATTTGGTCTGGTATATTTAACATTCTTTTATATATGGTCTATATTATTAATCACTGGATTGTGTGTCAAGACTTCAGGCTCTTGAATTTCAACCTAAGGATATGAGTTACCAACCCAACCAAGTGAAAATCTTCTAAGTTATTGCAGGAAATTGCCATCACTACCAATTTGTAAGGAGTTTCCTGTGTTCTTGTTAACCAGTTCCTTTCAGTACCATATATACAGGCAAAACACAAGATATGTTTGTGCAGTTTGCTGTCCCATCAAAGTCATGACTGTCAAAGTGTGGCTGGTGTGGTGCATGTCAGTGTTACATACCCTTGGAGAAAAGATTTCCTATCTTTAGATATTAGGAAAGAAATACTTTGCTCACTATGCTTAGCTTGTCCTATTTTAATCCCTAGGGAAACATGGAGATAGTTTGGGTTTGAGTGTAAGTGTATGTTAAAGCAATCAGAAGTTAAATAGTTACGAATTTATATGGAGTCTTTATATTTTTTACTTAGTAAACCACTGAAACTTCCTGGGAAGACTACAGTTCTAAAACCCCATTTTTGCAAGGCTGCTACTAACTCAGTAAGGTGCTGCTCCAACTGTTTGTGTTGATTTGGTTTTCCATTATTATATGTGCAATAACATTCTTTTTTTTCTGATAAAGGCCTTTGTTGTGGAGAGAAATTCTGCACAGAGGGTTTCTCAGTATTCTACTGACCTAGTGGAAGAAAGAGGGTCTGAGGCAGCAGAGGTCCCTCTCTGAGTAGGTAGGAACATTTATTTTTTGCCATGACATGACTGCGTTTTTAATAAAAACACCCCAAAACACCCCAAATAACTAACCCACATCTATTGCACATTGAGGACTGTAACAGAAAAAAAAAATGCCTTCAGATGACCTGGATGGAATACCAGACTTGATCAGTTGTATATTATATAGGTTTGGGTTATTTGTTCATTTACTGTACTTTCCACTTGCAAACTAACAAACCACTTTGTTGAACTGAGTGTGTTCTGGGGTACAGGGTAGAGTCCAGTGAAGGGGAAAGAAGAGGTGGGTTTGCCTCAGGACTGGCTTAGCAACAGCAAAGCTGTTTCACAGGAAGGACTGGAATACGTGTCTTAGCTGAGCTGGAAAGTGGGCTGGGCTACAAATGAAGGAGTTCTGTAACTCTAAATAGAGGGAAACCAGAAAAGTAGTGGGAGAAAAGGATTTGTATGGCTACAGAAGTCATGGTTTCTGATTTGGAGTACAAAGCAGTACCGACATAGCTCTAGTTCCACCACTTCTGCCCCTTGTAGGCATGACTGCTTTTCTTTCTCAACTTTTTTCCTTCTGACTTTGTCAGCATCCCACTCCCTGATGATTCTAAAAAGCACTGGATTTAGTTGAATGGCTTTGTAATGGGCATGAGCTGGATGTCTTTGGGCACAATTTAATCCTTTGTTTCTGTAGGGTACTAACGAGCTGTTTCCAAATCCTCTGGTGCCACTGGAGAGTCATTTCTTGGCAACTTTTCTGTGGAAAGACAGAGCTCAGGGTTTCACATGTGATATAATTAACACCAGGCTAAGTGCTACTTGAGCACCTGGTATTGTTTATATGTTTCTGAGTTATGCAGACTTTAATGTTAATTTTGTCATGAGTAAGCAGAAGCCATCATCATATTAGAGTAACATACCTCGCTGCAAGGAGACCCCTGAATCAACCTTATTTGATGTCTTTATTCTTGTTATCTGTGGGACTTCATTGTTCTGCCTGACTTAGGTAAGATCTGAACTGATAAAGTTTTTGTTTAAGCTGTAGCTTTTACTGTTATTACAGTTTTTAATATAGAGGTTGCTAATGAATGAAGATTTGAGGTTAAGTATAAGCACTGAGGAATGTGGTAAGTTCTCTGTCATTTGACATCTTCTGCACCAGGACTGGATTAAGCTTTCTAATAGAGTTCTACTTCTCTTAAGAGATGTTCTTAGACATGCTGTCAGAAATATATATTTTTTAAATTTCTACAGTCTCTCCTGTGCTGACTTTTATTTTTTAATGAATCTCACTCGAGTGGTTCAACTGTCTTTAAAGGTGTTCTTTGTGGGACTGAATACTTGCTGGAGAAGCTGTGTGGCAGAAAGTACCATGGTCCATGATGTGAGTTAATTGTTTTATAGGACACTAAGGTGTGGGTCCTACTAGTTCTGCATGTGAGGGGTCTGTGAAGGGCTACCTGCCTGAACAATGCCAGGGGGGAACAAAGTAAAAAAGGGAAATTGAGGGTTAGGATATTGTGGTTATTTAATACCTTAAAAGTATTTTGTACACCTTCTGATGGTTCACCCAGAGCCTTTTCTAAGGTCAGTGTTTGTTCAAGTTCTACTTGTAGAGAAAGTTAGAGAGTGAGCAAGAAAGAAATGAAGAGCAAACCAGAAACCTCTTTCAACATATTTAACTTGTTACTAGTTTCTTGATGTCCCTACTGAAAAGGAAATAGAGGAAACCTTGGAAACCCAAGCATTTTTGGCTGCTGTTAAGTTAGGAGCACCCTGGTGAATTATTTTTCCCTTCTCCAGTCAGAACTGTGGCCTGAACTGCAGATCAAAGAAGAGCAGCACTTTGGTTAATCTGGCATAAAAATCTACTTTACCCCAAAGAGACAAGAAGAAAAAGAAATTGAGGCCCAGGCTCCATAGCAACTGTGAGCTAGATTGTTCGAATGGTGGGTAACTGTAACACAGTTCGGAAAAAAAAAAAAAAAGTACTTGGAAAGATATATTGCTACCATATTGGAAAGGACATTGCATCCCAAGCCAGGGTTGTTTCCTGCTGTTACAGGGAGTGTTCATAACAGTGCCTAGATAGGCTTCTGTCCTGTTTTCTTCAGACTATTGCAAAGATAAAAGGTGACCAGCTGATGTAACTTCATGTGTGCTTCAGAAAATGGGTGCTGAAGAGGGAAGCAATGCTTTTCTTTGAATCTGTTCTGCAGCACATGCTAACTTTATAACCATCGAACCAGGGAAATTTGACATGGCAGGTCACCATTTGTTGTGGGTTTGACCACATACCAGACAGTGCTTACTTATGACATTGAGATAGAATGCTGTGTTTAGAGGAAATGCTGCACTGTGACCTTGTACGGTGCTGTTGGGTCCTACGCTGTCAGATGCAAAACTTGCTAGAGGCTTTGATGGGGGACTTGAAAGCTGATTCAGGATTCCTTATTCTCTATTCCTGGTGAATCTCACAAATCTACATCATCCTAATCAGACCAAAATCTTGAACGCCTGCCGGCTGCTGAGTGATCTGGGCTTGTTTTGTTTAGGCCAGTCCAAGTAGGGAACTTAGGGGCTGTGGCAACCAGGAGTGTGGGTCCGTCTGGTTAGAGAGCACACCTGCAGCGATCAAGAGCAGCACTCAGGATGCTCTTTATTACTCTTGCATCTTTTACCACAAAAGCTTTTTTAGCTTCAGATAGTAGTCTGATGCAGTTAGACTACTCAACCAGACCTTACTCATCTTTTTATCACAAGCTGCTTATTTAACTGCAAGCCTAAGTCCTGAGATACCAAGCTGGGCCTTTTCAGAGCTGGACAAACATTTCCAGGTGAGTAGAAATCTCCATAAGGAATTTATGGCCAGTAGTTTTAGTGTTGTCTTGCTCATGTCTGTGAGTGCATACTCAGGCTATCCCTGAGACAAACCTGTCTAAAGTCCTTCTTTGAAGGAAATTCTGTTTCCTACCTACGTAGCTGGTTTGTTCTATTACTTATCTATTTTAGAAGAAAATTGATGATGCTTAGGTTAATGTCAAACTCAAATATTCTTGCCATCAGCAAAGCTGGTTACATTTTGCTCTACCCCCAAGTGGCAAGAGGAAAAAATATTAATGTTATTCTTTTTCACCACTTACCTACTACAAAAGAAGAATAATGTCCTGTTCCCCCTTTTGCATGGAAATAAATACAATTTCACCAATCGTGCCATCAGCAAAGCTGGTTACATTTTGCTCTACCCCCAAGTGGCAAGAGGAAAAAATATTAATGTTATTCTTTTTCATTCTGTTTCCTACCTACGTAGCTGGTTTGTTCTATTACTTATCTATTTTAGAAGAAAATTGATGATGCTTAGGTTAATGTCAAACTCAAATATTCTTGCCATCAGCAAAGCTGGTTACATTTTGCTCTACCCCCAAGTGGCAAGAGGAAAAAATATTAATGTTATTGTTTTTCACCACTTACCTACTACAAAAGAAGAATAATGTCCTGTTCCCCCTTTTGCATGGAAATAAATACAATTTCACCAATCGTTTTCCTTCAGTGATGTTTTTGAACCTTCCTATCATTCATGGTGGTCTCCTGTCTGTTCTCTAGCAGGTCTTGCAGTGAGGTTGCCAGACCTGGATGTCAGTTGTATGCCAAGCACCTACAGGGAAAAATACATTCCATTTCTTACCTGTCAGTTTATTCTGGGATGAGATGTCTTCGCCTCCTTCTCCCTTCTCCTTTTTTGGTGACATCAACTTGTTGATGAAAATTTAGTTTGTGTTATACTGTAGGTGGGAGACCCTTCTCTGAATATTGCTGCCACTTGTTCATATCTGTTTGAATTTGTTTATTGTAGACAGAACATGTTGTACTTATCTATTTTGTTCCATG